>NW_024582509.1:18816-33982 GCF_018398535.1 Haplochromis burtoni
GCAGCCAGGAGGCAGCCTGGGATCGAACCACCGACCTTCTGATTAGTGGCTGACCTGCTCTGCCACTTGAGCTACAGCCACCCCGTATATAAAGTGTGAGGTTACTGGCTTGTGATTTGCATTCATATGGTGCATATGAATGCAATGGCAGCATTTCTGTGATTAAACCTTTAATTTTCACTCTTCAATAAACAGCCGGTTATCTGTGCAAAAGGACAGAGTGAAATAAAACACCCTGAACTGCCCTAATATCCTCTAAGACTTTGTTTCGGCTCAAACACAGGATCGAGTTTAAGCCTGGGTCCAGATCACGTGTTAGTTATAAAACACACCAACTGTGTTTGGAGTCCCTTAAGAACAAATAACGAGGATAAATTCCAAAAAAAAACCCTTTTTCTTGTGCCAAAAGGTGATCGAATGGCAAAAACTGATTTCCAAAGTTTCTGTATGCTTTCTTTAAGTGTAACATCTTCACGTATATTGGTAAATAGACTTCGGTTAATATGGTTTACAAAGCGGTTATATGTTAAAAAAATAAATTAAATAAAAAAAAACTGATTTTCAAGTATCTTTATAACTCGGGGTTATTGTACTTACATTATAACCAATCCGGTACTTTTTTGTCAACTTAAAATATGTTTACAGAACTATTGTTATATTTGTTGTCATTTCTGCTGTCCTCTTGGTCAGATTACGTTTTTTGACATTTTAATGTCAATGAGACTTTTTTTTAACTGGATAAATAAAGGATATACCAGAAATCATCTTTTTGCAGACGATCATTTTTAGGCACAACACCGGTCCATACAGGTAAAATCGGGACGCCTGTTTGCTGTCAGATATTCGCAGGAAGGGTCATTTACCTGTACAGGAGGAGGAAACAGGCAGCATCAGCCCGCCCGTCTTCCGCGGGGTCCTCCCGGGCGAGTTTCATTTCTGATCTCCGTGTTTTCGCTCCTTTACTTTACGATCCTCCTTTCCTCTGATTGTAACTTCTCAAATCTCTAAAACACAAGATGCGTGACACGGAAATGAGGAGAAATCCCTCTACAAGCGAAACACAACACACGGCTAGTCTGTCCGACCTTTGTTTTGTTCCCCTCCGAAACACAGTGCACCCAGTAGACGGTTCCTACCCCCGTCATCACCCGCAGTAATTTACTGAACAGTAATGCATTCAGCTGACAAAAATATTCCTGTTGTTATTAGTCAATCAGATATTTTCCCCAGAAATCCTAAAATGTATTTAAATATAGTAAATAGAAAATAAAAAAATCAATGCCTGCTCTTTTTTTCTTCGACTTTCTTTGATAATTTTCTTATAATTTTGAACAGTTTTTATGCATTATGCTTCAATGTGGTCAAATACTGAAAATAATATTCATATTTTTTTAAGAAAGAAAAGAAAAGAAAAGAAAAGAAAAGAAAAGAAAAGAAAAGAACAAAACGTATGTCTCCCTATATAGGCCACTTCATTAGGTACACCTTGTTAGTACTGGGTTGGACAAACTTGATGGAAACATTTTTATAATTTTGAGTGCAGTGCTCAATATCATGTTCACCAGTCAGAGTTTTTCAAACCTTGTGACATGGTGTATGTCATGTCGGGAGCAGCCATCAGAAGATAGGAACCCTGTGGTCATGAGGTGATGGATTTGGTCAGTAACAACACTCAGGTAGGTGACATTTGACTCCCAGCTGTTACTAAGAAGCCAAACAATCACCTTCAAAATCCCTTAAACTGCTTTTCTTTATTCTGTTGCTCAGGTTCATCTGCAGCGGGTCATTTTGACCATGTCTACATGCCTAAATGCAGTGAGTTGCTGCTTTATGACTGGTTAATTAAATATTTGCTTTAATGAGCAGTAGAACAGGTGAACCTAACAAAGTGGCCGGTCAGTTTGCTAGTGAACGAAACACTTAGAGATCAGTGGTTCCCAAGCTTTTTTGCTAGCCCCCCATTTATTTTTACAATAAAATCTGCTTTCTTCCATTTGCGCAATGTCTCTAAAATTAGAAATATACTGTATTAGAGTGAATAACTAGCTCATGCATTTATAATTTCTAGGCTGGACTGCTGTAAATCATTATTATCAGGAAGTCCTAAAAACTCCCTTAAAAGCCTTCAGTAAATCCAAAATGCTGCAGCCAGAGTCCTGACAGGGACGAGAAAGAGAGAGCATATTTCTCCTATATTGCCTCCCCATTATTGGCTCCCTGTTAAATCCAGAATTGAATTCAAAATCCTGCTCCTCACATACAAGGTCTTAAATAATCAGGCCCCATCTTATTTTAATGACCTCATAGTATCACCCCACTAGAGCACTTCGCTCTCGCTCTGCAGGCCTACTTGTTGTTCCTAGAGTATTTAAAAGTAGAATGGGAGGCAGAACCTTCAGTTTTCAGGCCCCTCTTCTGTGGAACCAGCTTCCAGTTTGGATTCAGGAGACAGACACTATCTCTACTTTTAACATTAGGATTAAAACTTTCCTTTTTGCCTTGCTTGACCCTGAATCCTACCTTAGTTATGCTGCAATATTTCTTCTACAGTCATCTTTCTCACTCACTATGTGTTAACAGACCTCTCTGCATTAAATCACACTTGTTATTAATCTCTCTCTCTCTTCCACAGCATGTCTTTATCCTGTCTTCCTTCTCTCTCCCCAGCAGCAGATGGCCCCGCCCCTCCCTGAGCCTGGTTCTGCCGGAGGTTTCTTCCTATTAAAAGGGAGTTTTTCCTTCCCACTGTCGACAAACTGCTTTCTCATAGGGGTCATATGAATGTTGGCTTTTCTCTGTATGTCTTATTGTAGGGTCTACGTTACAATATAAAGCGCCTTGAGGTGACTGTTCTTGTGATTTGGTGCTGTGTAAAACAAACAGAATTGAAGTCCCCAGACCTGAGTGCATCTTTGATGAAAATGGTATTGACACTGAAGTGGCTTTCAAAAGTCCAAATAATAAAAAAAAAGCAGCACCATGAACGAGTACTATACACAGGTAATATAATATAATATTTTATTTATTTATTTATGTAGTTGGTTTCATCCAAGGAAACGGACAAACAACAGTGTCATAGATTCTGCTGCCTCTCTTTTACTGTAAAAATCCAACAGCACTGCCATCCTACATTTGTCTATCTATCTCTATGACCTGAAGTTCTCATACTGTCATCAGATTTCAGCAAGAAACAAACAAGTCAAACTTAAGCAAAAAAAGCAAAAGAAAAATGAGATTTAAAAAAAAACTAAATAGATATGTAACAAAGTAAAACCTATTCTAATCATGCAGATTTTATGAACAGCAGAGTGGTAAATGTTTTTCTCTAAAAGGCATGAGGTGTTCCTTTTAGACACTCCACAAATTTTAAATTAAAATCCAGACTGCTTTTGAAATTGCTGGTTTGCAGCTTTTTCAACTGATCTTCTATGTTTCTCTGAAAATCTGGAATGTCTGTCTACAAGAGGCTTTTCTAGAAGTCACTGCTGCAGTGGTTCACTTACATTTTCTAACCTGGTCTCTGATTGACTTCTCTGTGTTTTCAGTGTGGAGAAATAATAAATGTTGAGGTGGAAAGCTGAAACCAAATAAAAGACTTTGAGTCTCCAAAGTATTTTTTATATTATTTAATGAACCTTTGAAACGGGATCAGATAGAAACCGAACAAGGTCTGTTAAGGCCTGATAACAAAGGCCAAAGTAAGAGAAACCCTCAGCGTTTAAAGCACAATGTCTGCAATTCATCATCAAACAAAACTTTAGCGATTTACTCAAGCAAACCACAGAAGAATCTCCTCCTTCTCCCTAGAAGCGCACACAGGGAGAGCATGTTTCACAGCTCCTGTGTGCATACACAAGTCAGATGACTGCTACACATAGAACAAAGAAGACTATCACATATCAGCAATTTATATGTGTAAACATTATACATCAGTGATCATCTTGTGTTCTTCTGCTACAGGAGTGTTTGTGTCTTATATTAGTTAGATGTGTTTGTATAGCTGTGACTTGATTAATATCAGAGTACATTTTATGAATGCAAATGTTTGCCTTCAACTGCATGCAATTAACTTTCTGTATTTCATACTTTATATCACTTTTCTACATTTCTTAGACAGTCAGCAGTTGCTTTGCATCACATTTTATTTAAAGTCGTATGCTTAATATCACAACTGAAAAAAAAGCTCTTCATTGTGCTCTGCTCTGCTTCTCAACCCCCATACAGAGCTTTTATTTTCATGAACAGTGTTTCCAAACATGTCCCGTTGCTTTTAAAGTGACAGCTGCATAAATCAAAGTCATATTTGCTATTTTTTCTAAGCAAACCAGGCAGAAAGTTTCCAACAAAGCGAACATTTATCTGGACATCTGGACATGGTGAAATCAGGCGAGGCCAATTTGACATTGTTATGTTAGTCACTGATTCGACATTAAATTTAATGTTAATAGAGCTTCTTTGCCATTATTAATGCTGAGAACTAACAGCCTTACGGTGAGCTCACACTGTGCTTTGCTACAGGTCCAAGCACATTTCAGTTGTTCTGAACATCTCAACTCGAGCACATTGAAGTTAGCTGATCACCCAGTGTGAGTACACTCTTAGTGTATTCATGTTAACCTATAGCTAGAGGTTTCTAGTATGATTTAATAAAGGCTCTGGTCATTCGTCCCTAAAGTTAACACTGAAAATAAATACTATATGTATTTCCAGATCAGTTCCCACTATAGCTTTGCTTTGAACAATGTTGCATATTTAAGATATGTAACTGTCATACAGTAAACACAGATTTGGTCATGGTAAAAATTTCCAATTAAAAAACCCCCCAACAAATTTTCATTAATCTTTCATCACAACCAGAGGGTGGTATTTAACATGATCACAACAAAATGATTTCCCTCAGGTATGTCTTGAAATGTTTTTTACATTTTAATCTTTCACCATATTAAGAACAACTGAATGTTCTTATGTGTGGATACTCTGGTGTCTTGTTAGATCCTCTACTCGTAAATATCTTTTCTTACAAACGTCACAACCAAATGGTTTCTTTCCTGCGTGAATTAGCATGTGTCTCTTCAGTATTCCTAGCTGTGCAAACTGATTGCCACAAACTTCACAAACAAATGGTTTGTCTCCTGTGTGGACTTTCATGTGTGTCTCATAATTCCTCTTATTGTTAAACCTTCTATTGCAAATGTCACAACCAAATGGTCTCTCTGCCATGTGAACTTTCATGTGTCTCCTTAAAATTCCCATCTGTGAAAATCTTTTACTACAAACATCGCAACCAAACGGTTTCTCTCCTGTATGGACTCTGGTGTGCATCTCAAGATTTCGCCTAGTGTTAAATCTTTTACCACAAACATCACAACCAAAAGGTCTCTCCCCTGAATGGACATTCATGTGTCTCTCGAAATACTTTTTCTGGGTAAAATTTATATCACAAATACTACAGTTAAATGGTTTGTCCACTGAATGCACAGTCTCATGTCTTTTGAGATCACCTAGTTGTGAAAATCTTTTATGACACACCCCACAACCAAACGGTTTCTCCCCCGTGTGGAGTGCTTTGTGCATCTTCAGATTTCCCTCTTGGTGAAATCTTTTGCCACAAAAATCACAACCAAATGGTTTCTCTCCTGTGTGGAGTCTTTTGTGCATCTTCAGATTTCCCTCTTGGTTAAACCGTTTCCCACAAAACTCACAACTAAATGGTTTCTCTCCCGTGTGAATTCTCATATGCGTCTTGAAATTTAAACTCTGTGTGAATCTTTTGTCACAAACACTGCACGTGAAAAGCTTCTCTCCAGTGTGGATTCTCATGTGTGTCTTAAGATAATACTGATCTCTAAATTTTTTTTCACAAACATCACAGCTAAACGGTTTCTCTCCTGTGTGGCCTCTCATGTGTCTATTAAAGTTGTAGAGATCTCTAAATTTTTTTTTACAAACATTGCAGCCAAACGGTTTCTCTCCTGTGAGGACTGTCATGTGTGACTCTGCATTTTGCTTCACCCATTTCTTACTAACCAAACAGCTGGTAGACCCTTCTGCTGACTCCCTTCTCATATCACTTTTTACTCCTGACTTATCAGTACCGCTCTCCTTCCAGCCACTGTCACTGTCTTCTGTTTCAAGTTCAGAATCCGACCAATGTTCCTGCCAGTCATCATCGTCGTCTTCATCATCGTCATCATCAATACTGACTTCAGTTTCATAAGAGTCTGAAGCCTTTCCATCAGCCCTCGATTGTATATGACTGTTCAGATCTGCGTTCCAGGCTGTTTCTGCTGCTTCACAGTCTTCTGCATCAGTTTCTGTTTTTATCTGCTTAGCTGAGCTGCTGGTTGGAGGCTCTGCCTGGAAGAACTTGGGTTTTTCTTCATCATCTTCACTCTTTATGGAAACAGCAGTTAATGGGAACCTGGTGATGTTATCCTCTCCTGGCCTATTAAGCTGTTCTCCCTCACAACCAGGTAGGATTTCCTCCTGTTCCTCCTTAATGTGGAGGAGGTCATCATGGCATGAGCTCCAAGGAACCTCTTCTTTAATCACCAAGATCTGCTGGACATCTGCAGGGAGCAATAAAGACACAAGCACAGCTGTGACTCTGTACTGACACATTTTCTTGGACCGCTTATTAATATTTAGAGCAATATAAATATTTTTTGCAACTTTTCTTGGAAACTGAGTAAAATTAATAATTGTGTAATTATGTTCATCTCACCTTTATTGCTTCATCAAAACACTGACAAGGGCTTTAAAAAAATGAAAGACTATGTAGATCAAGTTATACATTTCCATAAAATGTGTAAGATATTTAGATTATAACATTTGATCTGAAGATATCCGCAGACTTCAAATATTAGCCTTTCAATTGAGTAACAAAAAATAAATACAATTGAAAAAAAGGACTATTAAGCTCAGAACAGATATCTTTTTGTATTCATGTATGGGTCGGATTTGACCAGGAGACAGATCAAATGAAATGATTGAAAACATATAAAGAGCTAATACAAGTCTTATCAGAACTCCTGTTCAAAGAGTTAAACATGAAGATATTTACATCAATACGAGAAAGCTTCTGATCATGCATGGAGGGTTTCACCTCAGTACGCTAAGCAGAAGAAAGGAGGCCGGGGACTGGTCAGTGTCAGTACCACAGTCCAGGATGAGACAAGTACATAAGGTGGCGAGAAGATGGCCACAACACCTCAAACAGCAAAAACCCAAGAAAGAGGAGGAAGAGGAGGCACCATCACGGAAGGACAGGTCCCTACACGGTATGTACCACCAGCAGATAGAGGAAGTGGCTAACATCCAGAAATTCTACCAGTGGCTGGACAAAGTTGGACTGAAAGACAGCACAGAGACACTAATGATGGCAGCACAGGAACAGCGTTTAGCGGTTGTTTTTAAGAAGCAGTATAAATGTAAACCACTGTCCTTTTCAACATCACCTAGTAGCTTTGAACTGAGTGTGTTTGAGCTAGGGCGCTCTCACACAGTGCTCTGTGCTGTGGTTTACAGACCCCTCAAATACAATAAGGACTTCTTAAATAGGGATGGGTATTGATAAGATTTTAACGATTCCGATTCCATTTTCGATTCTGTTTAACGATTCGATTCTTTATCGATTCTCTTATCGATTCTTTTTTTTTTTTTAAAAAGGAGAACACTAAGGTCGATTAGCTCAGAACTTTGTTTTATATCTTCTCTTTGAACAAGATAGAAATTTTGGAGTAACATGGCCTTACAAACCCAACAGTGAGATCTTGAGAGATCCAGCCTACGACTCTTCAATGGGGTGTCACAGGGTCCCCAGGAAAAAAAATTGTAAATGTAAAATAATAAAATAAATATTCTTGTGAGACATATCACATATTGACGGGGTCGGGTTATGTTAAAAAGTATAAATTGTTATACTTTGTTCATTGGTTCAAAGGTACCCCACACTTCTTTTTTTGTTTGCTTGTTTGTTCTGGTGTATTTTTCATTTGAACTGTTACTCTGCCAGAGTACTCATATTTACAAGATGGCATTGAACGCCCCATTGGTGTATCAGGAAAACTATTTTGTACGTATGTTCCTTGAAGGGGATTGAAGTCGTTCTTTTTTCCACCGCAGCGAAGGGCTAGGAGTAGGAGAGGAGCTGCTGTATGTTTTTGTTATCGAATCGATCTGATTGTGAAATAAAGCATATGCAGTGAGAAAGCAACTCCAGGAGTCATCCCTGCCTTAAAGCTGCAACATTCTTCTGTAGCAATAACAAAGTATAACATAAATTGTTCTGTGGCAATTACACAAGAATATCCAGTAATGTCCCTGCCTACAATTAAACACATTCACTTACCAAAAATCGGGGCATCTGCTGTGGCAAATGGGTTCAAGCCTTTGACCACAAACTTAGACACTGCTCGGTGACATTAGTCTATCCTGGCCTGAAAGGAGACGCTACCGGTAGACTGCAGCGAGAACTACCAGCGAGCGCCAGCCAGACTCTGTCTGTCTCTCTCATCATGGTCACCTACATGTACAGTAATGGCAGGTCTTGTAATAAGGCAGATTGCGCTAACATAATATGCACTGTTAGTTGATTATTTACCTGCCGCATTAACGGGAGAGGACGTGCAAACGTTAGCGCTGCTGCTGGGTTGAGAGTCACGAGTCCGGAGCGGAATTAAAAACGCGTGTCATCGCGTGTTTTGTGAGCAAATGCTTTTGCATATTCGTAGTGTTTCCTCCCTTAAATGAAATATCTACTTTGCAAGTTGCCCTGTTGTCATCGGTTCTCATAAAGTATAATCAAACTTTTGAGCGTTTGAGCCGCTTAGGCGCCGTGTTTCCTGCCAGGTAAATGACGCTCCGCAACGTGGTGACGTCATTCGGGGCGACTGGAATCGATAAGGGAATCGTTTGCAAAAATGGCAAACGATTCCAAGGAATTGAAACAGTGGGAACCGGTTCTCAACAAGAACCGGTTTTCGATACCCATCCCTATTCTTAAATGACTTTTCTGATCTGTTGGCTGAAATTATGCCAAAATATGATCATGTCCGTATTGTTGGGGACTTCAATATTCGCGTGTGCTGCCCTGACAAGCAAATGGCAAAGGAATTTTTAAATCTTACTGACTCTTTTTTAAATCCCAGGAACAACATCCGAGATCTCCAGCAGCAAAGATTATGCGCAGGACCCTCAAGCTCCCAGGCCTCTGGTAGAGAACCCGAGCTTGAAGGATAAAGACCTCCAACAGACGCGGGAGCGGAATTTTATTTTTATTTTTTTTACTGCAAAAATAATGTTTGCAAGATCAAATGAGCCAAATTCCTGATACCTGCAAGCTGTGAAGCAGCAGCAGAAGAAGAAGACAAGCCTGGAGGCTCTCCCTCGTTTTTCTCTTCAACTGGGCTCTGATTACTCTGTGAGAACTGGGGTCCGTCTTCATCATCTTCACTCTTCACAGCAACATCAGTGACTGAGAACCTGATGTAGTCAGCTTCGTCCGAGTCATTGAGCAGATCCTCCTGTTCCTCCTTAATATTGCCAAGGTCCAGACTCATGCTCCAGGGAATCTCTTCCTCAGTCTGCAACATCTGCAGGAAACACTGAAACACACATGCACACTGTGTATTCAAACAGGTCCTCAGTGCATAAATTGCAGCTATAACGATTTGAAACTGTAATTACACAATTAATTACACAAATATCTGTATCTCAAAATTATTTAAAAAAACGTTGGTTTTTTTTGCCACTGCACACATTTTTGCCATCTGAGAATGACTGTAAGTATTTACTGTCGCCTGCTGGAAGCCAAACCTGTCCAGCTCTGATTCTTGCTGACTGCGATGACTCTCACAAAGATTGTTGAAAGGTTTCAATTAACTGTCATGAAATTCATGAAAGCAGGCATATTGCCAGCATGTTGGAATCAGTCAGAGTCAACTCACCCACTCTATCAATAAGGAAACACTCAACCTGAGTTTGTAAGGCCTGTGTCAGGTATGTCGACTTTCAGAGGTCAGCGATTTCTCAGCAGTGAGCACACAGAGCGGCATTCATGTTTCGTTCTTTCTTTAGTTTCTCCATAACAGAAAGATGCCTTACTTTATACATTAATAAGCACTGTTACATAACATATATCTGTGAATGCAGCTATTCACCAGTCTGTCTTAGTACGTGAAAGTTACAGTATGTTAGAGTTGGTTAAACTAATATGCAGAGTACTCAGTACAATCAAAAACAACAATACGATTGGTTTAACATGCCAGAATTAAACCCGTCATCCACTCAGCACTATTTGATTAGCTGTGACACTTAACCTCAGTATTAAATATAAGATGACGCCAAAATGCAACAGCACAGACCGGACTCACAGAATATCTCAGTGAAGGCGGAAAACTGGATCATCTCTTCAGCAGGACATTACAGGGTAATAAATTTCACTTTATCTATGTTTCTATTTATTATTTATAAAACTGGTAATGATGTGATAATGCATGCATTAAACAACATATTGCAGACAGGTTGGGCTGCTTCTTTCTGCAGCTTCACCTCAGCAGAGCCACTTCCGCCCTCACACTAATATCTGACTTCTCTTTCACACCCGGACTGCATAACGTTTTTCACTGAGGTCGAAGGGAATGATTAATAAAATTGGTTTGGACATTATTATTACTATTATTATTTGGCTTAATCGACCACGCCCACAGACTTCTCCTCAGGATTTCCCGAGTGCCACGTCTCCTCCTTACGTTATGTCTCTGAGCACATGTGCTGCCTGCTGCAGGTTTTCGCTCGTGCACATGAGCAGCTACCAAAGAACAAACTGCATCCACACACAGACAGAATAAATTACCTGTGCAGCAGACCCGGACAGCTTCAGCGTCACTCTGACCTCGGTCCGTCTTCACTGACGCCCACCTGGGTGAGCCGCTTCCGGCGGATGCCTCTCCAGGTTTGTGTTTGTGACGCTCCGAAACTTTGCTCCGTGTTAATCAATCACGAGGATTTTCCTGCATCTATCTGCAGCATCGATCAGCAAGAAGGCCAACTACATGACAGCAAGTCCCGCTTTTATTTTCTTCCCTCCTGCAACACAGTCCAGACAACAGACTGTTCCTACGCCCGTGCTATGTCATCATAGAAGATGACCAGCATTATGACGGTGGAAGTATAAAAATAGTTAGTATTAGAATCATATTAAACTGCCAAGTCACGATGACTCATTAAAGCCCACACTCCTACTGTATTTGGTGATGCATTGGATTATTTTAGATACTGCTGGATAGTTTCACATATAAAAAAAAATATGGTACTATTTAAATTTGTTCATTCATATCTTTTAAATCTAAACTAGCAACTAAACGTTTGTACTAAATGTTAGGTGCAGTATTTTAACATGGAAATACATAACATCAAGCACATAAAAACCCGACTGAGACAAAAATAGAGTGGTGAGTCTGAGATGGTTTGAGCATGCACAGAGGAGGGATAGTAAAGAAAGGATGTTAAAGATGGAGCTGCCAGGCAGGAGGAAAAGAGGAAGACCTCAAATAAGATTCATGGATGTGGTGAAGGAGGACATGCAGGGAGTTGGTGCAACAGGTAGATGATCGACCATGGAAACCCTAAAGATCCTAAAGGAAACGGCCAAAAAAGAAAACATAAAAAGTGAACTTAAATATAATACTTAATTAAATTTACTTGGTTACTTTCCACTACTGTATTCCTTTTTCTTTTGTATTTTATTTTGTTGATAACCAACAATGTTACTCAAAGGGACAAGCAAAGCATCATTGCGCACATAGTAAAAAAAGAAACAGAAAAAATGCTGAATAAAGCTTTGGACAATACGATATAACAGACTATGTTTGTGTCACCTCAACTTTAGTCAAACCAACTGCAAAAAATATGTAACCACGCATTCACCGTATCATCATCATAGACAATTTCAGGAGTCTCTGGTTATTGCATAGTAACAATTACTAAGCAGTATGTTTTTCTTTGCAACCAGGACATGGGATGCATGAATTCAAATTTTATTAATCAAATGAATTCTTTTGATTTCAGTGTACTGGTTTGAACCACAGGGTTGAGTAGGTGACCTGTGTACTTTATCATCTTGATAGCAAGTAACAGTTGTTAATGGGATGGCTCAGAGGTGGACTGGCAGTGTTGCCTCACAGCAACAAGATTCCTGGTTGAGATCCTAGCAGAAGTTTACACGTTCTTCCTGTCCCTGGAGTCTCCTTCAGCTACTCCAGCTTTCTCCCAAACACATGCACATCAGGAACATCTGTGATTGTAAATTAGCCAAAAAAAAATTTTAAATAAAGCCTCAAAAGTGTACAGTAAATCATGATATGTACTACGTTCAACTGATGCAGGCTACAAAACTGTACTGTGTAGACAATCCTAACCAAAGCAGTGATTTGCTTTTGCAAATGTGTTACCCATTTATACTGTTAAATATTGGTTTCAAAATTTCTTTCACTATGTTACCTGTTATTGACAAGAGGACAACTTAAGTGTGCAGGTTTCACTATACAGTGCTGTGTCAAAGTATTTGCCATCTTCCTGATTGTTTAAAGAATAAAATAAAATAGATTATAATAGAATAGAATAGTTTTTTTTCACTGCTGATCCCCAGACCCTAACTACTACTCATTACTGCCCTCAGTTAATGATTCAAGAAAAAGAAAGAGACTGGGCAAAATGGCATTCATGGGGCAGCTCCAAGGAGAAAACCACTGCTGACCAGAAAGAACCCGAAATTCTAGATAAAGTCTGGACTTAAATCACATACGCTCTGGTGTGATCTTTTTTTTTTTGTGTCCCGTTTGGATCTTTAGCATCAGAATTGTTGTCTTAAGGCCAAGAAAGATGCCAAGCGGATTTATTTTACCAAGTGGATCATCATGGCCTTGCCATATTGGTCCATTTGATTGACCTTTATTATAATTATGAATTTATTTTATTTTCAGTTGCTACAAACGGGACAGACATGACTGGGGGATAGGACAGGGAGAAAGAATGAAAGAAAGAGAGGGAGAGAAAGAAAACCAAAGGGGAGAAGAGACGGTGAGAAGGGGGGGAAGAAAGAAAAAAAAAACAAACAAAAAAAACAAAACACCTGGGTCACCTGTATGGAGAAAAAAAACAGAAGAGAAAGCAAACAACAAAGAGCAACATAATAAAAAAAACAGCACCATCACAATAAACTAGCTAGCAGTAGATATCAGTAGATACTAAATAATAAACGATATTGTGCAGCACGCAAGATAGACAGCGCACAATGTGCTTTGAGGCAGCAGCCAAGAAAGCTGTAGTCCGCGTCTGTGAATACCCGTGTGTACACCTGTGTGCATACCTGTGTGGATCAGCATGCTTGCATTCCAAAGGTTTCTCCATGTAACGATCTGCTAGGGAGTGTGGGGGGCCACAGCCCCGTCCTCCAGGGTATGAAGCAGGTATGGAGGAGATCAAAACTCCAGACATCCAGAGGCCCCCAGAACACAAGAGACCAAGGAAGACCAACAGAGGGGCAGCCGCGCCACTGTCCCAGAAAGAGCTGAGGAGAGTCCCAGATGAGGGCTCACTCAGCAGCCGCGGAGCAGAAGCCAGGGGGAGTTGCAGTGACGCGCCCGTGAGCTCCGCCGGCAGCCAGCTGTGCCTGAGTGACCGAGCCCCAGGCCGAGAGGCCGGGGGCACCCCACCTCCGAAGTGGCCCGAGCGAGCCCCAGGCTCCAGGCCCCGATAAGCGGCCGCCAAGGAGTGAGCCGGTGTGTACCCGGACGCCCACCCCCAGACACAAAGAACCACCAACGCACCGACACCTGAGGGAGTCCGCCACTGGCAGGGGAAGTGGTGGTGGGGGGAGATAGGCCTCCAAACCTTGGAGGGCCTGAGATGTCCCCAGAGAGGTGGCGCCTGACACCCAACCTGACATATAGACACAGACATACAGGCACACACAGACACAAACATCCATTCCCACCCTCATGCTCTCATGAGGGTGGGATGCTCTGGTGTGATATTAAACAGGTCGTTCATGATGGAAAATCCTGCACCGTTGCTGCCAGTGGTGGCACAACCAGTTATCAGGTTAAGGAGCCAATTACCTTTTCACATAGGGTCAGGTTTGGATAGCTTTTTTCCTTAATAAATAAAATCATAATTTAAAAAAAAAATGCATTTTGTATTTACAATTGTTATCTAGGTCTAGTATTAAAAGTTGCTTAATAATCTGAAACGTCTAAGTGTAACAAATATGCAAAAAAGTAAGAAATCAGGAAGGCGGCAGCACTGCACATTATGCAATTTCACGAATCTGGTTGCTAGGGCAACTTGGCTAATAGACAACTTTCAATTTATTACATTATGAAAACAAATATGAACTCGTGTATAAATGGTTTCTAATATTAATTTGAAGATAAACATGTTTTAATAAAGGAGATGGTGATATAAATGAATTCATTGTTTTTTCTTTAGCAGGAAAGCAAACATCTGTTTGTATTTTTGACGAGTTTTCCTTTTTGCCGTGCGGCCGCACCCGCACGGCACCCGCAATCACACCCACCGTATTAAAACACGGGGACTCGGGGGGTGATCAAGATGGCGCCGTAGAGTAGACGTGGCTGAGTGAGCTCCAGTGGTATTTTGTTAATATTTATCTTATATCTTTATATTTGAACAGCGTCAAGTACAGATTTTTTGAAAGGGGAGTTCTCTGACATGAGTCTGGACAGTTACTTTTTAAGAATCCCGGATAACATGCCTAGAAGTACGAAAAAATCGTCGAGGAAAACTCCCGGTTACCCTGAAAGCGAAGAGGAGCCAGGTACTATACAGGAGATACCGAGCATGTCTACTAATCCTGGCTCTATGGAAACAAGTATTGCTCACGCTTTGGATAGAGTAACTGATAATCTTACTAAAGTAATTGACTCCAAGATTTCTACTGTCCTCGAAGCTATTAAAGAACAAACCTCACAGCTGCAGGCGATTGCCGCCAGAATGAATGAGGCGGAGAAACGGATTGCTAATGTGGAGGACACGGCGACATTATCAGAGGCTAAGTTGGCGCAATTCGAGAAACAAATACATGAGATGCGAGAACATATAGATGAACTTGACAACCGGGGCCGCAGGTGCAACGTACGTATGG
>NW_024582509.1:43503-57066 GCF_018398535.1 Haplochromis burtoni
CCGGCTTACCTGAAGGCACGGAGGGCCCAGATCCAGTTAAGTTCCTTGAAAAGTGGATTCCGGAGTACCTCCAGATGGATACAAAGGCGGGGAAGCTGAAACTTGACCGAGCATACCGATCCTCAGCACAGAAGCCCGGTGCCGACCAACGTCCTAGGCTGTTTATAGTGAAGTTTCACAATTATGCAGATAAACAATGCGTGATGGAGGCAGCTCGTCGGCTCGGATCTCACCGATCAAACCAGGATAACCTCGCATGTAAGGAATCTAGGATTTCCTTCTTTAATGATTACTCTGTTGATGTTGTTCGAAGACGGAAGGCTTTTGATGATGTAAAGGCGCGACTAAGGAAGATGAAAATGGACTATGCATTACTATATCCAGCTATCTTGAGAGTAACGGTGGACGGGACTCAGAGGAGATTTAACACCCCGAAAGAGGCCGGTTCGCTGCTTCATTCACTGGAACAGAGGCTGGAAGACACTACTCGGTAATTTGTCTAGCATGGTCACTTTTTTTTTTTTTTATTTATAACCGCTGGGAGCAAATGCAGTTCCTCTTTTTTTTTTTTTCTGTTGTTTATTCTATGTGTGGATGTCAGGGAAGAGTAGAGTACAGCCTCATTTATTTATTGTTTACAGGTCAGCTTTTCGTCTTTTATGAGGCTTGTACAGAGAGAGTGAGGTGGAAGAGGTTTAAATGCCCTGTAGATTTGGTAGCAGGGATAACCCCCAAGGTATTTGATTTTTGTTCTTTGTGGGGGTTTTTTGGGTTTTTTTGTTTTTTTTTGTTTGTTTTGTTTTTTTTTCTCTTTTTTTTTTTTTTTTCTTTTCTTACGGACTCTCAGGAGTATTCCTTTAGTAAGTTATTTATCCATATAGAGGGTAAACGAAAATAATATGGCAAGTAATAAGTTACGTTTGTGCACATGGAATGTAAGAGGGCTCCATAATCCTATTAAAAGGAGAAAAATACTCACCTTTCTGAAAAGAGAATACGTTGACATTGCACTTTTGCAAGAAACACACCTAGATGATGCAGAACACCTTAAATTACAGCAAGGTGGAATCGGACAGGTGTTTTTCTCCTCATTCACCTCAAGAAGTAGAGGGGTGGCAATCCTTGTGAGGAAAAGCCTCCCTTTTTCAAATACAGAGTGTGTTAAGGACAGGCATGGAAGGTATGTTATAGTCAAGGGAATATTATCGGGTATGGCTATTTCTATATTGAATGTTTATTACCCTCCTGCTCATCCGTCTGAATTTATGACTACAGTATTTACAGACTTCGCTGAGATTAATTCTGACATTTCTATAGTAGGGGGAGATTTCAATTGTATACTGAATCCTATTATTGACAGGCTCCCCCACAAACCTTCGCCTCTCTCACCACAAGCTAAGGCACTTAATTCTATCTGTGAAGACTTGAGATTTGTAGATGCATGGAGAATAAAACACCCTTTAGATAAAGAATACACTTTTTTCTCCGCACCACACAAATGCCATACTAGGATTGATTTTTTTTTTTACCGGGGTGTTATTGCACTTAGTCTTATCGTGTGAGATTGGTAGTATTATAATCTCAGACCATGCCAATGTAATGCTGGATCTCTCTCTCAAAAATATGGTAAACAGAGCAAAATACTGGAGGTTAAATACAACTATTTTAAAGGACATACATTTATATCTTACTTCAACACTGAGTTTAGATATTTCTTGTCCATCAATCTGCAGTCAACAAATGACTCCGCCCTACTGTGGGAAACTATTAAACCGTACACTAGAGGGATTCTTATTTCTTACTCAACCAGTAAGCGGCAGCAGAAATTGAGGAAGCAGAATCAGTTAATGACAGAACTTAAAACAAAAGAAAGGACTTATGCTGACTCCCCAACCCCAGCTTTACTACAAGAGATTTCTGCAGTCAGATGCACTTTAGATAGCCTTTTTACGCAAGATGAAGAGCTTAACCTTACGTTTACTAGACAAAGATTTTATGAACATGGAAACAAACCGGAAAATACTTGGCATGCCTTACCAAGAAAAGATCTCAAACACAATTTATTACAGTTATTTGTGATGCTCAGAATGAGCGCGTATATGATAGTAAAACTATAAATAGCATTTTTAAAGAATTTTATTGTAGACTATATACATCTGAACAATCAGTTAATGCACTGGAATTAATGGAGGATTTCTTCACCAGGCTTAGTCTGCCTACTATAACAAATAAACAACAGACTACCCTTAATGCTCCCATTTCTAGAGAGGAAGTACTAAACGCTATAAAAACTTTAAAGAACGGAAAAGCCCCAGGACCTGATGGTTTTTGTAGTGAATTCTATAAAGAATTTAGTGAGCTGTTAATAGACCCCTTACTTAATATGTTTAATTATTCGTTCTTGCATAATAGATTACCTCAGACTCTAAGGGAAGCTAATATTTCTCTTATTTTGAAGAAGGGGAAGTGCGCAGAGTCTTGTTCCTCTTATAGACCGATAGCTCTTCTAAATGTGGACCGGAAGATACTTTCTAAAATATTAGCTACTCGACTCGAAATTCTCTTGCCTGTAATTATTAAAGAAGATCAAACAGGCTTTATAAAAGGCCGTAATTCTCGTAATAATGTCAGGCGCCTTCTCAATCTAATTCAGGCTGCTCAGCAAAGGAACATGGGCGGTTTGGTGCTTTCTCTGGATGCTGAAAAGGCTTTCGACCGGATAGAATGGACTTACTTATTTTACACTTTAAATAAATTCAGTCTTGGTGATAATTTCATTAAGTGGGTAAAAATTTTGTATGATAATCCCCAGGCGTCCATCTTGTCTAATGGATTGAAATCAGATAGTTTCCCATTGTATAGAGGAACGAGGCAAGGCTGCCCACTGTCACCTCTTTTGTTTGCCATGGCTATCGAACCATTAGCCGAGGCTATAAGGACGGCATCTGATGTACGGGGTTTGCAAATCGATTATGAGCATAAGATCAGTTTATATGCAGACGATGTTTTAATATTTATTTCTGATCCAGAGACATCAGTACCGGCTTTACTTAACATTATTGATACATTTAGTCAATTTTCTGGCTATAAAGTAAATTTGACTAAGTCAGAGGCTATGCCAATTGGGAGCTTTAATTCAGTGCCAACTAGACTGTTTTCTTTCCCCTTCAAATGGTCCCCCACAGGTTTTGTATACTTAGGGATATTTATAACTCCAGAATTTAAAGAAATGTATAAAGCAAATTTTCCCCCTCTGTTCGAGAAGGTAAAGCAAGATTTGGAGAGATGGAATTCCCTACCTGTTTCTTGGCTAGGACGTATAGCTTTGATTAAGATGAATATTTTACCTCGATTGTTATATCCTGTCCAAATGATTCCGGTTATATTTTCAAATAGAGTGATGAAGGATCTGAATAGTTGGCTAAGCTCTTTTATATGGAGCAAACGTAGACCAAAACTTAAGATGGCTACACTGCAGCTCCCAGGTTCAGTAGGAGGTCTAGATTTACCAAATATTAGAACATATCAATTGAGTACTCACATGAGTTATATTCATGACTGGGTCACAAATAATTCACACTCTATCTGGTTGGGGATTGAAACCTCTCTTTCAAAGTATCCATTAAGGGACCTATTGTTTTTTAAGAACTTTAAAGATATTAGATTGAGCTGTGATAATCCAGTCACACTTAATACACTTAAGGCCTGGCGGTCAGTATGTCGAATTGAGGGAAGGTTGAAGTTAACATCTATGTTTACTCCTATTGTGAATAATCTTGACTTTCAACCGGGGATGTTTGATATAGGTTTTAAGGAATGGAAGAACAAAGGAATTCAGAGACTGAGGGACTTATTCTCCGATAATGTAGTTATGCCATTTGACCAAATGGTTGAGAAATATTCTCTCCCCAAGCATGACTTTTTCCGTTACTTACAGATAAGGCATTATATTTTGCATAGTACTAACTTTAGTGAGAGTCATGAAGTCTCTCCTGTTGAAAAATTATTATTTTTAACAGACAAAGAGGTACCTGTGAAGATATTTTATAAGGCTTTATATTCTGTACTCTCAGGGACGTCACAGAGGCTTAAAGGCAAATGGGAAAAGGAATTAGGTATAGTAATTGATGATGAGGAGTGGGAAGATGTCTGGAGTTATGCCAAATCAATATCAGTTTGTAATCGTACCAAAGCAATACAGTTAAAAATTATACACAGAATGCACATATCTATGTTTCGCAGACATCAATATAATCCTACCCTTTCACCCATGTGCCTCAAATGTAAGACAGTAATTGGTACCCTAACTCACAGCTTCTGGTCATGTTTGAAATTGCAAGAATATTGGTCTAATGTGCTATTTGAAATGGAGAAGATTTTCGGTTGTGAATTGGAGATGGACCCTCTGTCTCTCATACTGGGCCTCCCCAGCCGGCGATTAATATCCAAGAATAATAGGAGATTGTACTGTGTTCTCACCTATGCGGCAAGGAAGAATATACTACTCCAATGGATTTATGAAAAAGTACCAACTATTAAAGGTTGGCAAAGAGTAGTGTTGGATTTAGTGCCACTGGAATATCTTACATGTATACTGCATTCAAAAACAGATCAATTCTTTAAGGTGTGGGAACCATACTTGAACTATGTGGAACCTGATGTTTCTAATATTATGTTACAAGGATTCTCTTGAGTGTTTAAACTGTAATGGAACTGAGCTGTTTTTTTTTTTTTTTTTTGTTTAGTTATCAGTTTGTTGTTTGTTTTATGTTTGTTTGTCTGTTTGTTTATTTTTTGGTTTTGAATTGTACACTGTATTATGTTATGTAATTATGTACTATTTGTGAAAATAAAAAGTTAATAAAAAAAAACAAAAAAAACACGGGGACTCAGGGCTGTGGTCCCCCCATGCCTTAATTCCACCACAATCACCTTGGGTCAACACACCTGAATCAAATGATTAGTTCATTACCAGGCCTCTGGAGAACTTCAAGACATGTTGAGGAGGTCATTTAGCCATTTAAATCAGCTGTGTTGGATCAAGGACACATCTAAAACCTGCAGGACACCGGCCCTTGAGGCCTGGAGTTCCCCACCCCTGCTGTAGGACTGGTGGGCATTGGACAGATCCTGCAGCCAGATAGAACAAAAAGTTTCATCTTTTCCTAGATTTACCCATTACTTTTCCTGAGCAACATTATCCACTTTCACTTTAATATTACACTCAACAAAAATATAAACGCAACACCTTTGTTACTGCTCCCATTCCCCATGGGATGGACGTAGAGACCTAAAATTCATTCCAGATACACAATATAACCATCCCTCCCAAACAGTGGTCACAAATCAGTCCAAATGTGTGGTAGTGGGCACATCTGCTATATTGAGATAATCCATCCCACCTCACAGGTGTGCCACATCAGGATGCTGATCTGACATCATGAGTAGTGCACAGGTGTACCTCAGACTGCCCACAACAAAAGGCCACCCTGGAATGTGCAGTTTTTTGCGCTATTGGGGGTCTGGGGACCCAGAACCGGTCAGTATCTGGTGTGACCACCATTTGCCTCATGCAGTGCAACACATCGTCGCATGGAGTCTATCAGATTGTCAATTGTGGCCTGTGGAATGTTGGTCCACTCCACTTCAATGGCTGTGCGAGGTTGTTGGATATTCGTGGGAACTGGTACACGCTGTCGTATACGCCGGTCAAGCACATCCCGAACATGCTCAATGGGTGACATGTCCGGTGAGTATGCTGGCCATGCAAGAACTGGGACATTCTCAGCTGCCATCTGCCCTGAACAATGTGAACCATGATTCATCCGTGAAGCGCACACCTCTCCAACGTGCCAGACGCCATCGAATGTGAGCATTTGCCCACACAAGTCTGTTACGGCGACGAGCTGGAGTCAGGTCAAGACCCCGATGAGGACGACGGGCATGCAGTTGAGCGTCCCTGAGACGGTTTCTGACAGTTTGTGCAGAAATTGTTTGGTTGTGCAAACCAATTGTTCCAGCAGCTGTCTGGGTGGCTGGTCTCAGACGATCTTGGAGGTGAACCTGCTGGATGTGGAGGTCCTGGGCTGGTGTGGTTACACGAGGTCTGCGGTTGTGAGGCCGGTTGGATGTGCTGCCATATTCTCTGAAACGCCTGTGGAGACGGCTTATGGTTGAGAAATGAACATTCAATGCACGGGCGACAGATCTGGTTGACATTCCTGCTGTCAGCATGCCAATTGCACGCTCCCTCATTGCTTGTGGCATCTGTGGCATTTTGCTGTGAGACAAAACTGCACATTCCAGGGTGGCCTTTTGTTGTGGGCAGTCTGAGGTACACCTGTGCACTACTCATGATGTCAGATCAGCATCCTGATGTGGCACACCTGTGAGGTGGGATGGATTATCTCAATATAGCAGATGTGCCCACTACCACACATTTGGACTGATTTGTGACCACTGTTTGGGAGGGATGGTTATATTGTGTATCTGGAATGAATTTTAGGTCTCTACGTCCATCCCATGGGGAATGGGAGCAGTAACAAAGGTGTTGCGTTTATATTTTTGTTGAGTGTATTTTAAAATTCACAAAGATGATGTTGCCATTAGCAGGAAATGCCACTGTTGTGTAAAATGGTGCATGGGTGAATGTTTCTAGTAACAAAACAGAGTTTATAGACCAAGATATTTTCTTTATTCCATCAGAGGCTGTTAAACTTATTAAAACTATGCTGGTCAGACAGTCTTGGTTGTTAGATTATGTTCCGAACAGTTTACTGAGTGACCATATCTTCTGGACAAATTAGGGATGATGGCAGGTAAGAAGCAAACAAAGAAACAAACTTTCCTACTCATCGAAAAAAGTACCATGTCGACCAATCAAAAAATAAATGATATGGCAACATGGCATTTAGTTGTTTAGGGAGGGGGAAGTTTTAGGAGTGATGGTGGTGTTTTGAGATGTGAGAGATTTGCGACATTTAGCGCAAATCTTGTGTAGTTAGTGTCTAGTGTAGTCAATAGTTTTGTTGTGTGTGTCAGAACAATGAGGCGACTGCTAAATGTTACAGGTGTTACAGGAGTGATACATCTCCTGTTGTCAGGCCTACAGGTATCAGGCTGTTGTTCTCCTTTATCTCATAGTGGACAGAAATTATTATTATTTGATGCAGAACACCTGATTGTTCTGTAAATAGTTTGAAATGCTTATTTAAAAAAACATCTTGGCTGCATTATTCAGTAAATAATGGGCAATCGGCAAAAAACTATTTTTTTGTTTGCATAACTCAGTAACTTTTTTGAAGAAGTAACTATATAATTAATTGCCCAACATTGGTCATTATATACTGTATTTTACAGACAGAGACTTACAGGACTCTCTGCCAGACGACAGACTCATACTCATAATACAAGTCAGAGCTTTATTTAAAAAAGAAAAAAGAAAGGCAGTTGTTTCCAAAATTGGAGTTCAAGTTATTTTTACTTCCAATAGTGTTAACATACTAAACGGGTCATGAACAAGATTGTTTTTTAATTTTCATTTTAAGTGGGCTAAATCAGTTAATTAAAAGTAGTCTAACATAAATGTAAATGCTGTAATTTGAGTATTTTAATAAACCATGTAACTTGGATGGATTCGATGCTGGTGTGACCACAAGTCTGCTGTTGCTCACAGTGGTCCAAGGGATCGCTCAGGGAGTTTGTGTGTTCGCTCAGACACATGAAAAATTAGAGGGAACATTGCTTAGGGTAATCTTTGTCTCTTTTTTGTCTTTCAGAGAAGAAAGACACAGTGCTCCGACAGGTGCGTCTGGACCCATGTGACCTGCAGCCCATCTTTGACGACATGCTGCACATCCTCAACCCAGAGGAGTTGCATATCATCGAACAGATCCCAGCCGCTGAGGACAAACTGGACAGGCTCTTTGAGATTGCAGGAGTGAAGAGTCAGGAGGCCAGCCAGAAGCTGCTGGACTCTGTGTACAGCCATCTCCCTGACCTCTTGTAGCAGAGGAAAGATCAGGAAACAGCACAGACTGGAGTTGGCACAAGAATAAAAAGAAGTACGAGGGATGAATACAATGTTGTGTTCCAGTTAAGTCTTGGGTGGCATTTCATCTAAAAAGTTGTCATCATGCCACTTCATTTGAACATGGTCTGTGTCTGCTACCTCCAGTGACTCTTTAAAATCTTTACTTTATTCCTTTTTTTGTTCTTCTAATACACACAAGTACTCCTTTAAAACAACCCAGCCTATACCATGATGAACTCAATGTAACAGAGAGAATGGCTCAACAGCCTAACAGCCTCCTAATTTAGAGGAATACTGGGTTGAAAAGTAGCGTAGACGTAAATGGACTCCATAGAAAATCACACGTAGCACTTTCTTTATCTGAAATGGTCTTCATGTAGTTTGTGCCTGTTGTTCAGGCTTCTCATGCCTTTAACATGGATCAGGTGTTACACGCTACATTTAGCAATGAACATGGTAAAGGTAAATAAGCTATAACTTCAAATGATGCTGGTATTATTCTTTAATTTTACGGTTCTTGTAAAGAATATTTTTGCCCAGGTGTAGGTTTAACTGTAAGTCATGTGCCTGAACTTTCCGAAGCTTTGTTCCTCCCTCTTACTGTAACCACCAGCAGGGAGCAGCATTACTTAGATGGTTGTCCTGCTTTTCTGCAACCAAAACCATAGCTCAAAAAATGACCTTCTAAACTTTGTCTAATGTTCTGATATATGGTTCTGCAAAAACTCTTTTTGAGAAAAAAAAAAGCTGAACTAAACGGGAAGCTTAACTGCGTTGACCGGCCGCAGTCTGCTTCTCTGGAACTGAAACCATGTCTGCAAAGGTTCAGCCACCTTTGAATTCATGGGCAGGAAAAATACTTGGACTAGTACACTCATGCAGACCTCAACTAGCTACCCCTAGTTGCCTCAACAAATGTAGTGTTGATAAAGTGTTCTTGATACATTCTGGAGTTCATGTCAGTGTGGTTTTCAATCAGACAGAGTTGCCTGAGTGTTTCACTGCTAGAGTAAAACTGATAAAATACAACAGATTTTTTTTCTTTTTCATGCGGTAGTATTTTGCTACCAGTATCATTTAGTTGATGAGAAAATGTCATAATGATGCACTAATCCTATTTTCCATTAAGAGAGAGATGTTGTACTTTATTTGTCTTTAATGTTTTATAACTAACATTTGATTTTATTGGTTATTATATTTGTGTCACAATGTTTCAATTTTTCTTTCACCAGCATTCAGACAGATGTGCTCACCAGGATGTAACGTATACATACTCCATAATCTACTTGAAGTCTGTCTAGTTGGCTCTTTTACATGATGTAACAGAAAAAAAAAGCAATTTCTGTTCCCTCAACGTTCCACTCAACAAAACACATCAACATTTGGTGCACGCCTGATCTCTCACTGGCTGGCATTACAAGGGCAGAGATATGCGAATCCAGGGTAAAGATGAAAAATACTGACTGAATGAAAAAGACTTAAGGTTGTGTTCTAGGACTCTGTGAGCTTTCTCAACATCTGAACATCCACCATATCACTGGTGATGCAAGGCCATGACTTGGTTTTATTTTATTCACATGCTAAATTGACATATTTGCAGAAACTACTGGATTTTATTTTAGAAATTAATTTGAATACATTTTTTAAAGCTTTGCCATACATGTGCTGCAAGTAGGTACTGTAAAACATGGTAAGTGGTGCATGTTAATCAAACCCAAATCCTAGTCGTGCCCATTGCCCTTATCCTAGATAACTGTACGATGTGAGCTTTTTATTTTCTGATGCACATGCAGATTGAGTGGCTGATCATCAAATTTCACACATGTAACCAGTAAGTTTATTACTACGTAACCGCTTAAAATCCACAAATTAAAGCTAAAAAATTTGTCATAAATTTACGTGTAATTGTGTCCATTTAAATGACTAGGTGTTGTGTAAATTTCAGTGTTTACATTATATTGCAGGACTGCTGCTGAAAGTGGAACATTATCAGTATGAGACAAACACAACTTTACTTGTTGTGTTTGTCGGGGAGAAAACTTGAGAAACAGTACAGAACTTGAGAGTCACTCTGCTACCGATGAAAGATTTATATACATTTATCAAGCTGAGTGCATTTTTTACTGTACAGGAAACACAGCATGAAATTGACTGACAATGGCCTACAGCAAATTAGAATGCAGAACACAATGCTCTGTAAGATAAAAAATAAAAAGAAGGCAAAATTCACCAAAAAAAAGGTCGCGAAACAGTGAGACCACCAAAGGTGAACGGCGTGGCGAGGGACTACTGTTAACAGTTTCTGTATAACTTCATACAGATAGCTGTAACTATTGAAAGAAAACTCAGAAAATCACATTGATGTCTTAATCTTATAGTATTAAACATCCCCATGTTGTGCAAAAAGGTTTTGCAGCTGTTTGAGCTAAGATTATTGAGATATTCAAAAACTGAAAAACTATACTTTGTTCAGAACTCCATTCAAATGAATGCAACTGTCTTGGTGAAATAAAGCGTTTTTGTACAACTTCATAAAGCTAGCTATAACTTTTGATAGAAGACTAACATACACATATTTATGGCTTTATCTTATAGAATTCAATATCCCCGTGTTTAGCAAACAGGTTTTAAAGCTGTTTGAGCTAAGATTTTCAAGTTATTCAGAAGATGAAAACCTATACTTTGTTTCGGGCGAGTTCCCCATTCAAATGCATGTAACAGTGAGAAACGCACTGTCTTGACGACATTAAGCGTTTTTGTACAACTTCATATAAATAGCTGTAACTTTTGATAGAAGACTCAGACACACATATTTATGGCTTTATCTTATAGAACTCAATATCCCCGTGCCGGGGAAATAGGTTTTGCAGCTGTTTGAGCTAAGATTTTATAGTTATTCACATAATGAAAACCTATACTTTGTTTTCGTGCGAGAACTCCATTCAAAGGCATGTATCAGTGAGAAACGCATTGTCTTGGCGAAAAGAAGCGTTTTTGTATAACTTCATATAAATCGCTGTAACTTTTGATAGAAAGACTCGGACACACATGTTTATGGCTTTATGTTATAGAATTCGATGTCTCCGTGCAGGGCAAACAGGGTTTTGCAGCTGTTTGAGCTAAGATTTTCAAGTTATTCACAAGATGAAAACCTATACTTTCTTTCAGGCGAGTTCCCTGTTAAGTGTAATTGTTGAATGTTGCCATTGTGTTTCTTAAATTTGTACAGTCTTAGTTCAAGCAGTAGGATCAAAGCCATTCCTTTGATCCTGATCATACATAATGAATTGCACGACAGGAGTAGATCCGCCACAAGGCTGGATAGCTTGGTTAATGTCTGGTCCTTGGTGGCATCTTCTTTTGAAAATATTAATTCCTGTTTTTGGACTGTTGACCAGAAGTACAACAGGTGAATGGAGAAAGAGCATTTAAGGACAAGAGACAGTTAGTAGGTGAGAGGAGAGAGCATGTGAGGTCAACACACACACACACATGAGTTAGATTTATTTAGAGGAGAGATTAGTCATGTCTGGATTGGAACTGTGAAAGCGTCTCGGTAAAAGAGGAACTGAAAGGTTGACCGGAGGAATCGGCCATGAAAATAGAAAATGATGTTCTTTCAAATTGGGTGAAAAGTCATTGTGGTGCTGATCTGATCTATGTATAAAATGTATCTGTGACGCATGAAGGGGCGTCAGTAAATCAAAGCCCTGATGGTATAAAATGTCTGTTTATGCTTTGATTAAGTTGAAGATCAGTTCCTGTCTGCGAACGGAGCTTGACTTCCCACGCGTGTATTCATTAAAATCATTGTTTGACCAAGACCTCCTGGACCATGGTGGTTTGTACTCTCCTTCCTCAATTTTGAATCTTAACATTTGGGGCTCGTCCGGTGGTTGAGGGAGAATTGGAGGTTTAGATGGAGAAATTCGGTGGTCTCTGAGGTGGTCTGACGGGCAGACATGAATTCCAGTGGTCGAAGTGAGTGGGCATAAGCCGGCTTATCCAAAGGTAAGGCACTACCTGTTGAATTATTTCCAAAGTGTGCCAAATTGGATATGATAAATTTAAGTCTACTCACTGAGAGTACTGGTGGATGTCTGTTTTGATTTTGATGAGAATCTTGTGACAGTACTGAGGATTTAAAGCAGTTGGACTGCTGAAAATGATTTAATATGGTTGGACCATAAAGAGCAGTTGGACTGCTGGAAAGGAAAGCAGTTGGACTGCTGGAAAAGCAGTTGGACTGCTGGAAATGATTGAATGCGGTTGGACCGCGGAGCAGTTGGACTGCTGATTTTTAGTAGGTTAGGGAATGTGGTTATTGTTTGGTTATAAGGTTGGACCTGCTTCAGTTATACACTTGTTTTGGGTGTTGATTGTTGTTTTAAAGTATTACAAAATTATTATAGGACGCCAGTTGGACTGGTAAGAAGCGCAGAGCCCGGAGGTTACGCTCCCTCCTTGTCGTGGACGCGCGACATTGACCTGTCGGCGAACAGGGTTAGTTCAGTTTGGCTTAACTGTGGGGTACAGGGCATCCTGGAATAAGCTAGTGGTTGGACCACTCTACCGTTTGGAACGGTAGCCTGCGCTTTTTTGGGCAGCAAAGGTTGGACCTTGGGTGTTGGACACTCTTAAATTGAGTTAGGGACTTTAGAGATGAGGCCAGAAACTGTTGGACAGATACTGGTTAATTGATTACAAAAAAGTTGGACTTTTTCGGTTGGACCGTTAACTTAAATTTGTCGAAATTGGTTAGGCGCTAAAGCTGACAGATCTGACAGTGGTTGTAAATATAAGACGTCTTTGTAATATAAAATAAGAGAATTTGGTGTGAGAGGAGGCTGTGTGTCGAGTCAGTAATGCACTGACTGCATGGTGGTATTTTTAGATGGTGTGTGTGAGCATGCAAATGAGACAGCTGATACGGAGCGCATGAGAGGATTGTGCTTTCGGTTTGTGTGTTATGAGCTCGATAACTATTGTTTGCAAATGTGGTTAAATGTCTGTGACTAAAATGCTGGCTTAGTACATAACAACACTGTGAATAGAGTTTACTTATTGTTGTAAATTTATGAGTGGTGACAGGGTTTCTGAGTAGAATATAAGAATAGTTTGTGTTTAGAACTAGCGTTCAAGCCAGAAGATTTAAGGTGGATTTGAAGGTATAAAAATAATAATAATAATAAAAAGGTTAGTAAAAAGGGTTACAGCCAGAAAGTGCTGTTAATTTATGAGCTGTCTGGATGCAGAGTAAATGGAGTGGTCATCCTGAGAGGATTGAATGATGCTCTAACTCTGTGGTCAAGTCAGACGTAGGCTTTAAGCAACCATGAGCCACTAATAAGCGTGACAGATAAATGAGTATGAGTAAATTGAACTTGTTAAATAGCCTTAATAGGAAGTAACTCAATGAGCACGCAATAAAGTGGACTTTTGTAGTTTACCTTACCACCGATGCTATAAAATGAAACTTAATTAGTAGCTATTTTAGAGATAACCTTTGTGATTTGAGAAAGAGAGAAAAC
>NW_024582509.1:59585-60674 GCF_018398535.1 Haplochromis burtoni
TCAGGTTACATGTAGTAAATAAATAAGGGAATGTTAATCTCGGCGTCATTTCACACTGAAATTTCAATTGTAGGGGATCATTTGGAGGTGAATTGTGTAGGACACGGGGAGACAGAAGAATCTCCCCATGAATTTTCGGTGTGCATAGAAATTGAGGAGGCTGAACTGGAAACCTGCCTGGGTCGTTGTTTTCTTCTATTTGAGGGTTTGCTTGAAGTTCGTGAGAACGACCACCTTGATATGTGGGAGCCTTCTCGGGCAGCGCTGTTTTTGTTAAACATGTGGGAGGCGGTGCGAAACGGAGAAAGATTTGATATAATGTAAGGAGATTTCTTGGTTTTAGATTTATTAGTACGGGGTAAGCTGAGAGACGCCGGAGGGTGTGTTGCTGTAAAGTGTATAAGGGACGCACAGCGCCGCTAATGAGGTTAAAAAAAATGAAAGCACTAACCAGGGAACTTTGGGAGAGAGGTAAGTATATGGAAGTGAGCGCATTGCGCATAAGGGTTGCTGGTTTCATAAAGTAACACTTTGAGTGAAAGTGAGCACGTTGAAGATTGTGATGTGAATGCTGACAGGTGTGTGTGTGTGAGAGGATTATGAAATCATTGTGTGAATGATGCTACATTTTAGATCAAAAGTTAGCAGAATTGCAGAGGGTTTGTAGATTGTGAATACAAAATGAGTTTGATTAGCCTGGAGAAACAGAAAAGCAGCTTGAGCTGCTCCGAGAAGCTGCGTGCTGTGTGTGTGACAGGAAGTTACATGCCCATAAAAGGAAGTCTGAGAGAGAAGTGTGTGCGTAGGCAAACTGAAGAGTGTGTGTGAAATAAGGGTATTGTTTTTACACCAAGATTTAGTAAAACTAAAGTAGAACGTTATAAACAAACAGACAAAACAGTAAAATGAAGAGAGAAAATAACTGACAATTACATTAATGCGTAGAAAACACACATACACAAAGTGCCATATGTGAAAGCAAATTTGGGAAAGAATCAGAAGTGAGATAGTTTAATATAAGATGCAATGCAGGAAGCAGCTTTCACTCCTCTAACTCCAGAGCCAGTGTGTTCCCTCCCCTGCCCACTT
>NW_024582509.1:60699-72890 GCF_018398535.1 Haplochromis burtoni
CCAGTCAACATAATAACTGTATGCATAACATCTTAAGGCCTTCTTAAAGCTATCTGTTACATTGTTAAAGCCTCGTCTTAGCCTGCTGCTCAAAATAACCTTCTGCTTTTACAAACTCTCTGCAAGCCTGTTTCCTGTCCTGTTACTTTTAGCCTTTCTGAAAGACACACTGTTCAACCTCTAAACGCAATATAAACTCCAGATTATATTATTAATGCAATGGTAATGATGACAATTATTTAACAATAGCAGTAAAATAATTTCCCTGCTCCACATTCCCTCTCTCGACCTCTGGAACACCAGAGGTCGCAATACATTGTGTCCTCGCTCAGCAAATCAGACAACCTCATGTCATCTAATTGGTCCAGTAATAAACACCAGCTCCCATTCGAGAACACTCCATGTGTAAGCTTAGGTTTTCTCGGTCCCTCTCTTGTGGTTCCTCATGCCTCGAGATCTCCAGGATCCTCGCCCCTCCTGTGGTCGCCGAGATCTTCTGCAAAGGAAACAAAACACCTTTTCCTGCACCTCCCTAACTTATCCTATTTGGGACTCTGTAATCAAAAGCCTGATCCTAATTATGTTTTTAACTTATTGACTTGTATTTATATATTCTTCAACGTTACTCATCCCTTTAAAACTCTTTAAGCCCTGCTTTTACGTCCCTGCATGCGTTTCCTGTCGCTTGCCTTATCTAATCATCAACATCCTGTACACAGAACTCTCGCTGCTGCAAGGCCTCCACTCTGACCTAGAATCTCCTTTCACAAGAAAATCATTATAAGCGCCTATTCTACTAAAAGCTCCAAAATAAAAACAACCACTTTAATCAATTAAGTTTAAACATATAAGCAATTACTCCTGTATACATTTCATCATAGCTAAATGCTGCCTAAAAACAACTCCTGTGTGTTAACACTAACTTCATTTTAAACCTCACATTTCCTATGTTATAACCTGTTTTTGGTATAGCCTTTTTATTTCATTTTGCTCCTTTTAATGTAACAATACCTTCTAATTCTAATTTATCAGACTTAACCAAAATATATGCTTTCCTTCCTCTTTGGTCCTTCTTTAAGTTCAGTCCACAACTAAATGAATTTGAGGCCTTTTTCCCTGGGATCAATACTGTCATGTGTGTTTCTTAACTCTGTGTCTGTAAGTGTGTGCAATCCTTCAATAACTCATATCAAAAATGCAATATGTATAACACTCATTTCTATTTATAAGCTCTCCCCTTTATCCTAAAAATACCTTCTATGTAATGTAATATCTGTATGTGTAAGCCTGTCATGGTCCTGGGTCTTTTGACCCAGCGTTTTAAGTTTGAGTTTATTTTGTTCATTAGGTTATCTAAGTTCATTTGGTTATTAGACTCCTTGTGTTTTCTTCCCCTGTATTTACGCTTCCCCTCACCCTTCGTGTTTCATGCTGCGTGTCTTATGTTATCAAGTTTGTATTATTATGCCTAAGTGTTTCTAGTTATTATTTCCCCCTCGTGTTTCCAACTATGGTAAATCTCCCCTGCTCTTCATGTGTTTCATGTCTGTGTCTTACGTTAAGTTCTGGTTGTCATGTCTGCGTCTCATTATGTTTCCTATTTTATTTGGAAGAGATCCTGTGCTTTTATATTATGGGTTATGTTTTGAGTCCTTTGATATACTGTTTCTTGTTTCCCTAGATCTCAGTTATGGTTATCATAGGTTTAGTTCTTTGGCTTTGTTATATGGCTTCCCTGTGTTCCATGTTATGTCCACTGTGATGTTTTGTGCCATGTTTCAGGTTCCTATGTTCTGTCCCCCCAGTTGCTGTTAAGTTTGCGTGTTTTAGAATTCAGTCAGTGTGTTTCCTGTTTTACTTTGAAGGTCCATGTCTCATGTGAGTGTTTCTAGTTTTGCGTCCTTGCCTCGTCCTGCTTAATTACTCTCAGCTGTGCTCTCCTCCTGTGGCTCATTCCCCCTCGTTATCCCTCAGTATATTTAAGTCCTCTGTTTTCAGTGTGTGATTGTCAGGTCGTCTGTTGTCCACGCCATGTTTCCTATGCCATGCTTCCAAGTTTCTTGTCTAGGTTTTTCTTATTGTTTGTTTAGATTTCCCAGTTTAGGTTTGTGTTAATTTTGCTTCAGTTTGCCTTGCCCTTTGTTTGTACCTTTTTTACCAGCCATATTAAACGGCTCGCTTTTTGTTAACATTCAAGTTTTGTTCCCTGTTCCTTGGAGTCTGCATTTTGGGTCCTTTTTCAATTCATACAGTCTGCCCTCGCCAGACTGTGACAAAGCCTACATTAGCCACTTCTTCCAGAGATCAAAAAAGAAATCAAAAAAGAAATCAAACCTGTTCTCCTCCTTCAACCCTCACCAATTTTTCCCCCTAATATTTATTCACAGCTTTGAAAAAGCATTGTATCTTCTAAACAGGATTCAGTTCACTTTAATCCTTTAACCTTAACATAAAAATAACAGTTTCAGTTTTACCATATCCAAATGATCAAAAACCCAAAAAGTCCTAAAATGATCCTAAATTATTAAACAATTAAATTATTAAACCCTAAACCCCCCTTTATTTTGACACATGAAATGTGTCAAAATACTATACAAAACTAAAAATGCTCAGTTTCCCCACTCATGATCCAATCTATGTCATAAAAATAAACTTAAAACAGAACAGTTATCAGTCATGTATTTCTTCAATTAATGGTAACATGAGTTATATCAAAAAATGTTTCCCCTTTAACATTTGGCATTCTCCCAACAATATACTATAATCCCATAATCTAACCCCAGTCAATAAAACAGAAATTTTCTCTGGTAAAAGCAAATTGTTTGTCCACATGTATTCATCCACACCTTCATCCAGTCACACATTCACTCACATGCATTCACACCATATATTTCTGGAAAGCCCACCTTATATTTGCTCTTCCCGAGAATTTTCAGCGCGTTATTCACTGTTGCAGGCCTGCTTAGAACAAAAATGAGAAAAAGATAGAGCTGATTATTAGCTCATGAAAACACAAAACAAAATCACCTGACAGGTTTTCTTTAAGTGCACTGTTACAAAAATAATGGGCCCCTCTGACATGTCCATGTTTCCTAAAACTCCCTCTATTAAAAACAAAAACAACAACAACCCAAACCTAACTGACAGAATCAACCCATCACCACAACAACCTCAACAACCTTAAACACAAAAGTTTTGCCACCACATAATTTCACCTCCTCAATACACCGAAAGTCTCATTAAAACCACACAATTTGCACACAAAAATCACCCCCTTATGCTCTTTAACATACTTAAATTCAGCATAAGACCCCCTTACGACAACATATAATCACTAAACTATAAATGTCCTACCCAAATCTGCACTCCTCTTGTCTGCTATGCTTCCTCTTCTGAAAGCCACTTCCTCAGTCACACACACACAGGAAGCTCCTGCGTCACCACTCACTCCAGCTAATTGCAATCTGAGTCATATCTCAAGAAGTTGCCGTAACAAGAGAAACATATGTTTAAACCTTATCTCCTTATTAAATTATTTTATTTCTTTCTACAGTGATCACTACTGTTGATCACTCAGTACCAGAGCACTCCTAAGTCACTCTTTTTAAAACTACTTTAATCACCGTTTCTTTTCATAACTCACTCCCTTTGTGATATAACTTCTCTGAGTTATTCCTCAATTTCAAACTCAAATGTATTTTATTAAACATTCACACCATTCTATCACTCATACAAATAGCAAGCTGTTCTTCATTGCGTATGTTTGTGTTCTTAGCCAGGTTCAATCAATGTCTATGCATTAATCTTTATGAGCTTGTCCTTGTAAGGTTAATGCATTTTCTGCTTGTGTATGTGAATTTGCATATGTTGCTTCTGCAGTGTGTCAAATCCCTTCATAATTTTGCCTTTAAACAGTCAATTTTCTCCTTCCCAAATTTGCTAATCCAAATTTTAAGTTCCTACCTTAAATAGCAGCATTCCTTGTCCTCAGCCAGAAGGTAGGGCTCCACTTGCCACTTTCCACCTCCGCCTTAGCCCAGCGGCTTTACCCCTTGAGGTCCCATCCTCTTCACTTCATCTCACCCGTGAGTCTGAGCTCACAGGGACTGAGTGAGGCCGAGTAATCGTGACTGTGCCTGCCTTAGGTTGTCCCAGGGTTTTGAGGTGGGATCTTACCCGTCATGGGCTATCCAGCCTTCCATACTCGCCTGATACGGGGGCCAAGATATTTTAAAATTCACAAAGATGATGTTGCCATTAGCAGGAAATGCCACTGTTGTGTAAAATGGTGCATGGGTGAATGTTTCTAGTAACAAAACAGAGTTTATAGACCAAGATATTTTCTTTATTCCATCAGAGGCTGTTAAACTTATTAAAACTATGCTGGTCAGACAGTCTTGGTTGTTAGATTATGTTCCAGAACAGTTTACTGAGTGACCATGCAGCATCACCAAGAAGCAAACCTTTGGATGACATAACAAATTAAGCATCTGTAGACTAATTTGTTCCAATCCATACAATCACTGGAGCCATGCAGTCAGAATGCATATGAGTGACAGCTTCCTACAGTTTTCTACCAGAGAATTATGTGAATGGGTCGATTTTAACCCTGACCTGGCCTGGTTTTGTTGCCTAAAACTAACCAAATGATTTTGTTATCAAAACATATCCAAACCTAGATTTGAAATAGACTTTTAAAAGAAAGTGATACATTAATTAAGTTAAAAAATGCTGTTTTTTTGGTTTCACAAAGAGCCCAGTCTCCTGGAACAAAATGCTGTGAGTGATCCACAATGAATTCCTCCCTGCTTTGACTCTGTTACTTTTCATGCCACTGCACCTGATGCGTAGACTTTCTAGCAGATTAATACCATGAAAGCAACATCTCCATACTCTTACTGCAGACTTTATTTAATTGACGAGTTCCTAGTTTAACTAAAGCCAAAATTGCACAGCTTAGATCATCTACATATTTTCTTTTGAAACCGGAACTATGAAATTTCATAAATCTTTCCCCACAATTACATGACAGCATCTCATGTGTCTCTTCAGACTTCCCTCTTCATTAAATCTGATGACACAAATGTCACAACCAAATGGTCTCTTTCCTGTGTGAATTCTTAAGTGGTTCTTAAGATTGCTGTTAGACTTTAATCTTTTGCCAAAAACATCACAAATGGCCTTTCTTATGAATGAACACGCTTGTGCAACTTAAGAATCCCCTTACAGTTAAATCTTTTACCACAGATGTCACAACTGAACGGTGTCACTCCTGTGTGGATTCTGATGTGCCTCTTCAAAATACCTGACTGAGAAAAACTTTTACTACAAAGAGCACAACCAAATGGTTTCTCTCCTGTGTGAACGCTCATGTGTATCTTAAGGCTTCTGTCACACTTAAGTCTTTTACCACAAATTTCACAAACAAATGGTTTTTCTCCCGTGTGGAAGGTCTTGTGTAGTTTAAGATTTCTGTTACAATTAAACCTTTTACCACAAGTATCACAACAAAATGGTCTCTCTCCTGTGTGGACGCTCATGTGCATCTTGAAATGTATCTGTGTGAATTGTTTGTCACAATCAGCAGATTTTAATTGTTTCTCCACAGTGTGAACAATCATGTGTCTCCTTAGATCCCCTGTTTTTGAAAATCTTTTAGGACAAACTTCACAGTAAAATGGCTTTTCTCCTGTGTGGATGCTCATATGTGACTTCAGAATCCTGAGCTGTGAAAATCCTTTGCTACAAACATCACAAACAAACGGTCTTGTGCCAGTGTAGACACTCATGTGCGTCTTTAAATGTATCCTCTGTGAGAATTTTTTATCACACAAACTACAACCAAATGGTTTTTCTCCTGTGTGGACTATCATGTGTGTCTTAAGACTACAATGATACCCAAATGTTTTTTCACAGATGTTACAACTAAATGGTTTCTCTCCTGTGTGGACGCTAATGTGGACCTTAAGATTTGCATTTTTGTTGAATGTTTGTCCACAAATATCACAACAAAACAGTTTCTCTTCTGCATTTTGCTTCACTTTAAGGCATTTCTTATCGACCAAACAGCTGGAATTCCCTTTTCCCGATTGACATTGTCTGTGATGCTGAAGAGACTGATTGCAGAAAAACTGCTCACCACACTCAGAGCAGCTAAAGGATTTTTCAGCGGCCTTACATCCCACATCACTATTTACCTCTGATTGACATGGCCCATTCTCCGTCCAACCCTTTTCACCATCTTCAGTTTTAGATTCAAAATTTAAAAGAGGCACATGACATTTAACATCAACTTCTGTCTGGTGAAAGTCTAAAGCCTTTCCAGTAGCATTTGCTTGTAAATTAACATTTGGTTCTAAGTAGGAGGCTGGTTCTGGTCCTCCCCCATCCTCTTCATCACTTTCTGCTTTAATCTCCTTAGCTGAGAAGCTGGTTGGAGACTCTGTTTGTCGTGTGCTTTGATGAAGCTGCACAAACTCATCATCTTCACCAGTGAATGGAAACTTGATGATATCAGCCTCATCCAGACTGTTACGCTTCTGTCCCACCTCTTCTTCTTTTATGTGGAGTGGGTCTGGGTCCTGCTGGTCGAAACTTGGAGTCCAAGGAAGCCCTTCTTTAACTGGCAACATCTGCTGGACATCTGCAGGGAACAGTGAACCATCTTGAACCATCCTCAGTTCAAGATCTATTATTAAATGTACTCTAACTTGCTGGTTAAAGTCAGGTCAGTTATTAGTTAGCCAGTTAAGAGTACATTTGACAATAGAAGTTGAACCACTGGGTCACAACAAAAGCAATAGCTTTATATTTGAGGAAAATAAGGATAACTGGAAGAAAATAGATGCAGGGATGGAATATGAATATATATTTATCAATGTGTGTGCGATACATGACACCATGCCTTCATGAAACAGACTTTGAACATTTTAAAATACCCCTAATAAATATTTTTCTGATCTTATGAGCCCTAGGCTCTTTTAAATCAATTTCATTAATTCTATCTTAATAGTTTTATATTGGTCATCATCTGGGTTAACCATAATTGGTATGTCTATTTTTTCTTTTCTAATATAATATTGTATAATATCTATCCATTCATTTTCCACATTCATGGTTTGGAACACAGGGGCAGCAGTCTGAGCAGAGAAGCCCAGACTTCCCATCTTTCCATAATTGTTTAGAAGAAATTATCTGTATTCTGGCAATACAACAAAGCAGATAAATAAAGGGTATAAATATTACTAAGTGTAAAGTGCTATTCACTTGTTTACGCACACCTGTATAATTTAAGAACTTTTTAAAGATTCTAATATTTCAAATAATAATAGACAAGATAAGAGAGCGAGACACCCAATGACTCTTTGGGAGAAGAAGGTTTAACTTCCATACAAAAAAGGGTTTTTTTAAGCCTAATTTTCAGCACAGTTTGCAAATGTTTTTAACAGATCTTATTAACACTTTTAAACTGGTAGTTTGGTAAGATGTTCTCCGACTTATAGTAGGAGGTAATTTTATCATAACAACAGGAAGCAGGAATCCAAAAATTAATCTTGCAAAAGTTAGTAATCCTTTGTAATCTTTGCCAGTAATGTAACAGCAAGAATAGACAAAGCAGTTTTTACAAAGTTTTGTGGAAATAGTTTACATTTCTTTAATCTCCAGCAAACACAAATATCTCACTTACCTACATCCTTCTTGACTTGTGTCTGCACTAATTCTGATATAGCTGATGGTGAAATAGGGGCCACCTTATCAAGATCTTTGGGTTCCTCGGGTGGAAGGCTCTTTCTGTGAACACTTTTGTGTCTTTTCAGATCCCACAGATGTGAAAAACCTTTACTGCAAACATCACAAGCAAAGGGTTTCTCTCCTGTGTGGACTCTTATGTGTCTGTCGAGACTGTACTGATGTCTAAATATGTTTCCACAAATATTACAACTAAAGGGTTTCTCTCCTGTGTGAATTCTCATGTGAGTCTTAAGATGGGATTTTTGATGAAATCGCTGTTCGCAAATATCACATCCAAATATTTTCTTGCTTGTGTCAACTACATTTTCCTCCAGTCTGGAAGCTTTCTTATTAACCAAACAGCTGGCAGAGTTTTCTGCTGAATGACTTTTCTTGTGCCTCTGAAGAGATCGCTTGTAGAGGTATTGTTTATCACACTCAGAGCAGCTAAAGAATGGAACATCTGCCTCGCAGTGGTCCTTGGTCAGTCTTTGATGAAGCTGTGAGAGGCTGGCCTCCTTCAAACCATTAAGCTGCTCTCCTTCTTGACTGGTGATGAGTTTCGCTTGTTTCTCCTTCATGTGAAGGAGGTCTGGGTCCTTCTGTTCCAGACTGGGGTTTGAGGAAACACCTTCATCAACCTGGATAGCTGCAGGACACATTCAAACAAATGCACATTATGGAGACCTGGTGTAAGTACACATATCCTCAGCAGCTTTAATATATGAAATAAAATGAACGACAAATTGTTGCTGATCTATTTTGTAGATTTTAACAACAAAACTGGACGAAGTCTTTTACCCTGGTTCCACCAGTTGTCTTTTAATTAGCTAGTAATCATTGTTGGATTACAAATTATAACAAACTTTGGATCAAATAGCATCAAATGCATTTGTAAATAAATATTTTATTACAATTTTCTTCTTTTTTTTCTTCTTCCAGCTGCTCCCTTTAGGGGTGCATAGAAGATCATCTCACCCTATCCCAGCATCCTTCTCTGTCACATCACCCCCTCTGCACATCCTCCTTCACCTCCCCTGTGGTCTTCCTCTTTTGCACCTGCCTGGCAGCTCCATCTTCAGCATCCTTTGTCCAGCTTATCCACTATCCCTTCACTGTCTACCACCTTTTTGTCAGTCCCACCATCTCCAAATGATACTTCCATCACAAATCACCCCTGACACTTGCCTTCAACCACTCCACCCTGCCTGCACTCTCTTCTTCACCTTTGGGTGGCTGACCCCAGGTATTTAAACTCATCTATCTTTAATACCTGTGCTCATTGCAGGTTCACTTTTCCATGTCTCCTTCTTATTCACACATTCCTTTCATTATATTGCTCTTCAGAGCATAAGACCACCACTCCATGCTCTCTTCCACCTGGTAGCTACTCTCACAATGATCACAATGCCATCTGCAAACATACAAATTGGAAATGAAAATACCACTATCTTTTTTAAAATTGTTTTAAGGACATCACCTGCACCTGGTAGTATCAGAAGGCTGCGTTCAGAACAAGATACAAAATAAGATGAAAAAGAAGGATAAAAAATCTGAACCCATGCAGGTTAGGTTAACTGGGGATTATAACCTGGCCACAGATGGGAAGCACTTTATGAATGTATTAAATGTAGCTGTGCTTTGGGTGGAGCTTTGCATTATTAGATGGATATAAAAATGGATATTTCTGCACTTTTACAGGTGTGGCTACATGCATACTATGCATTTGTGTTTGTAATCATACAAATACACATACATACATAGGCTACGAAGGCATCTCAGACTACAGGTAAAAATGTAAATCTGCTGTTCTGTTTTACTGTGCATTTTAAAATATGAAATCAGTTTGGCAGACATAGCAAATTTTACTGTGTAAATTTTACTGTAGAGTAAGTGCTGCTGTTGTTGTCATTAGGGTTTGCTCATATTTAAAATTTGGCAAAAGGTTTCTTAACACTGAAACGTCATTTCCTCCTATGAAAACATGTTTCTGGGTCCACACAGAATAACAGGCACATCGTTAATATTATTTTCACTGCTGGCCTTTTTCTAAACTGTGTCTCACTGGTGCTTCCATTGACATCCACATTAATCTGACTTATGAATCCATTCCCTTTGGATTTGTGATTCAATTAGGTCTAAGTCCCAAACCTTAAATGGCACTGACACTGGAAAAATTACTGAGCCTTCCTGAAGAAAGTACTGTCATACATTAAAGAAACAGCACTGGGAGAAATTGTTATTTAAATGGTATTTAACCAACAGTATGAGGAAAGTTAATCCCTTACCTTGTCTGTTTCTGATGGCTAGCTGCTCCATTTCTGATGTGGCTGGTTTAGATTTGAGCAACCTCAAATAGACTCCTCTTGATTTACCGGGTACAAATTTCCTAACTTCTGTGTGGATGTTCATGTGTCTCTTTAAAATTCCTGGCTGTGAAAATCTTTTATTACAAACATTACAACCAAATGGCTTTTCTCCCGTGTGGACTCTGATGTGTGTCTTCAGATTTCTCTTACAGTTAAAGCTCTTGCCACAAACATCACAACCGAAAGGTCTCTCTCCTGTGTGGATTCTCATGTGTGTCTTGAAATGCATCCTCTGTGCAAATCTTTTACCACAAACACTACAGCTGAAAGGTTTCTCTCCCGTGTGGATGCGTTTGTGTCTCTTTAGATCACCTAGATGTGAAAATCTTTTATGACAAACATCACAGTCGAATGGTTTCTCTCCTGTGTGGACTCTCTTGTGCGATTTCAGAATCCTCAGTCGTGAAAAGCTTTTACTACAGACGTCACAAAAAAATAGCTTCTCTCCCGTGTGGCTTCTCATGTGCGTCTTTAAATGTACACTCTGTGTAAACTTTTTATCACACAGGCGACAGCCAAATGGTTTCTCTCCGGTGTGAATTCTCACATGTGTCTTAAGGTTACACTGATGTCTAAACTTTCTTTCACAGATATTGCAACTAAATGGTTTCTCTCCAGTGTGGACTTTCATGTGCACCTTAAGATTCACATTCAGCTGAAACCTTTGTCCACAAACATCACAGCCAAATGCTTTCTCTTCTGTTTGAACTGTCCCCTGTGAATCTGCATTTTGGTTCACTCCAGAGCTTTTGTCACCGACATCGCAGTTTGAAGCTCTTTTCCCTGACTTTAGTCTGATGTGTCTCTGAAGTGACCAGTCATGGAGAAACTGCTTACCACACTCAAAACAGATAAAGGGCTTTTTGGCATCACTATTTGTACCTGACTCTTCACTATCTTCACTTTCAGGTTCAGGTTCTGTCAGGGGTTCCTGCCAATCATCAGCTTCATACAAGTCTGAACGTTTTACATTAATATTGGGTTGTAAATTATTATTTGGATTCAGGTTTGTGGCTGGTTCTGACTCTTTGTAGTCCTTTCCATCACCTTCTGCTTTAATCTGTTTGACTGAGCTGCTGGTTGAAGGCTCGGCTTCTCTGTTGTCTTCAGCTGGTGTTTGATGAAAGTGTAGGAGGTGAGGTTTCTCTTCATCATCTTCATTCTTTACACAAACACTAGTGATGGGGAAACTGGTGATATCAGCTTTCTGTAGACCACGAAGCTGCTCTCCCTCCTGGCTGGTCAAGAGTTCCTCTTCTTCCTCCTTTATGTGGAGGAGGACCAAATCCTGCTGATCATGACTTGAGCTCTCTTCTTTAAGTAACAACATCTGCTGGACATCTGCAGGCAACAATGAAACACACATTTATATTATGGATAGATGTGACTACATTCACACTTTTATCCAGCAGCTTAAATATGATTGAAAGTTGTCACCCGTTTAGAAAGAATTAATAATAATTTAATAATCAAAAATCACTAAAACGTTTCCATCTCCATTCAGATTTCATTACCCAAAAAGTAATCCTATAACACACTAATACCACAGAACGCATTGCCAGTCCATGAATCCAGCTATGACCTCACATTAAAACAGGTGTATCATCCTGCCTGACAATATTTCTGAACAATATTTTAATATATTTAAAAAAGGCTGAAGAGGAAGAAGACAACAGAAGGACAGGTAATGAAATACTCCACCCCCTCATATAAAAACATTTCAGACACTTTTATATCAGGACGCATAAGCAAAGAAGCATGTTTCCGCCCGGTTTCGGACCGGGGACCTTTCGCGTGTAAGGCGAACGTGATAACCACTACACTACAATACAGCCATAAGATTTTGGAAGAGTGGAGGGAGTGCTAATGAGAAATGAAGACATACAATGTGGATTTCTCCTTCCCCTCCTTTCTACAATAGCTGTCTGTGTCCTACCACATAACAGGAGATCAAACTGTCAGTTAAGATGCCACAAATGTAAAGAAAGGAAGACATCAGAAAAAAATCGAACAACTGCTCACCCTTTAATTTTAATACACAAAGGAAGTAAATACCCAACCGCCTCAGGTTTTCCGTAGTGTCTAAGTGGT
>NW_024582509.1:80129-140250 GCF_018398535.1 Haplochromis burtoni
ACTGCAGGCACTGCTTGAACTTGTGGGGTTCTACTGCTGTTTGGGACACAGACGAGAGAAAGTACTCAAATCTGGTACAGGTCTCTGACATCTGTAACCTTTGGATGCTCGTCTTGCTAAAGAGTTGTCTATGGCCCAAATTTCTGCAAACTCCACAGACTTCAGACAAATCAACACATCTCCAGTCGCTGTATTTCCTGAAGATGGAGGCACAGACTAAGATCTTGGAAATGACTGGCTCTAAGTGGCCTGCCAAGGACTTGGGCCTATTTTCAGCCAATGCCCAAGGCAATGAAACAAAAGGTCCCCGGTCCGAAACCGGGCGGAAACATGGGTCCTTTCCTTCTTTTGTCACAAAGGAATTGATGTTCACTCTTTAGACAACTCTGCTTGTCCAGCATTTTCTCTGTTTTACTTGCCTTCGGAGGTGGCAACAGGATTAGAAGTGAGAAGAGTGCAAGAGGAAAAGTTGACTTGAGTCAAGGTGGCTAATGAACGATACAGCAGGAAGCTGAAGTGGAGTGCAGCAGAAGAGCATGAGCGAGGTTTGGTGCAGCATGAAGACCATGTGCAGATCTTTCACCTTCCCCCAAGTATCCTTCAAGACTTAATTAGCTCAGCATTTGAGCCATGACTGCAGTCACACATGGTCCAGTACACAAAGAGAAATATTTTTTCTTTCATGTTTTGGCAACTAAACTTTATTGATAACTGTAGTTCACTCTGGCTCTTGACTGAAATGTACAAAACTGAGGGGAAAAGAAAAAAAGAGAAGACATTAACACATTTTTAACAGGTTCCCAAATTCCATCCTGCCCAGTGCTGGAAAAAACCTAAATGATATCCAGAAAGGACAAAAATTTGAATTACATATCAGAGTAGTGTGTTAAAATAAAAGAAAAAAAATATCTGTCTTACCGAGACCTGTCCTAACTTGTGTTGGTGCCGTGTCTGATGTGGTTGGTGCAGATATCGGGGGCAGCAGCCCTTGGAGGTCACCCAGTTGATGGCTCTTTCTTTGAGGCATCTCTATTCCACTGACAGTTTTCAGGTAGAAATGTCTGAAAGTGTAATTAAACAGACATCAGTATTTTAATATCAACTGTATATCTGTGCAGATATAACTGACTGATCACTTGCATAAAAAACACTGTGTCAGCTCTCTGTGTGTAAAACATCCTGTGGCAGGGTGTGGTTTGTGGCTCAGGTGCAGCATACGGCTGGAGCAGTGGGTTCATGGTGCCGTGTCAGGGGAGGCTGATACACACCTGAGCTCCAACAGCTGATTATGTCTCCCCTGTAAAAGATGTGCTGGGACCTGAGGTGGTGTCCTGTGTGTGTGTGTGAGTGGCAGCTGGAAAGTTAGAAAGCTATATGCATGACGGAAGCATGTTTTTTTCTTGCTGTTAATAAATATGATCAGTTAAAATATTTAGATTTTTTTTTTCAGAGCACCTTATATAATACACCCTCCCTGCCACCCCTGTCATCAACAGCTGAATATATTCAATCTTTCTTTGACAAAAAGTGTATAATAAATTTATAATATTGTACATGTACTTTGCCACATTATCCAACACGAATCTACTATAACAGTAAAGTTAGTCAATTACTTTGTACTTATATGCAGATACTTTTGTTGCATTCATATTTAGGCTTGTGCACTGTATTTGCATAAATGAGTTTTAATGTTGGCTGTGAAATTCCCAGAAATTTTGTCTCGCCAACAATATTGAGAGACTTTGCAGATGAGTTCTCGACCGTCCTGACTGTTTTGATTTATTAATTAGAAATATGAATAGATATTGAAAACACTTGTGCAACAGGACTGGTAATTGTTCGTTTGGCTGTCATGTTTGGCTGATTTGAGCTACGGAGATTTTGGGTGGGGTTTATTTGCAGTAATAGCCGTGGGCAGAGCAGTGACACCTCGGCGGGTCTTTTTCCTTCATTTTCAGCGCAAATATTTGTATATTTTCTCTCTCGTCGCTAATTATGCTCATTGCAGACTGTAGAAATACCTGCTGAGCAGCAAACAGGTAACTTCCGCGTCACTGTGGGAACAGCTGTGGTGCAGCTGTGGGAGAGCCGCACTGGTTCCTGCGTTTGACGCTTCTTCCTATTTTCGCTCCTTTAATGTCCACAGTTGTCGTTTTTCTGTGGGTTAAATATGAAGTATTGCATGCAGTTGGTAAAACGTGGAAAAATATAAACACTTCGAAAGGACCGACACTTTTCTGTGGCTCCGTCCGTCCTTTGTTTTGTTCCCCCTCGCAATACAGTACAACAAATCGAAAGTTCCTACACACGCCTTTTTTAGTTTCCTGCTGCAGTGATCGTGTACATCACTTACACGTTGTTCATATTTCATATTTTCACAGTTTGGTGTGGATCAGTTTTGACCCAGGTCAAGAATTCCATCCTAATAAATATGTAAACTAAAATCTTTCTTATTTAGGATGTATAAAGAGCCTATCTGACATTAATAAATGAAAGTCAGTGATTCTTTTTAGGTTTAAAAGCACTTGTTTCTGGAGAAAAACATCTGTTATCACATAATTTCATGTTCTGCTTTGTTCTTTTGCCATCAGAATTATTGTCTAAAGGCAAAGAAAGATGCCCAACGGATTTACTTTACCAAATGGACCATCCCGGCCTTGCCGTATTGGTCTATTTGATTCACCTTTGCTTTTATTGTTTATTGTATTTTATTTTCACTTGCTACACACGGGACAGACATGACTGGGGGAAAGAAAAGGGAGAAAGAAAAACAGCGGGGAAAAGGAACGGTGATAAAGGGCAAAAAACAAAACCCAACAAAATAAACAGACAAAAAATACATCTATCAATCACCTGGATCACCTGTTGAGAAAGAAAAAAGAGAAAACAAGCAAAAAAAAATAGAGAGAGAGCAATATAATAAACAACATCACGATGATCTATGGGAATATGACAGTAAATACTAAATATTAAACATTATTGTGCTGCACGTAGGATCAACAGCGCACAGTGTGCTTTGAGGTAGGAGCCAAAAAGGGTGTAGTTTGTGTGTGTGAGCTCCCGTGTGTACACCTGTTTTTGCACTGGCAGGGGAAGATAGGCCTCCATACCATGGAGGGCCTGAGATGTCCCTTCTTTTATTTCACTACAAAGTTTAGAAATTACATTTAAAAAGAACAAAGAAAACAAAATAAATATATACAAAATACAATGCTACTCCCTTAAACGCAAACACTGCACACAGAGAGAGCTGCAGGGGTTTGCGCTCTCTGAGTGGTTTTTGTATTAGATATTGTGTCACCATTAATCACAGTGTCAACATGTAATTCTAACATTAACTTTTTCGACTACAAAAGCAAACACATTTTTTAAGACAACCTTTAGAGATAAATAAATAAAAAATGGTTCATCAGTTAATGGTCAAAATCTTTCTTTTGGAGAGGGTCCTGTCGGTCCAGACTCCAGGGCTACTCTTCTTTCTTCTTTCATTTGCAACATCTGCTGGACATCTGCAAGTTACACAGATCTTCATCAGATTCAATATTGTCTAAAAGCTTGCACTATAAGTTGTTTACCTTTATCAAGAAAACAATAAAAAGAAATGAACTTTTCACAGATTGGCTGTGTGCCCATGTGCCACATACATTATAACAAATCTATGAATTTCAGATACTCCTGATCTCAACGTGTTATATGTATAAAGCACACCTGTCCACAGAGTCAGTTTCTTACATTCCAATCTCTCCACCAACCTGATGTCAGGGTTGCAAATCTGGAGCCAGAATAATAAACTCCACCTGATCCATCACTTATAGATTCCGTCTTTTAGCTCCAATCAAAAATCAAACTATTCAAAAAGATCTTTTGAGTAGTTTGTTGAGTTTAATGAGCAGAGCCACAAAGTTAAGCAACCCCGGGATGTAGAGCCTTGAATACAAGCAGCAGACAGACACTTGCCTACTCTACCCTAATCTTAACCCTCAAGTTGCTCTTTTCTGGGGATTTTTCCCAGACCTTATCATCCATCTTCATTACTGTCAATTTGACAGGTTTACAGCTGAGTTTAGCGCATAGTGTCAGGAATAATGGTTGCTATGCCAGCCTTACAAGAAGAAGTAATTAATCCCTGTCAAGAAGATGGAGCTCCCTCAGCTCAGCTCCAACCAGAAGTAAAAGGCCTAAAATTCAGCCTTTATGGGTGTAATAGAGCACAGAGTGGTTTTTATGTGTGTGCTTTTGCTGATAGTTTTTCCTGCTTTAATCAAATCAGAAATCTAATCAAGAATCAATAAACTTAAATAAGAATAGAATCATTGCAATTAAATAATTGCAATGTTTAAATCTTTCAATCCAGACTGTGTGTGTGTGTGTGCATCTGTGGAGCTGTGACCTTGAGTTTGTGTATATGTGTGAGGGAAGTGGAGCAGGCAGAAAGAAAGAGAAATAGAAAGGTTTTTGATTTTATTACGCATGAACAACCAGAAGGAGTATTCAGAAATGAAAAGTGCTTCAGTAGACTGAAGCAGCCAGCAATCAGCGTATGTAGAAATCTGTAACTGCATGAATTACTATGGTTTGACATATTTCCCAAACAGAGATGACAGGGTTTTATAAGAAAGATCAATAGTATTTGAGCCTTCACAATTCTGTCACAAATTACCATCTAGTTATCTTTATAGAACAAAATGTAGTTTACAATGAGTAAAATATTTAAGTGTAGACTTACAGACACCTCGTTTGATGTGCATGTGAACGTTTATGATATTTGAATGTGGGTGTATTTCATTTCACTTCTCATAAAGGATTATACCTTTCTCTACTTTCGGATTATAAGAAAATAAAATGCCCTGCAATGTATTTTACTTCTTCTTCTGGTGATCAGCGAGTGAGGTCGTCCACGAAGCCAATACGTTGCTGTGGGTAACGCAGGGTTTCCATCTTGGTCAACGATGCACTTCCAGGCCTTGTGATCTGTGGCCTTGACCTTTGCTTGGTTGAGGGTTAGACGTCGTTGTTTAAGATGATCTTCAGTTTGCTTGATCCAAATCTTCTTGGGCGCATCGTGCTTGATTCTCCAGTGGGCAGAGCGCTGCTGCAGCAGAAGGCGGTGTGGCATGCGATGGTTGCTCATGCGGCAGATGTGGCCATACCATTGCAGTCATCGTTTCTGGATCAGCTCTTCCATCGAGGGCTGATGGTGACATTGACTACGTATTGCGCCGTTGCTGAGACGGTTACAGAGGGACACAGTGTATTTAACTAATTCCCTGAACTTAACTGGGTCATTCAGATTTCATTTGAGCTAATGATCAAATATGTTAGAAGCAATTTTGTACATAATTTATTATTCTATATCCAGGCCAAAGCTGGAGCTTTTATTCTTTCCTTTGGATGACAAAGTTTACTACAAGATGAAATAACTGATGGTCTCCAACAAGCTACACCAGCTCCAGACACAAGAACAAGGAAGGTTTGTCAGTTTTAGTTTCCTTATTTCTAGAATAACTAATCTCAGAGTGTTTCTGCGAAAGCACCGATGTGTTTGATAGGCTACCTCTCTTTAATAAAAACTGAACTTGTTGTACTTCCTTGGCAGTATTTGTGCTCTGTTGCTTTTTTTCTCCTCCCAAAGTGAGGTTCGAACATTGGCCCAAATAAATACCTGAAGGATGGAAATAAAGTATCCTACATTGCTACTATCGATCTGATATCAGTACCAATGGTTTTGATACTACTGATATTTGGATCGATCTGCTTCCAGTATCCATTAGAACACCTATGCCCTACAAAACGGGTAAGGCTATTTCACTCATGTAAGCATCGTTTCTCAAAGTTTTAATATTAAATGTTACTGTTTCTTACCTTACTTTAAAAAAAAAATACTAAAAGAGTGAAGTGATTCCATCCAAAAAAGATGGAAATGTAATGGGAACTTTGCATTAGATCTTATTTAACCGGTTCATACAATGATGAAACAAAACTTGCAGTCAGCTGTGTTCAAGGTCATGATACACGTTTTGAGGCTTTCTTATCAAGTAAACATGGAAAGACTGCAAGTACAAAGGAGCTGTCATGAAACGCGTTCATGCTGCGTTTATCCTTTTCCAAAGATTTCATCAATAAATCTCAGAAAGACAGTTTGGTTTCAACTCTCAGTTTATTTTTCCACAACACTGAGCAATAAGTTATTTCTGTTTGTGTCTTTAGCAGTGTTGTTGCTAGTTCACTGACTAATCCTGAGGTCACATCGCCCGCCCTTTTTGGTTTTCAGTCTGATTCAGTTAAAATGAAGCTGAACTTGATTCCTGACAAAAACACAGATATATACGACGCGTTGTGAATGTGCAGACAGATTAGAACATCCAAAAATCCAGGTGTTAATAAATTATAAAAAAAAATTAAAATTCATTATGATATGAAGAGAGACATTTAAAGAGGTCACCTTCCCGAACGCAGGATACAAAAGAGGACAGTGCAGACTGCAAGAGTATAAAAATGTGGAACCATATTTACAATTTACTTCATTATACTTTATGTTTTCCTTCACATAAATAAAGACCATCGACAACCAGGTTTTATTTTTAATGACTAAAATGAGAGCATGATGGGGTCTAGCCAGCCTTAGCTATGCCTTTGTCCACAAAGATCACTTAAACAGCATTAATACCACACATTACATACCAGTACCACATGGTCCACCAAAAGTGAACTAACGTCTCCACAACACTAAAGGTCACAGTACAAAACACTCAGGTCATTATTCAAAATGCATCCATAATAACAACATGATGCTGATGTATGACCACTCAGAGCCTTTAAACAAGCTCACAACAGACTGACACCAGAGTTTGTACAAACTTTGGTTTTATTTTAAATGACTAAATATTCTCTGGTAAAAAATGACAGCCAGGAGAGCCCAACAGCCAACCTCAGGCATGTCTTTAGTCACACCTTGTTAGGTGCAAACAGTTACTGATTACTGCTGCTGCAGAGGGGTGTGACATTCAGAACTGGGAAAAACTGGTGAATAAAATTGCACCACAGTGAACAAATACCCTTACACTACTGGTAGCATGAGGCAAAACCTAGATCCTACAAAAGTTGCACAGGTACTCCAACTCCTCCAAGATGGCACATTAATACGTGTCTACCAGTACAGAGAGCTGGACAGGGACAGAAATAAGACCTGCTCCTTTGTGCAAGGAGAAACAGGATGAGCACTGCCAGAGATACAAAATGACCTCCAGCAGGTCACAGCAGGTGTGAATGTCTGATCAAACAAAGAACCAGCTGACACCCTGTGCTTTTCACAGATGACAGCAGGTTCACCATGAGGACATGTGACTGATGTGAAAGGGTCTGGAGAAGCTGTGGAGAACGCTATGCTGCCTGTAACATCGTCCAGCATGACTGGTTTAGCGGTGGGTCAGCGGTGGTCTGCGGAGGCGTATCCCTGGAGGGACGCACAGACCTCTGGCATGTATAAAAGCACGTGCGGAACGTACAAACGACTGAGCATCATTTTGAGTTGCTGCAGCAAAATTATGTCACTTTGATTTTCAGGCACTCTTTCATTCCTCACACACTACATAGTTCATATGAGTATAAATATTGATCCTTGTTCCTTAAGTTTTTTTGAGCAGTGTATTAGTAATGTAACATTAAGTCATGAGATTACAGTTAATCTTTCACTGCATGCAAATGGTTTATTGCCTTGTTCCTCATATGTCTCTTTAGGCTTCCCTCGCGGGTAAATTTTTGTCCACAAATGTCACAGCCAAATGGTTTCTCTCCCGTATGAACCCTCTTGTGCCTTTCAAGATTACCCTCTCGGTTAAATTTCTGTCCACACAAATCACAAGCAAATGGTTTCTCTTCAGTGTGGACGCTCCTGTGCCTGTTCCGAGCCCCTACCTGTGAAAACCTCTTACCACAAACACCGCAGGCGAATGGTCTCTCCCCCGTGTGGACCTTCTTGTGTATCTTAAGATTTCTGTTGCAGTTAAACCTCCTACCACAAATGTCACAACCGAACGGTCTTTCGTCTGAGTGGCCTCTCATGTGTATCTTAAGATTTCTTTCACAGTTATATCTTCGACCACAAACGTCACAACCAAACAGTTTCTCATCTGTGTGGATTCTCCTGTGAGTCTTCATGTGGATCCTCCATTTAAATCCTTTCCCACACACATCACAACTAAAAGGTCTTTCTTCAGTGTGAACCATGATGTGTTTCTTAAAATGTGACTTCTGCTTAAATTTTCTACCACAAACACCACATCCAAATGGTTTTTCTCCTGTGTGAACTCTTTTGTGTATTTTCAGATTTCCCTCGCCATTAAACCTTTTACCACAAATGCCACAGCCAAACGGTTTCTCTCCTGTGTGGATTCTCATGTGCCTTTTAAGATTATACTGATCTCTAAACCTTTGTTCACAAAGACTGCAGCCAAATGGTTTCTCTCCTGTGTGGACTTTGATCTGTAAATCTGCAGTTTGCTTCACTGGAAAACATTTCTTATTGGTGAAGCTGCCCAAAGAGGCTTTTCCTGAATGGCGTGTCACGTGTCTCTGAAGAGACCACTTGTACTGAAACCGTTTACCACACTCAGAGCAGATGAAGGCTTTGGCCCTGCCCTTCTTACAGTCACTGTCACTTTCTTCAGGTTCAGATCCAGAATCCGACAAAGGCTCCTGCCAATCATCTGTGTCATCATCCTCATCATCAGCACCAATACTGACTTCAGTTTCACCAGAGGTAAAAATCTTTGCATCGGTGTTTTGCTGTAACAGGTTATTTGACTCCGGGTTCCCAGCTGGCTCTGCTCCTTCACTGTCCTCTCTGTCAGTTTCAGTTTTTATTTTTGTTGAGCAGCTGATTTGATGCCTCTCTGCCTCTGCGTTGTCTTCTGTTTGGCTATGAAGAAGCTGTGTGCACGGAGGTTTCTCTTCTTCATCTTCACTCTTCACAACAACATGAGAGAATGGAAGTGTGGCGTTATCAGCCTCCTGTAGACCGTTAAGCTGCTCTCCATCCTGACTGGTCAAGAGTTCCTCCTGTTCCTCCTTAATGTGGAGCAGGACTGAGTCCTTCTGGTCCTGCTCGACCTGCTCGTCCTCTGAAGGGAAAACTAAAACAACAAAAACATGCATACACTTAATATTTAAAACATTAGCAGAGATTCTCTGGAGTTTAATAATATTTGAAGGAGCAAACATTTCATAGACAAGCATTTGTCTGCCTTTACGCTATTTAGCCAATAATGACTATGAACTCTGACACGTCTTTCTCTATTAATGTCTGAGGTGTATCTAAGGTGTCTCTGTGGCTGGAGGACTGCATTTACTCGCCACAGTCTAGAATGTAAAAAGACTGCTTCTTTGTCAGTATACCAGACCACATCTACTATCACGACTGGAAAAACTGGGGTAAAGATAATGCAGTTACAGATTAATTTAATTACAATTTCATGCAGTTTTGTAACATTTTACTGTTTTACCAAAAATGTAAATTTTTCCTATGCTTATAGTCTAAAATGAAGGCAAACAAATGTGTGCGTCTTTTACCCAGACTTTTCCTGGTGTGTATCTGCGCTGATTCTTCTGATTTGACCAGTGTGGGAGACACAAAAATGTCATCTCTGGGCTCATCAGGGCGAAGATTTTCTATTTCAGACACTCCGCTTTGTACTTTTGAATACAGCTGCCTGAAACATGAATATCAATCATTAAAATTAGTATTTCTTACAATTGGCAAACCTTAGGCATGAATGTAACTAACTCATCACTTGTGCAAAATATATATGCAGTATACAAGTGTGTACCACAACTCTGTACAATGGGGTCACATGTCCAATTGACTGGATTTATTTGTGAGAGACTAAATATGTCTGAGCTTAAGATCCACAGTTAGGTCCATAAGTACTTCTGCACACCAAAAGAGCGGATTTTAAGTCAAACGGTGAAAAAGAGTTTCTCTTTCACTTGACCTAAGACTGACTAGATTCGAGCCTCTGCATCAAAGTCAAAGTCAAAGCCAAATGTATTTATATACAGTAGCACATTTAAAACTACAACTGTTGACTAAGGTGCCGTACATTTAAGATAATCAAAAGAAATAAAAACAAGAAAAAGGAGGATAAAATGAGAACGTTTGAGTAAATAAGACAAATAAAAGTAGTACAAACTCATTCTGATGTAAAAGCCAAGGAATAAAAGTGGGTTTTCAGACGGGTTTTGAAAGTGTCTGAGGTTGGGGAGGTCCTGATGTGAAGGGGGCAGTCACAGCAAAGGCCCGGTCTCCTCTGTGCTTTAAACTGGAGCTCGGGACAGCTAGGAACATTTGATCCGCAGAGATCAGAAAGGTATGAGGGTGCTAACCTGTGCAACGCCTTAAAAAACAAATAATAAAATCTTAAAATCCAATCGAAATCTAACTGGCAACCAGTGTAAGGATGCTAGTATGGGAGATATGTGGCCTCGCTTGTGTGTGCCAGTTATTAACTGTGCTGCAGTGTTTTGGACCAGCTGCAGACGGCTAACTGATCAAAGACTACTACAAAAGTCGAGGCGAGATGAAATGAAGGCATCGACATCTCTCTCAAAGTCTCTGAAACAGAGGAATGGCGTCACTTTTGCAAGTAGCTGGAGATGAAAGAAACTCGTCTTGATTACAGCATTAATCTGTTTATCAAACGTTAGATTACAGACAAAAATCACTCCTCTTTTTTAAATAAATTTCTAAAGGGCCAGTGTAGTAGTGGTCACAGGGACCAAACACAATCACCTCTGTTTTCTGTTCATTCAAGTTAAGAAAGTTTAAAGCCTTAACGTCCTCCAAACAATCTAGTGAAACCTTCAGAGGACTCACAAATTCATGTTTCAGTGGCAGGGAAACCTGTGAGTCGTCTGCATAACAATGGAAAGAGATGTTTTTTTTTTTTTTTAAATGAACCCATAGGGAGCATGTAAATCGAAAGAAGGACTGGGCCAAGAATGGACCCCTGTGGGACCCACAAGAAAGTGAGGTTTTTGAGGACGATGTATCTCCAATCTACCCTGAGACCATTAACTGTGCGTCTTCCCCGGTCATTCTCCCAACTTTCCCATTTTCTCTCTCCACTGTCCGACTGCAATCAAGGCTGAAAAGCCCCCAATATATATATTTTAAAAAGTGCCACTGTCTAAAACCTAACTGTATATTACACTTAGAGCACATTATAAATAAAACGTGATGGTTTTACACTCAAACTCTGAACCTGCTGAAGGGAAAGTTACACGTTCAGACCAGGTTGCCGTGGTGATCCAGCCACATAAAGAGACAGCAACCTTTGTGGATCCTCTGACTTTAAGCTTGACATACTTTGCTAACCCATTTATCTCTCTTCCTCTGGTAGAGACAGGGTTGCCTCTCAGAATATGTGACAAAGAGCAGACTTCGGAGTTCATTATATTTAATTTGATTTCTTCTTCTTAATTTGTCTGCTCCCTTTAGGGTTCACCACAGTGCATCATCTGCCTCCATCCCATCCTGTGCCAGCATCCTTTTTCTGTTTCACTAACCCACTACATGTTGCTCCTTCACTGCATCCACAAATCTTCTCTGAGGTCTTCCTCTTTTCCTTCTTGTCTGGCAGCTCCATTTTTTACATCCTTTGTGCAAAATATCCACTCTCCCTCCTCTTCACCTCTCCAAACCATCTCAGCCTCGCCTCTCTAACTCTGCACTGTCACTCTGATGGACTCAACATCAGCTCGGCCTCGCAGGCCCACAAAACCTTTATACAGGAAGTTGATTTTGGTTCTCTGAATAAAAAGTCCTAATCTCTGATCCTTTGAGTCTTACCCAGTAGATATTGCAGAGTTCAGCTGATGTGGGTGAGAGGACTCGTCCAGTATTAACTACCTCAAAATCGTCCAGGTGTCTTCCCTGCTAACCCTGAAATGAAGCGACCTGAGTAGCCCTGCAGGTCAAATCCTATCAGCCCCACCTGTTAATGGTAACTCCCCTATTGATCGTTTCACTTCTAACTCCTGTGATGATTTTAGTGGCCTGGACAGAAGGCTCCAATAAAATGATGCACACTTCAATCTCTTTCTACCCGGCTTGAAGGACACACCGTCTCCAAACCATCAGATCTCACTGCCATCTGTCACAAATCACCCCGACACTCATCTCCACCCAATCCACCCTGCCTGCCCTGTCTTCTTCACCTCTCTTGCACCGTCTGTTCCTTTGAATGGTTGACCTCAGTCATTTGTTTAATTCATCCTGTTCCCAGCTTTCTTGTTTACATTGTTTAAAAACTTGTAAAGACAACTAAATGAACATGATTGCTATTAATCTTAGTTTGAGAAACTCAGCCCTGCATCATTTGTAGGTACACAAAAAACCAAAACATGTTAATGACCCAGAGATTTGTGCGTGAGACATTCATATGCACAGTTTATGAATGAAGCACATCGCCCACGGTTGTGCTTTCACACACGTGTGACATGACAGGAGCTATTTCAGAGCGATGACTCACCTTTCTGTCCCTCTAGAATCCTCACATTGAGAGACTGATGGAGGTTTTCCATTCATGGAACTTGATGTTGTGACTCTGCTCTCGTAACTGCAAAAACAAAAGCAAATTAAGAGTTTCAAGAGCTACACGACTCATCTGCATAACACTGAAATACCAGCTGTGACCTAACCCGGCCATAATAGGGTGAAAATCGGGATACGTGCTAGAGAGACTGCCAGGTTGCAAGGCTACATTCACACCTGAGCATAATTTAGAATCAGAGGTTAACCTAACATGCATGTCTGTGGACTGTGGGGAGAAGCAAAGGAAGAGAATAGAGAGAAAGGCTCCGGCTGGCCGGTGAATTCAAACCCAGCATCGTGCCAACGCTGAGCCCCTCACCCACAGCACATAGTCTGATCACTGCAGGCCACAATGACCCTCAGGCCATCGGCAAATGAAAAGAGTGCCCCTGATAACCAGCACGACCCTGCAAACAGCAGTTTGTTTATCTGACCCTTTTCTATTTCAAGAAGTTCGGTCAGAGTTGGAGGTCATTCTCCGTGTAGCAGCAGCAGACAGCTGGTACTATTAAAAAAATGAAACACCATGCTTCTATATTAATAAATAAGGAAACACTGAGTCTGTGTTGTAGAATAAAGGTGCTCACACCAAATATTCACTTGTAAACTGTTTCTGCTTCATATCCTGCATTTCTATATATGCTTGCACATGTTTCAATAAATCACTGCACATATGTCTCATTTTCTAACAAAATGTAACTGTTAGTACTTTTCTTTTGTTTGTTTTACATATAATTTAATATCTTTTTATCTATTTACTTTTAATTATAATTCTGAACAGTAGGATCCACAGTGTAGAGCAGCTCAGCAGTATTGTGGCGAACACATGCAAATCTCCAGGTTCGAGACTGGGAGGAGAGAGCAATCCTTGGCGAGGGTTGAGTCGTGGAGGCCATCTGCTGTAAATCAAACATGCGGATCCATCTGCTCGAGCAGCCGTCTGAGAAAAAGGGAGCAGGCAAGCAAAGCATACTCGTAGATGTGGTTGTTGTTCAGGTAATAAAGTAGAAATGACACATAGATTTGTGTGAAATTTTCATACACACTACCGAGATTTAGGCCCAGCGTTACATGTGAACATACGGGCAGATGCTTCGCTCTCCTGCAGTCTGTGCTGCAGGATGCAGGTCAGCTTGACTGACGGGCTGAGTGAGCGACTGTGAGTGTGTGTGTGTGTGTGTGTGTGTGTGTGTGTGTGTGTGTGTGTGTGCCTCTGCAGGCTCCTTTCTATCCATCTCTAACCAGCAAGCAAACCAGTCACATTCATGTGTGTTTGGGACATAAATATCAGTCCAATCATGTAGCAGCACAGGTGTTAAAGGACTAGCTGACACTTTTGCTTCATCATTTCCGTGCAGTATTTAAGCATTTAAATAATTTGAATAAACTGATGATTAAATCAATCCCAACCAATGCGCACAGATATTAATTTTACATTATTCGGTTAATTTGATCCTGTTGTTGGTCTTATTTTGATGCCTACACCCTATTTTTAATCACACAGGTAGTTTAAATTACCAGTCCAGCAGAAAGGCGGCCAGTTCAGCGTCAGTCTGGAAGCATCTGTCCCTCTTCAGTGCAGCCCACCTGGAGTAAGCAAGCCCGAGATCTACCCTGGTGCTTCCCTGAGGCGTCCTTTCCAGGATTAGTTTTGCGTCTTTGTATTTTCGCTGCTCTGACGGTGAGGTCTGCAGCTCCATCGCTTTTCTTCCTCTTAAAAATGATTCTTCATCCTCAGTTTGTTTTCCAGGCTTCGGCTTTCCAAACAAAGCGATTATCCAGCTCCAGCGGCGGTTCTACAGGGACAACACAACCCCTCCATCAGGAGGGTCCACACGAACACAGAGCCGACCTTTCTTTGATGATCAACCCGATTGGTATTTTGTTCCCCCTAGCAACACCGGAGAACCAGCAGAAGGTTCCTACCTAGTGTCTGCTGGCGAAACGGTTTCCTCAGTGGGATGCATGAGGATGCACATCAAAAAGACGATGGTGAGAGGAATGTTTTCATGGGTCAAGTACAGTTCAGGGGGCCCGGTGGCGCCAGTGTCCGGCAGCCTCGCCTCTGTCAGTGCCCCAGGGCAGCAATGTAGCTGCCATCACCAGTGTGTGAATGAATGTAGTGTAAAGCGCTTTGGGGTCCTTAGCGACTAAGTAAAGCGCTATACAAAAGCAGGCCATTTACCATTTACTGTACAACACATTTGTAGAATAATATTTTATGTATTTGTATGTAGTGGATACAGAATACATTATGTCGCTTCAATATATCGAGTAGTATGACATGGGACTACTTAAGCACACACAGCACATGTGTTCTAATTGTGGTTTAATATTGTGCGTGATTAAAGGTTTAAAGGTATTAAAGGTAAAGTTTTTTTTAATGTAAAAAACAACAACAAGACATTACACAGGGACAAAGCATTTTAACGTCCACATTAAGAACAATAAAAACGCAAATACAGTTATTAACATACAATAAACACACATGGTTATATAACACATGTGGTTATTTGTCTTTTATATACAGTATAACGCACTGTGTGAAATGTGCACAGCGCACAAAAAAATACAAGAACACATTTAAGATGCATAATGTAAAAAAAAAAACAATTATTGTTTTACTTTTGCTGCATCCTTAGCTGTTTAATAAAACGGTTTATCTTAAATCGTAATTTATTTTCACAGTCATTACTTTTAAAAATTTATTTTCTTTATTAAAGAATAAAAACACCCCAAAAGAAGCAGTTTTCTTTCTTCAAAATACAAATTTGAGCATTAAAAACAAAACAATCCGGTGGATACTATTTTTAATCTTAAATATTCAAATCTTCCTCTGAAGATGTGTCCTGTAACAGGTCTGTGCATGTAACTATACTGAGCATCCATTTCATAAAATTAGATATAATGAAGCACTGTTTATGAAGTATGCAGTTCCTCTTCTACCCACTTTTTTTATTTAAACTTGTTTCCAAATGTTGGAATACAACATGTAAATAAAATTAGAATGAGGCCATTTGCAAAGAGTTTAAAGCCTCAAAACTTGAACTAGTTCAAAAACAAAACACATTAAATGTTGATATCAGTAACATTGCTTTTTGAAAATGTTTACATTGTTTCAAAACAGCTGGGGGGAAAGGAGGCATTACCTCTTCTATTGAAAGGTATCATGTGGAGTTTTTGTCAACTCCATACAGCAGCTCCTAACAAACAAACAAAGCCATTAAAGAAGAAGACTGGTGACTACAAAACACAGGTCAAGTATTTAATGTTGTTTTATGACAGAAAATGCATTCAACAACATGACATACACATTTTGAATTTTTGCTTCATAAAGAATTTTAGTTGCTCAACAGTTAAGAATTTAAATGGGTCTAGTTTACATTTCATCATCACAAAAAGAAGACAGACGTAAATGTTTCAAGAAACAAAGAAATGAAACAGATCTATCTAAATGAACATTACAAGGGACAGCAAACTGAGAAATAAACACAAAAAGCAAATACAAGAGAAATATCAACTGGTCACATTTTACGTGTTAATTCATGCCTACTTTTATTTTAGCACTCTTTGTTTTAAAGGCAAATTAAGTTGTTTGTTTTAGTCTTTTATTTATTTTTTGTTGGGAGCTCTGGTCCTCCACAGTCATAATCATACTCTTTGACATTACACATACATGACTGATTACCCAGTTGCTAACAAATACATTCAGTCAGCTGGAGGAATTACACTGCTTTTGCCATTTAAATTACAATGCTCATGAAAAATCTTGAAAATGAAAAAAAAAACGTCATCAAAATTTTATAAACTAAAATTTAAAAACATTGAAATACACCACTGAATTAATCTGATATCGAGTTCTGCTCACTAAACTATGTCGTTCAGAGTTTAAAACTGTTCCCAGGTGAACCTGATGCCCAAAATAAGCACTGGTTCAGCAGATACATCCAACATACTGGTACTGGTAAAGCTTTACCTAAGGTGCTGCTGATTTATATCCATAATGAAACAAGTATTGCATTTTTATTCAACTTTATTAAAGATCCCACTCACTGTGTTCGGTTTAGCCCAAAACAGCTGCTGCCTTCTGCAGAAATCAAACCTGAGGGTTTTCTGCCAGAAAGGCTTTCTAATATGTCGAGTTTGTGTTTTAATATTCCTTCTTAAATTGTGTCTTCGGTGGTTGACAATGCAGATAAGCACGAGTGCTGCTGATAAATTAATGCTTCAGTCACACAGGTGTAGAGACCTGTGGGCAGCCCCAAATACTCATGACCTCCAGCAACCACTAAATCAAGTGAAGTTCATATTTTCATTTGCTAGGTGGTTGGCGACTGGTTGTGCAACTGAATCGACTCAGATTGGTTGCTGGTTGTGGACCTCCCCTACCAATTGGCAGGTAACTACTCTTCAGTGATCAGCACCTGGTGGGTGGGAGATCAACCCAGACTGGGTATATGTAGCAGGATCCTCAGAGCAACTCCAGTCCTACTCACCTTGCCGGACAATTCAGATCTCATTATGTCTCTTTACTCTCCATCCTTAATGTAGTGATGGCTGTCCTCAGGCATTGGTAACATGCTGAATTCAGTAGTTCAATAAGAAAACTTGATGGCAGAATTGGAGAGGGTTGTCTTTGTTTAATCCCTGAGAATTAAGTCTGCCATGTACCACATGCTTCTGCAGATCGTCTGCCTGACAAAGACATCTTCTAACTGCAGCTGTCCTTTTAACCTGGCATCAAAATGGCACCGACCTCCCAGTACCTGGTGACTACCAGCAGCTAACGCACTCTAGTCTTCTGTCTGTGGTTAGTATAGCGCCATTTCTGGTGTTGTTCTGTGGTGCCACTGTAGACACCCTGAAGATGGTGTCACGTCTATGCCAGGCACCCTTGACAGTTGACAGGAGGTGAGTAAGAAGTTTGGCACTTGATGGAGTGCGGAGTACTGACAGTCAATGCTTGACAGTTCACCAGAGAATCCTTAGCTACCAACTTTCGTCAAGCATAAATATAGTGGAAAACAAAAAAGAGATACTTGGCCACAGCTTCTGTTGTCTCTCCACAGAACTTCAACAAATGCCAAATGCCATCAGTTTGATTGTGTCCGCATGTGTCTAAATGTTGTGTTCAGTCCTGGATCATGAGGAAAATGCCAAACACATTATCCCCAAAGCCTGGAGAGACGAGGCAGTCATGCAAGATATTCGTAGCAGGAAGTCATGATGACAAAAGGCAGCGAGTCTACCTGAAGCATGACTATAACACTGCTGGAGCTCTAACCTGGTAGGCTAACTTTTGGCTGTGGAGAGATTTGAATGAATAAGGCAATTATTTTTAGCTTTTTTGGTATCCCTATATCCCAGTGTAATAAATACAAAATACAAGATAGTTCACTCACATGAAAAGAAATTGAAATTTTAATTTCAAATTTAGAATATAAGAATTTAAAGGTCACAATGGTCCATGTATAAAGTACAATATAATGAGAAACATCTGCTTTTTCTATTTTTCAAGTTTACACATAACACCGACAAGAAACTGAGACTCTCCGCCTCAAAGTAAAATTTGCGCCAATTAAAATGTCTTGCAGCTGTAAGGCACAAGTTTTACTACTGTGATACAAGGAATCAAGAAGTAAGTACCAGTGAAACATGATTGTTTATTAACATAAACACTCAACTATGATCAGTAAATAAATTGTGAAATAATTCACAAATTCAATAAAAAAATTAATTTGCTGGGACAGAGGCTACTGGGGCGGTGCTGGCCGGGACTGGAAATAGGAACTACTGAGCAGAGTGCTGCTCGGGCCTGGAATCGACTCCATGGAGCCCGGAGGGAGGAGGACTGGAACTGCGGACTGCTGCCGCTGCTGACGGGCAGTACGGAAACGAATAAGCATCCCCATAGTCTCCTGCTGAAACATTGACCACTGTTCCTCTGTGAGCATGCCCACCTCGGTGCTCAGGTATTGACAGTACATGACTCGGTTGTTGCTCAACCCCCCAACGGCTGCCTGCAGGGACTCCATAGCTACCTGCAGGGACCTCATAGCCGTCTGCAGTGAGGACATGCTGTTTGGGATTTGAAGAACTGCCTTGTTGACGCAGCGGCTGGCGAGCTTGGCCTTCTTGCCCTTTAACTTTGGGGTTTGACTGGAGGGAACAGGAGACGGAGACCCAGGACGACTTGATGACCTCGCAGGCTCTTCGTCTCCTTCTTCTTCTTCCTCTTCCTCCTCCTCCTCTTCCACTCCGGTATTGGTGGACTGTGCCCCTTGAAGCTTTTTAAACACAAGCAAACAAACATTAACATAAATATCAAATGCATACAAGGCAAGTGCAGACATTTTATAGCACATTTACTTTTGCTTAACTACTTCCCCTGAAACGCCATTAAACAGAGCAGCTACAAGGGAGAAAAAAACAAACAAACAAAAGGGCATATTACTCTACCTTTCCCAGGCTGCTCCGGCGGATGGTCATGTGCTTGTCCAAGAATTTGAACATATCTGAAGTCCACCGCTGCCTGGCTGTCAGTGGTCGTGTTGCTTGCTCATTCTTCTTCTTCCTTAGTTTACCATAGACGGTCCGCATGTTGCGGAACCACCCCCAGAGGAAGTTCCCTGAGCACAGTCGAAAAAAAAAAACACAAACATAAATGTCCCGTTTAAAAAAAGATAAAAAACGTTAGAGTGTTTTAAGATACTGAGCATCAACAGAAATTACAGAGACATAGCTCACCGGTAACTCCTAGCTCCTCGGCCTTCTGATCCAGCAGCTGCTCTCGCCTGCGCTTGTCCTTGAAGTCGCGTGCTGTCTGGTCGTAGAAGAACGGGTGAGCTGCAAACCACTCTACGAGGTGGTCTTCCTGTTCGGGCGAGAGAGTCGCCTCTGGCTCCATCCGGATCCTCTTCTTGACCCCGGGCCAATGCGACACCATTGGCTTTTCATCTTCTATCTCCAACTCTGGCTCCCCGGTCACAACTCTGTGGCCAACACGTCCGTGCAGGCTGGCTGACGAGCCCGGCTCCAGCATTGTGTGTGGCATGTTGGCAATGAGTGACAGTGAGGGGTCACTGTTTTCGTCCGAGTCCTTCTGGTATTGAGAGGTTGCAAGAGTGATGTCCGAACTGGAACTGGCAGGTAGGCACTTCTGCCATCTCCCTCTTCCTTTCATGGATCTACGTGCAGTCCTCCTTTCCATTGGCGGGATGCTGAATCTTGACATGTTTTTTTGCATCATGTTTGGTGACTGGCTGTAGACTTGTTGGCGCTGTCGGCACACCTGCATTTACAGTTAGAGGTCAAGTGATTAAAAGCTCTCAAGGTCACCAACCAGTCCCGCTGACCGCTCGGCAAGTAGTTATTGAGTGTCTGCAGAGTGTCTGTGTCCATGCAAACTATGGGTAACAATCTGCTAGCAACCAAAGCAATCGCTATGAGGTTTTTGGTGCAACACAATACACCTCTTTGCCATTAATTTTAGCTTGTGACAGCCAGCAACCACTTGCCAAGCAGTCGGGGATTACACATTTTACCCTAGCGACCAGTGGTTGGCAGGATGATAGTCAACTGGTCTCTAGGCCTGTGTAACAGGGGCATAAGGCAACAAAAAAAACTATATACAGTTTCACATTGTTGGTCATATAATTAATAAAATTATATTCCAAGTTTAAGTACATTAAACCTTATTTAAAACTATATATAGCAGAGTACTGGTGATTTTCTTTTGGTAGAAATCCAAGGCCAAAAACTGTTTGTGTGCAAAATAAAATTATATTCCCAAGAAAGTTTGCTTCAACTCAAATCATGTCGAACAAATTCTTTTAAAAGGTAAACACAGAAATAGATACATTTCACAGTGCGATTAAGGCTCACTCTAATTTGTAAAAGTCTTGACTGCTTGTGACCTAATGTCCAGGGCTCGCAAAAATCTAGCCCGACGTCCCGGAGCTAGCGATATCTCCGGTCGGCCACCAAAATCTATCTCAGCCCCTGCACCGTTGGGTATATATAACCCAACGGGCGGGGCTGAGATAGATTTTGGTGGCCCGACCGGAGATATCGCTAGCTCCGGGACGTCGGGCTAGCGATTTTGCGACCCCTGGACCCATTTAGTCACCAAAGCCTATAGTGGCTTTCTTGATCATTATGACTTCCAGGAAGCTAACAGAAAGTCCTAAAGGTGATCTTCTCCAACTATCTCTCCTGATATAAATTAACTGAGGTCTAATTTCTTACCTATAAGTACTGATTTACCAATGATAGATTGTATATTACCCCAAGTACAACTAGTATCACTGTTTTATATTTATGTAGCAATTAATTGTACAAAATAATAGAAATGTGAACAACTGGGGATACATTATTAACATGTCCCCATGTGTCTCAGACTTCCCTGTCACGTAAAAATTTCTGTACTACCAAACTGTTTCTCTTTTACATTAACTTTCACGTCTTTTCAGTTTTTCAGATCATGTAAAGTTCTTCCCACACACTTCACAGCCAAATGGTTTCTCTCCCACATGAAGTTGCATGTGTCTCTTTAGATCGCTTCCTCGGTTGAATCCTTCGCCACAAACACCACAGCCATATGGTTTCTCTCCAGTATGGACTATCTTGTGAATCTTCAAACTTTCGTGATTAGTAAATATCTTACCAAAGACATCACATCTAAACAGTTTTTCTCCTGTGTGAATTTTTATGTGTTTATTGAAAGTAGAAGAATGTCTATATTTCTTTGTACAAATCTTACAACAGAAAGGTTTCTCTCGTGTGTGGATTTTTATTTGAGACTTAAGATGAGTGTTTTGGTTAAATCTTTTGCCACAAACCTCGCAGCTATATGGCTCATAACCCAATGGCCTCTCTGTTGTGTGGACTTTTCTGTGAGCCTTGAAATGCATCTTCTGCTTGAATCTTTTACAACAAACACCACAACTAAATTGTTTCTCTACTGTATGGACACTCTGGTGTCTTTTCAAATCTCGTGAATATGAAAATCTTTTGCTACAAATATCACAACCAAATGGTTTCTCTCCTGTGTGAACTCTCATGTCTCTGTCAAGACTATACCGCTGTCTTAAAGTTGTTTCACAAACATTACAGCCAAATGGTTTCTCTTCGGTGTGGTCTGTCCTCTGAGACTCTACATTTTTCCTCACTGTATGAGATTTCTTAATTTCCAAGCTAGAGCTGGAGGATAATTATTTTGAATGACATGTCATGTGTTTTTGAAGAGACTGCCTTTGGAGAAACTCTTTATCACACTCTGAGCAGCTAAAGGATTTGTTTAAAATGTTAAATGCCCCCTGACTCTTTATGCCTGACTCAAGTTCCCTGCTCACCTTCCAAACATCATCACTGTGTCTGGTTTTAGGTCCAGAATCTGATACAGGCTCCTTCCAGTCATCATCATCATTACTCACTTCAGTCTCAGAAGAGTCTGAAGCCTTTACATCAGTTTTTGGTTGTAAATAAATATGTGTATCAAGGTTCCCTTCTGATTCTGGTCCTCCACAGTCCTCTTCATCAGGCTCTGTTTTTACCTGTTTAGCTGGGCTGCTGGTCAGAGGCTCCATCTCACTGTTGTCTTCAGTTTGGCTTTGATGAAGCTGCAAAGACTGAGACTTCTCTTTATCATCATCTTCACTCTTTACAGTAACAATAGTGAATGGGAAAGTGGTGACATCAGTCACCTTCAATCCATTATGCTGCTCTCCCTCCTGATTGGTCCAGAGTTCTTCCTGTTCCTCCTTTATCTGCAGAGACTCTCGGTCCTGCTGGTCCAGACCGAGGCTCCATTCAGGGTGATCCTCTTTCATCTCCAGCAGCTGCTGAACTTCTGCAGAAAACAGCCGAACACGTGGAGTTAAATTATTATAAAGGCAATTGTAGCACTGGAGTATTCTAGGAATCTGATAGAAATTAGAAGAAAGAATGAAACTATACTGAGATGAGTGAAAATCTTTAGCAAGCTTGTGTTTCTAGTCTGTTTTCAGCCTCCAATAAAAGAAATGCTTTATCATTGTACTTCCAGTTAGTGTTTTTAAAAGAAATGCTGTCAGGATGAAGGAGTTTGTGAAAGTGAAACAAGTTGGGGGTTTTTTCACTTTGCTTCACCAGAGTTTATAAGATAATTCCTGCTTCAAAGCCATCATATAAATAATAATTTAAAGGTACAGGCCATAAAATTAGATATATATGTTATACTCATAAATATAGAGTATTGAATAATGTGTAATTATGTCTTCCAGCAAAGAATGAATCAATTACAAAACCATTACAAAATTACTTGTTTTAAAGCTCAGTTTTTAAAACCTCACGGTGTAACTACAGCCCAGCAGCTCACAGTTTGCCAGGCATCAAATATTTGATCAGGTTAGAAAAAAATAATTCTGAGGCCAACAAAGATTTGAATGGGTACATGAAGCTGAGGATCGGGATTTTTTAAATTATGAGTAATATAAACCATGCAGCAGTATATTAATGACTAATTCTAAATGGATTATCTCCTGAGTGACGTTTGGTCCAATTAGAGCATCTTTCTCCTGCCATGTGATTGCATTTGTCCCTAAAAATCGTGAACCTTCATCTTAATTTTTATCGATGGGATAAAGATTTGCGTTCATCCTCCAGCTTCACTGTGTGTTTGTATTATGCTAACCATAGCTCTGTAGCTAGCCACCACAACATTATATACCAGCTAGCCCAACTTCAGCAACCCTACAAACATCACTGGTGTTTCGTTTTCTGTCTTCATTTATGTTGGATAGCAGAGCTGTATGTTTTTAATTTTTCAGAAATTTTTCAGAACTTCAAACTTCATAAATCCTGTTTCTCGTGGATGCCTGGATTTGAAACTTTATTGCAGAGCAGCCACACGGATCATTTTATTAAAGATGAAAGAATTTAGACAGTTTTTATCTCTCAGTGTTTGTTTGGGACCTGAAGAGGAGTTTGTACCCGGAAATGACTAATGACCTCAGACTTAATAGGTGGATAGCTAGGATTATACACTTAACTGGGAGGGGTAAGATGACAGAACACAGCTGACTGCAATCTACTCCGTCCCAGGAATTATATTTAACATACTGATATAAATACATAAAGAATGTTAACATATTCATCACCTGAGCTAACTGCTCAGTTTAGTTTAGTTTTTTCTTTTTCCCAGTGTGGCCACCAGTTGGCACTGCATTATATGTGCGTTTAAAAAACAGATTCAAATGGTCACTAAATCCAATTCAGTCCAATTCATTTTTATTTGCCTCATACATAATCACATAAAGAGGCTCAAAGAGCTTCACAGGCATAAAAACAAACAAACATAAGAAATGAGGTCACTTACATATTAAAACAGAAGTTTAAACAAACAAGCAAAACCATCAAGAACACACAGACATCACACGTTAGGAAAAATAAACTGCAGATAAATTATAACTCAGTCCAATTCAAGAGAAACATGTCCATTTTTTCTTTGTATGACTTTGTCATGGTTACATATCCATTAGCGCTATTTGGCATGGACCTGACTTGTAAACTGAAAACTGCAAAAACAAACAAACAAAACAACAACAACAACAACAACAACAACCACCAACAACAACTTTTATTTGTATGTTTGCTAATGGTTTTTTCATAACCTTCCCTGTCTTTCTCATTATGTTTGGTGCACCCCTATGATATGCTGCTACCCTCACCTATGGCAACGAGCTGTGGGCAGTGACAGAAGTGAAATAATGACACTGCAGATAAAAGTAGAAGAAGAAACAAGACTCGTCTGAAGGATGTCTCTGCTCTCTGTGTAAGTGTGCAATCCTGACATGCACCTCCTGGGGAATGTAACTACATATCAGGTCAAAGTTGCCAACTAATGTGGTTGTTCTGTTCAGCACTGTTGATTAGTGAGAGAATAACAATCGCTCTCTTGATACAAGGAATAATAATTACAGCATCAATATAACGACTCACAAATACCAGCAGATTCCTGGAAGGAGAATGCTGAAACTACAAAGAATGGGGGAAAACTGGAGGGAAAAACATGTTTCACAAAGGTGAGGACCCAGTATTTTATTTATTTCTGTTGGCTGGCACTACATATGAAACACCGGGACAAACCGCAACTAACCCATAATGCACCCGCACAAGTGTAAATGCCAGCAAAAATGTCAGCCACTTATGTAGGTTACGTCACCAGCTCCCCACAGAAATCCAAATCAGCCCTTAGAGACAGCGTAGGGCTGAACGATTATGGAAAATAATCTAATTGCGATTTTTTGCCCCAATATTGCGATTGCGATGCGATATGCGATTATTTTTTAGATGCCCTGCTCCACAGACACACAAAGGCACACAGTAAGAAGTGGTGTGTGAATGTGTGAATGTGGCTTGTAAAGCAAGTAAAAAGTAATTTGAGTGTTCAGTCAGAAGAAAACACTGCTATGGTTACAGTTCTGGTCAGAAGTTTCCATCCACTCATCAAGGGCATGAACACCATGGTGATTCTGGCCTTTTAATGAGTGATGCTTTAATGTATGTCTTAAGTTGTCAGGCTCAAAGCCTGTTCAGATTCAGAGTCATCTTTATTTGGCCGAGTTCGTGCATACAGATGAGGAATCTGACTCTGGTTCCCTTTGCTCTCTGTATACAAAAAGAAACCATTTTAAATAAGCAACATATTTACAAGGAGAACATAAATATGAGGATACAAGTAACAGAAAGTCTTAAAAAACGATGCAAACTATAACAAACGTCTGTATACTGGTGAGTGCAACCTTGATGAACCTTAGATATTAATTTTAAAAAGTGCAAATTGTGTAGTACAATGTGCACATGGCCTGAACAGTGGGTTATTTCAGTGTCCATCCAGCCTGGGGCAAGAAGCCATTGCTGTGATGACTGCTTTTGTAAACAGTGCTCTGTAGAAGCTGACCTAAGGCTGCAGCTTAAACCGGATTTAAAATCCAATCCATCCATCCATTCGCTTCCGCTTATCCTTTTCAGGGTCGCGGGGGGCGCTGGAGCCTATCCCAGCTGTCATAGGGCGAGAGGCGGGGTACACCCTGGACAGGTCGCCAGTCTGTCGCAGGGCCAACACACAGGGACAGACAACCATTCGCACTCACATTCACTCGCACAAGTACAAATTATTCAGACGTGTCACCACTTTGGTCTTGAAGAACTGTCAGACTCAGAAAGGAGGACTATGGTTAGGATGTTCAGGAACAGCCCAGGAAACATCGAGGCTCATACCTGCCATGAACTGGAAACTACTGTAACACCAGCACAACTGTCCACAGTGAAGCCAGGGTTACAGGGTACCGACCAACAAAGAAGCCTCTGCTCCAAAATCAAAACCTTCAAGCTCAACTGAAATGTGCAGCTGCCCACGTGGACGGGCCAAGTGCCTTCTCGAGAAAACTTTTGTGGTCAGACGACACAAAGATTGAGTTGTTTGGTCACAAATACAAGAGTCAAGCTGAAGCTGAATTCAAACCTAAGAAGACTGACTGTCAAACATGCTGTGGCCCATTTCCTGCCAGTGGTACTGGTATATAACACAACGTGAATGGAATAATTAAGAAGGAAAACTACCTCCAAATCCCTCAACTTCACATCAGATCAACAGCTTGATGGTTCAAGCTTGGACATGGTTGGATGTTTCCGCAGGAGAACGATCCCAAACACATCACTGGTTTTGAAATGGATAAAGCAGGCTAGCATTAAACATCTGGATTTACGTGGCTCCGACCTCAACCCTATTTGAGCACTATACTTAAGAGCTGATCTGTGCCAAGGAACGAACCAATTTAAAAGCAAAAATTATGCCAGGAAGAGTGGTCAAATATTCAGTCAGAATTGTTGATGGATACAAAAACAACAAAAAACTGAAGTGCAGTTTGTTAAGGGACATTTAACCAACCAAAAGTTTATATTTTATGTTTATATTTGAATCTGTATGTATATTTCTGACCCTGTGTGGATGAAGAGGGAAAAAAAAACAAAAAAAAAAAACACGCATTAAAAATACAATCATTCCACGCTGCAAAAAGATCAGATAAACTCCATATGACAGTGACATTCGTGACCATGATGAGTGGATGTAAACCTGTGACCACAGCTGTAGATGCAGAATCAGCCCTCCACCCTGAAGCAGATCGGAAACTGGGAAAGATTGGATCGCTGCACTCCTCCTCGTAACCAACCTTAACTCACACCGGTGTTACTTGCGTCCTACGAGCTGTTCCAGGATAATGTGAACTGATTTAATGAAGTGAAAAGAAAAAAAAAAAACCCAAAAACCCACACACGGCCATCCCTGTCTGGTGTGTTAGCAGCTAGCCCGTTTCCTCCACATTAAATCTGTCGTTATTCTCACCGGAGGTTTGGCTGCCCTCGTCTTTCTGCTGCTGATGGACTCCGAGCGGGTTAATCTGCTGCATCTCTTCGAAGGACAGACTCTCGGCGCTGTGCTGCTGCAGATAATCCGCTCCATTCATGGTGTCCGCAGATATTTTCTGCTTCACAATAAACTGCAGGCTCCTTCGGAGTCAGCACAAAAGATCACAGTCGCACACTTACACGTCACTGCTGCTCGGGTCCCGCGTCTACAGATGACATCATGCGTTATAACTGGAGACGTGTAAACATGAATCCGATATGTTATTATTATTATTGTAATTTTAAATAAGTAATAGAATCGAGTTCTAAACAGGATAACTTTTCTATTCCAGATTAATTTCACAATTAATCTTAGTTTAAAAGTATTAATATATCTGCACAAAAATACTTTACTGTTCCTTTAGGTGACATCTCTAAGATGAATGGGTGTGAACTAATAGAATAAGGTAATGATGTAAGATGCAATCATGCTAGGCGAAGGAGCATTACTGATGATGTGTTTCACAGTGGTTTTTGTTTCAGTAATTAGAATATTGGTCTTGGTTGTGATCAGAGTCCCTGGGTGCGTCTTGAGGGTCACTGTGGTGCTGGTGTTCTGTTTGTTCTTGGTCTCAGCGGTCTGTAGCGTTTGCCAGAAAACATGTTTGGCCGTGCTGAGGGAGATGAAGGTACCAAGGAATTTGAAGGTTGGCACCACTGATGCAGAGGGGGCCAGGTCTGCACCGCTGCTCCATTGTTTTCCAATCTCAAAATCTCTGTAGGCAGAGTCAGTCGTTGTATCACAGGCGAATGTGATGATGGGATGTCCAGGATGATAGTGCTGTATAGTCAGTAAAAAGCATCCTCTCAGAGCTCCTCTGGTGTTCTGTGGCATCCTCAGTGGACCACTTTGCTGACTGTGTGTTGAAGGTGGGAGCGAGACAGCCTGTGCTGATCTGGATAATGGTGAGACTCAAAGTTGGGGACATGGCTGGTCTGACAGTGTTATGCTATAGCTGCCTGTGACAGGACACATCTGTCTGCTATTCATCACCTCACTGAAATGTGGTGCTGGTCCCTTCTGGAGCATTTTAATGGAATTATCAGACAAATAATAACCACAAAAGAAGCTCATTAATCTGTCTTGGTGACTGAAATTCATAGTATTTTATTAGTCTGTTGCTAATAAACCACCAGGTAACTGTGTCTGTGCATTAACACCACCGCTGGCTGCTAATTTAACACACCACTTAAATATGATAACTTCTCCAAGAACCCTAATTCAGTGGCAGCCAAATCAGTAATATTTAGGCTTCAAAATACAAAGTCCAAAAACAGCGAGTGACATCATGGGTACGACTTCCATCTTTTAGATACAGTCAGGATTCAGTGCTACCTGCTGTTTGGTGACGCTGTGAAAGAAACCAACTCAGGTGCATAGCTAAAAAAAAAGAATAATTGAACTCCTGAGTTTATAAACTTTGTTGCAAGTGTGTGATCTTTTGCTATGAAATAAACTGATGTGCAAACGTCTTGAGCCAACCCTCATTTCTTTATATTGTGCTTCCAAGGAGACAGATGTCCTTTAAAGTTTGGAGAATTATTCCAGAAAGAAACAACAGAAAGCTGCCTCAGAGTTCAGACTGTAAAAGAATAAATCTGGTGACACAAACATTCATTTTCTAGCTAATTATACTTGTATAAACTCTTTTTGCCTCGTACACTATATTTCCACATGTTTGCGAAATATGAAGAAATGAGGAGCTGCTCGACACGTGCACAGTTCTCCGCACTGTCTGCCTTTGGTGCATCGCTCTAAAAATCTCCACAATCCACCAAACTGTCTCTGGCTGGATGGTCTGTTACAAATAAACCAAAAACAAACAAAAGGCCAAGAAATATTATACAGTAACATTTAATCATGAAAAGGTCGAGTAGAGACCATAGAGGGACGAGTGTCCATTCAAACAAAGGGGCGCGATAGGAGGAAAATACGGCACACAGCTAAACCACAGTCTTTTAAAAAATAAAGTCAGTGCACAAATAATCTTACAAAGATTGCATAATATAAAGAAAGGTTATAAAATTTCCCAGAAATAGTGCAATTTTACCACCACCAGGAAAATAAAATAAAACCTGCCCCAATGTCGATGCCAGTCGTCTAAACGCTCCGCCGGAGAGCATTTTGGTTTTCGTCACGCGAAACGTTTTGAACTAAATGCTCTGCGGTCTGGAGGCAGGGCTCGGAGTGAAAAGAGAGCAGATGTTTCTGGATGGCTACATGTTACTGAGACACAACACACACATGCAAACAAACTCTTCATTGCACTTGGGAAAATGAATATAAAATGAGTTTCTATACAATAGTGTATATGGGACAGTCCAGAGAGGCCCACCTGTCGATACTCAGCACACACATTTAACTTAAAGCAGAGCCAGTGTTTCTACTCAGTCTGCGGACTAAAGGCTACATGTGTGCACAAACATACCCACAGGGCTTCAGTTTTCACATTTAATAAGGACATAATAGCAGAAATCCCACTCATTTCCTCCACCAAAGGTATATTTCAATGTTTCTTGTATGTAATACATCTTTACAAACACAGCTCTGACACTGAGCTCCTACTCACCTCCAGTAAAAAGCGCCTTACAGATGAATGGCAGCTACTGCATAAACACATAAATGTAACTTATCCCTGACACCTCAAAAACAGAGTCACACACACGACCGGGCTCAGGAAAGGAAATAGAAGAAATGCTGGAATAAATGTTGCTGGCTGTTTTCTGAAAATGAGAAGAAATCCAAGAAAAGGTAATAACTCTGTGCTACAGAGTCGGACCACACCAACACGCCAGCAACACACAAACACACCCACACATCCTCTGTGAGCTCAGATAATCCAACTGTGAGGACTGAGTTTGTGATGTTGCTGCACAACACTTCTGTTCCAGATATCTGATCCACCCCTGTGCCGGCACATCATTCTGCAACGCTCTCAAATTAAATAAAAATAAATGTACTCATGATCTGCAGAAAAATCTCCCTCCTGGCTGCATTTATGATCACTAAAGAAATAAAACAAACATCGTAAAAAGTGTCTTAAATTCCCTTTAAGCCAAAATCCTCACACCTGAATGTCATGAAAGAATTACAATTTGTCGGTTTGCTGATAGGTTGTGCACCAACAATGTTACTCCCTAGTACAAATCTACTAGATCAGAGGTGTCAAACATAATGTGAAGATTAAAAGAAGCTTTACAGCTTGGACTGCGTTTTGTGCTTAAGAAAGTAGAGTCTGACTCGTCCAGTTCCTCTGAGCCAGAGGTCACTTTTAAAGCTAGTTCTGCCCCTCCAAACTAAACTGTGCCTATAAAGTAAGGAGGGTTTTTCCTAAATATAAAACAATTTGACACCACTTTCCCTAAAAAAAAGAACATATTTTAAATCCCTCCCCTCTTTTCATGAAATGACTGAAATAACAAGGAAAGAGAGATTTGTTAAGTAAGGTAGCATAGACTTCTTATTGCCTTTAGTGTATGAAGAGTAATTGTGCTTACATGCATCGTCACCACCTAAAAATCCCATTCTGATCCAGGAGGAATCCTGGGAAAATGTGCATTTTTTTCCACTGCGCAAAAAGAAGAAAAAGTAAAATTCTGGGAATTAACTAAAAGTTTCTGTTTTCATTACAGATCAAAGTCCAGGCAATGATCAGCTGGTACTTTCTTATTTTACAGACTGATTTCTTTAAGAGTTTAAAGTTCTTCACACCAAATAAAAAGGCAAAAATCTGCTTTCTTTACACGTTTGTAAGGAACAGCATCAAGAAAAACTGGACCCAGAATCTAAAATGAGTTTGACACCCCTGTGCTAGAATACACGCACAAACACTATAAACAGCACAATATACACACATCAAATAAGCTAGACAGAGTTAACAAAACACAGCTGCATGATCCAAAGTGGCACCAACGTGAAACACGAGTGCTGTCAGGAGCTCCACGGAGCGGTCACTGAGTTACGAACCCTCCTCTCACCGGAGGCCAAGCGTACATTCAACATCTGTTACGAAAAGAACGCCTAAACGAGCCCCGCCTGGATCCAACGTCTAGCGCCACCTCGGAGGTCGTTCGTCTCTCTAGTGCCATGAGATGAGGGCGGAGTGCTACATGTACTGGTGTGCATATTCTACACTATATTCCTGCATCCTGTTGCCGGGCGACGCTCATCGCTCGCCCCAAAGAATCCAGCTATCACTTCTGAAAATAACCAGCCTCCTCTTTGTGAGCGTGCATGCTGAAACACTATGGAGAACCAAGGTCGGGGCGTTAAGATGAGGATGCTGCTGTAAGATGAGGGGAAGGGACTTTTTTCTTCAGCCTCAGAAGAATAAAAAGCAAACACGGTGTTAGTTTATTTTTTTGTTGGTTTTTTTTAAAGGTTTAAAGAGCCGTACCATGTCTCTTTAGGCATGTTAGTAGATAGGCGTTCACTTCACAGGCTCACATCAACGACAGAGCGATTTCTGCACGTGCTACCAACACTAATAAACCAAAGATACTCGTCAGTGCCAATACGTGAGGAGGTGTGGTTCAGAGATGTGCTGCTTTGGTACCATTACGATTATGGACGGTAGTAAACAAAAAAAAACTCCACACCCAAAGAGACGAGAAAACACATTTACAGTAACACTCCTGCTCAGGAGGACGGACGGAAAGGATCACAAAGCTTTTATTTATATATATATATATATATATATATATATATATATATATATATAATTATATATATATATATATATCTATATATATATATATAATATTTATATATATATATATATATATATATATATATATATATATATATAGATAGATATCAATACAGATATATAGGAAGATAAAGATATATATAGCTTTTTTTTCGTCATTTAACGGACTCCCTGTGAAGATAAAAAACATTAGAAAGAGGAGTAAGTGTGGCATCAGCGTGCTGAGAAAGACTGCAGGCCCCTCGGTCAGTGCGAATCAGAAAGCACCGATGGACGACAGCAACACACACATGCGCTCCCACAGGAAGAGGCCACAACAGCCCAAACACACAGTCAATCCCAGTGTATGCAAGGCCCGCCCCCTCCACCCACACAGGTCTGACGATCATTTTAAAGGCGGTGGGCGTGCAGTTTGTGGGGCAGTGCTGGCGTGAGCCCTCAGGCGCTGAAGCCTGGCAGTTTCGGTTTTCTGGTCAGTTACCGGGCAGCTCCCTCTCGGGTGGAGTTCAGAGCTGGTGCACGATGCTGTCTGTGTGGTTGACCGAGACGGAGCCGTCCTGGCGCAGCCGCTGCCACTGGAAAGTTGTGCTGAGGGAGCCCACCTCGTCCTCCTCATTCTCCTGCTCCTTGGCAAACTCCATAAACACCTGCAGGACAAAAGGAAACAAGGAAAGCTTGGAGTGAAGAATCCAGAGGTCCAGTGGAAGTACAAACTGACCGCCTGACCTGTAAGCCTACCTGCTCTAAGGTGGACTGGGAGAAGTTGTACTCTTCAAAGTTGAAGGTTTGCTTGGCTGACGACACAAGGAAAGAAGATTAAGTACACGGGAGAGAGAGCAGAGCTGTGGAGGAGAAACGACGGGTCAGCACTCACTCACCGCTCTCTAACTGGGAGAAAGACTTGGCCAGCGATTGGACGTCCTCCATGGGGATCTTGTAAACCATCAGCGTAGCAAAGCTGGAAACACAGCACACATACATACAGAACTAAACCGGGACACACAGAGCAGTAGCACGCGTCCGTGTTTCCACAGCTCTATTTTCCATAATGCTTCCTCCTCTCTTTTTTCGCTCTTAGTTGACTTTTAGTTTTGACTCTGAATCTAATCAGTGGTATAATAAGCTACGAAAATACACATAAAAGCTCATGTTTTGCCTCATTTATTGATTTCTAACATTTTTATTTAAGCTTTTTATTTACTTCTACCCCAAAAACAACCTCGGACAAGTCCCACACGTTGAGCGGAAAAAACGTGAAAGCACAGGATATCTACTCCCAACTGTTATTTTAAGGGAACTCATTAAGTGTCCATCACTGTGTAGCTGAAGTGGAAGAAAGACAGGTGTTAATCAACTGAAGCCATCTACAGGAAGAAAACACTGAAGGTTTCACAGCTGGACGAGCTGCTGTGGAGTTATGAGACCGCATTCCCATCTGGTGCCCTCTTCACCGCCATCGGTGCTCGCTGGCTTTATGATCACAAATATACAATCCAGCCCACTGGACACGTTTAGTAAACGTGAATGAGGATATACATTTTGGACTGTCTTTGAAAGAATTTTACAGCTTGTCCTACTGATAAACACCTTTCCCACTTTCATTCATACTGCACCAAAGTCCATCCATCAAGTAATGAAGAGTTAAATGACTGAAAAGTTGCAGCTTTTTTCTTCTCTGGAGATATTTATGCTTTTCTATTGTGGCCACACAGATGTCTTTCATTAACTACAGCAGCATTTCTTTATCATGCAGAAACACTGAGACACACTTGAAACTGCACAAGGATTAAATGTGACAGAAAAAGGATTTTTACCAATCCAACTCACTTAAGATCAAAATGGGCTGTAAAACGAGTCTGACATCCCTGAACTGCACACAGACACAGACAGGTCAGGGCTCACCTCTCCTGCCGAGCGGCGTGAGGGAATATTCGTAGGATCTCCTTATGCAACAGCGCCACCTGCTGGAGCCCCGTCAGCTCTTCTCTAAGTTTCACCTCCAAACTGTAACCGCGGCCATATTTTCCTTTTAAATGTTGGATGGAACCGATACATCTGCAGGAAAGAGACCAAGCATTAAGAGGCATTATGCCGAGACTCGGAAGTTTGAGAAATTATCGAGAAAGCAACTGTGGAGCGAACCTCAGCTGCCCAGAAACCATGATGGCGACGCGGTCGCACACAGCCTCGGCTTCCTCCATGTAGTGAGTGGTCAGGATGGCTCCACGCTGACGGTTCTTAAAAGCGGCTCGCATGGCCCTCCTACACGAAGGAAACGCTTCTTTTAACAGTAGCATTGCTTATGAAAGTAAACACATTATTTGGCAGTGAAAGAAAAGAAACATTTATTTGAGAGAACTTCAGCGCTTCACATTTGAAACAAGAAAAAGGCAGAAAAATGCTTCTGTAAGGAAAACATCATCTCACCACATGCGCTGTTTGGACTTTGGATCCATCCCTGATGAAGGTTCATCCAGTAAGACGATCTGCGGATTCCCGATCATGCTCAAGGCAAAGCACAACTGCAGACATACAACACAATAATATCATACAAACACTGTAAACCTATAACAGAAAAGATTCGAAGTGCCTCATGTGTTTCATGACAGAACATACATTTAAGGCTTTTACATTTGAAGTGAGACGTTTAAACGCCACTGCCGCGAAAAATAAAATGAAACTTAAAAAGCTAAAATATTCTGACTCGTTAGGAGTAAAACGTCGATTTTGCTGTTAACACCAACAGGTTTCTGATAAATACTTTATTATCAGGCAGGATAAACACAGCATTAACATTATAATCGAGCAGACTAATAGGCAAGCCGAGGGTCTCCTCACCTTCCGCTTCAGTCCTGCAGACAGAGTCTTGGCTTGTTTGTGTAAGTGGTCCTTCAGCTCCAGAGCATTCACCACACTGACAGCAACGGCAGACACACAACAGCCGTTATTAGCTTTACTCTCTCTCTCTCTCTCTCTCTCTCGAAAAGATTTAAAGATCTACATCATCTTTGACTGTCTGACTGTTAAAAATAGAAATCACTGTGGTCAAACGTCAGGGGGAAACCGGTACTGAGAATGAGACCGAGACTTTACCGTTTGATGATCCCCGGCACGTCCTCTCCTTTCAGGCCTTTAATGGCGGCGTAGATCTCCAGATGCTCCTGCAGAGTGACCCGAGGCCACAGAGGGTTCACCTGTGGACAGTAGCCCACGTGCTCCAGAGGATTGTCCACTGAGCGAAACTCAGTGCTGTAGTCTCCCAGCAGCACCTGGACCAAGACGAGCAAAGATTCAGAGTGTTTTCTTGGTTTAAACACATGAGTAACATGACTGAAATTATTAAATAAACAGACCGAGGAATGCTTCAGTATCATCCTACTGTACCTGGCCTGCAGTGGGGTCAGTGTCACCTGCCAACATGTGCATGATGGTGCTCTTTCCTGCTCCGTTGGGGCCCAACAGTCCAAGAACTTCACCTGAGGAAACAGCAGGGTAGGATTCAGACTGTGGGTGAAGTCGGCCGGTTGGGAACCACGCAGCATAAGAAAAAGCAGCAAGACTAAGCGTACCTTTACGGACACAGAAAGAGACGTTCTTTGTGGCCAGCTTCCTCTTCTTGCTTAGAGAAAATCCTTCTCTCCTGCCCTTGTACTGCTTCTTCAGGTTACTCACAACCACGACCGGTTTCTAAACAGACACAGAAAAGACAGAAAAAGGAGCAAAATGCCTTCAGATCACCGACGAGAAACAAAACACTAAAGACGCCTGGCTAAATTAATCTTTATTACACCTCGACTCTTCAACAGGGACCAGGGACTTCAACAGCATTCTTAATTTATGTATTATAAATATTTACCTCTTCACAGGACTGACAGCTGAGGGCCTCTTTGACTCTGGCCCTTTCCATCTGGACATCTTCGTCTTCATTCTGGCCTTCTTCTAGGTTCCTCTCCACCTTGGCCTTGGACTGGGATGAGATCCTGTGAACATTTTAAAAGAACAATCTGCTGCATTTAATGTAGGCATCAAAACCTATGTTTTTACTGCAGTAAAACGGTTGCGACCACATTTTGTTCAGGGATCTGCGTAACTCCAAAAGCCTCACAAACTTCTCTACCTTTATCAAAGCAATAAACCTCAGTATAAATAAACCAGAGGTTCCTGTAATCAGAGTTATGAAAGCGATCATCACCTGCAGAGCTGATCGTTTTTCATCGTCCTTCCTCCAGAATGGATCTCCAGCCAGCGAAGCAGGAAAAGCAGAACGATGCACTGGAGATAGGGCTGAGCACAGACACACAGTTACAGTTAAATACAGTTCTGACATCTGTTTATCACATTTTCCCCCACGTCTTGAAGTATGATACATACAGCTAAAACTGAAATGAGCAGGTTCTTCCACAGGAAGTTCTCCTCGTAGACAGTCGGGAGGAAGGTGGCCTGAGAAATGGAGAAATGCTCTCAAACATGACTCCAATAACGGCCTCAGCCCCAATGATATATGATCGTGTATTTATTTGAAAAACACAGCTGTATGCTTGACAGAGAAAGCAGCTGTTGCCCTGAGCTCCTACCTTGGTGATGCAGTTGAGACAGCCCATGAGAGGGTACAGCGGGTTGAACAAACACAAGACGTTGTGCAGGGTTCTTGTCAAAGCTGGATTGTTGTTTACGAAGGACAACTGAACCACCGAGGCTGACACGACGCACACCTGAGGTACAAGCAATTTATTTATTTTTAATAAAGGTTTCAATCTAAAGCATTTTTGTTGTCATGTGAAGAACAAAGAAAAGAAGAAGAAAGAAGAAGAAAAAACAGCAGCAGCAGGCTTGTTCAGGATCACATGTTTGAGTCTCACCATCATGGAGATGACAGAGAAAAAATCCCTGTTGCTTTGGACTCGGGCGAAGCCGAAAGACGACACATAAGTGAAGAGAATCATGGCTGGGCTGAAGCCAACGGTGCAGAGAACCTAAGGCGGGGCAGAAGCCATGAGATGAAGTCACGTATGTGTTGTATTACAGAGGAATAAAGTCTTTAAGCAGCTGGACGCACCACCGCAGAGAGGTTGCTGGAGTTGAGCAGGTTTCCGGTGTGGAAGGAGAAAAGGATGATGGACATGAAGGACAGGATGAGGTAATAGAACGGGATGTCCACCGCTGCCTGTCCGCACCAGTACGCTGACGGTACGAGACCAGAGATGCGCAGAGTTGAGCGACACTTTATCTGCAAAGGGGACAAAACCCCCAAAACAAAACACAGAAGTGACGAGAAATGTGACTGTGTGGCCCGATGTTCTCACTGTACCAGACAACGTTTCTTTTTCCCTCTAAATCTTTTGTTGAAAAGATGAATCTGTTTTCATCTCTGTGACTAACTGGTTACCTCTCGGTCTCGAGTGTGGTCCATTGCAAAATATGCCGGCATTCCAGCTGCCAGCATTCCCAGTATGATCGCCTCTATGTACACCAGCGCGTAGGATGTAGCATCAGGGATTTGCTGATGGGCATCACAAAGGGAAAGTTTAGTGTCTTGGAAACGACCTCTGTTATCTGACTCTATATTGGTCAAAGGCACTCACATATTCAAAGGGTTTGGTCCACGTTCGGATCTGCCCGGTCCCATTCAGACCTCTTAGGAGAGCATTGCTCAGTATATTGACAGTCATGGGCAGGGAGTGAACAGTCGTGCTGTTAAATGCAACGCTGTATCTGAAACCCTGCTAACAACACATGAAACAAAGTGTCAACAGCATCATGAACTCAGCACTCCATCTAAACAGAAAGCTCTCAGTTAGAGGAGCCAGCAGCCCTCAAACAAAGAGCACTTTGGCTGCAACACGAGCACCGTGACACATTAAATGTAGGTGGAGGTGCTCCAGTTTCATCTAATCTGATATCAGTAATTAAATTCAATCTATGCAATATTAAAGTGACCTTGCTGGATCTTGTTACGTTGATGGCAGCGCTGTGGGGAGCCGCCGCCATGTAGTCGCTCTGCTTCATCATTTCCACTTTGATGTCCTGAGACTCGATGTTGTGGATGAAATCGGAAATATCAGAGCCTGCAGGTACGAAAAAGACACGGCTAAAATCATCCATACAACCATTTTCTGCTGCGTCACAGGGGCAGCGGTCCAAGCAGAGATGGGCAGACCTCCTTCGACATAATCTGAGTTTGTTGCCACTCAGCGTGAGCCCAGACACCCCTCAGAGGAAGCTTAATCAGCTTGCAACTATAAAACTGCATCATGTAGAAGCTCATACGTGTCAATAAAAACAATTCAAATCAACATCAAGGAGGTTGGTTAAATTACACCCACGGGACATATTGTAATGATTATGGTTAGTGGGATATTTCACACTCGTGCAGAAGTGCGATGCTTCATCACAGTGTTTACATCATGTTGTGCTTTGTGATAGAGCTGAGATCTCGAGTCTTATTCAGGGAAAAACCCACTGAAAGTGAAACAAGCCTTTTAACTCAGTTACACAGAAACCGTCAGGCTGCCGTGTTTGTATCTGTGACACTCACCAGTTGAGTTCTGAACCAGGAGGCTTGTGGCGTATCTCTGGGGCGCCTGGTTCCTCCTGAGGAGGTAAATTGGCAGAAATTGGCGGTCTGAGGAGTGAATCTGGATGTTTCCTGTGGCCAGCGACAAAACCAGGACTGCAGCCACAAACACCAGGAACAAGGCCAGACTGGAAGAAGAGGAAGGGGGAGGTTAGAGTCAGGAAAGTCTCGATAAATGGGAGGAATAAAGCCTCAAAACACATCCCTATTTCTGTGGCTGGACAAAGAGGCAGAAAACTATGGATGTCATTCAGTTCTTTAACTCTAAGCTACAGGAGCAGATGGAGCATGTGTGTCCATCATATGACAGATTAACATACAAACAACAAAAACAAAAGGCATATATTGTATTAAGGTAATAAATAAGAAGCCCGGTTTACCCATGATATCTTCAAAATAAAGAAATTGGCCAATAAAGAAAAATAAGGAGAACACTCACGTGTAAATGAAGGCCTTCCTCTCCCGGCGCATGTTGAGCATGTGCAGCCACGCCACGGTGCTGAACTGCTGCCGCCACAGGGCGTGACCCGTCACAACGTCCGACTTTGTGTCGGAGAACGTGAGCAGCCTCTGGTCCGTGTCGTCCAGGGAGGCGGTGTCGCACTCGTCGTCCGCCTGCTCTCGATTAAACACGCTGTAGTCTGAAGACATGAAACGACTTTTACTCAACACCAGAGCTCCTGCAAACTTTTTCCATTCGAAAAACTGAAATCAGCAGCAATCGTCAGTTTGGCGACACTCACCAGCCTGATCCACTTCAGCCTCTGCCTCCAAACGTAGAAAAACATCTTCCAGCGTTGTCATGGAAACACCATAGTTGACTATTCCCAGTCTGGGTTGAGAGTCGAGCTCCGAGAACAGGCCTAGGAAAGATGAATTCAGGACCGCTCAGCGCGCTGCGTGGCTCACAGTCAAAGCTGAATCATGACGGAGTCATAATCTATTTTTAAAATACTGTCTGGATATTTTTAAAGGATATTAAAGAAACCATGAAGGCCAGGAGTAAGTAAACTTTCCCCTTTGATCAGGAACAACTGCTCCAGTATCACTCTGCTCTGCCCCAGTGCAGATTCAGAGGTTCAAGAAATTGCTTTATTTGCAGTCGATTGCTTTGGAGTTATGATTTTTAAAAACATTTTTATACAATGCACAATGTCAAAGCAAGGCAGGTAAACCAAAAACTGCTGATGGGCACATTTAGGAGTACATGTGTGTGCACAGCTGCATGCGTGTTGCTACAGAAAGCAGGCAGCTATCAGAGAATCAGGTCAGGATAAATGTGCAAAAACGTGACCCGACTGTAAACTAAAAATATAATCACTACAATTCAATGCTCAAAAAACAAACACGCACAAAGGAAACCTCTGTATGGTCGACTCGTGTCATGATTTTTTTAAATGTGACCGACGGACGTTCCTGTGAATCGAACCTGGGAACGTGTCCATGCTCTCGAAGGGCAGAGTGAAGGTCAGCTCCGCCTCGTGCTGTCGGGATAACTTGGCTTTGGGAACGTGCTGCTTAACCAAAGACGTGATCTTTTCTGCGTCACATGCCTCGCTGATAGACATTCTGCAAAGGATGAAGAAAAACATCTAAATCTAGTTCGATAAAGACGCCCGTGGTTAATACACGTTCTAAACTCAGCAATAACAAAAACAATCGAATTAATTATTCCTTTTGGGTTCTTGTAAGAGTCAATGAAGGGGTCCTTGCCTTAGATGATAGCCCACACCGCACTTGATCTTGAGATACAGAGAGGAGCCAACACACTTCAGCTGACCTTGAGAGATCACAGCTTTGCGATCTGCAGAAACAAACATTCAAAAAAAATAAATCAGACATGTTTTCAACTCGCATGGAGATAAACCTTTGTTCTCATATGGGTCGAGCATAAAACTGGAGCTGCTGCTCGGTTACATAAAGCTGTGCTGGTGTTTTCTGCTCGCCTCTGCACCTTGAAATTCTCCTGCAGCAAGGAAGAAAACTCAGCGCTGACCTCATGATGAATAACATCACCAAGCTGGAGCATATGTCAGCAGCACTTTAAAATATGCATACACAACAAACCTGAGTGAAAACTGTTCATCCGGTCAAACGGTTTTATTTTAAACATCATCAAGAAAAGACGGAAAATTTTCTGCAACACCAGCTCCTGATCAAAATATTGATCAAGCTAGAAGATCCTGAGATACCAGCATCCAGGATAAGAATAAAGCACAATTTCTGGTCTATATTTCCAGTCCAAAGTGTGGGTTTGTGTATCTTACACAACAAGGAGCATTCGTACCAGCAAGGATGTCTGCCTCGTCCATGTAGTGCGTGCTGAGCACAGTGACTCTGCCGGCCCGGCGACTCTTCAGCAGAGACCACACCTGGTGCCTGGAGTAGGGGTCCATGCCGGCCGTGGGCTCGTCTAAGAGCAGGATCTGACAGAAACAACCACAAACCCACGTTATCCGAGAAGGACTGGTGTCTGGATTCGAAAAATTGAAGTAAGATTGCACACAGGTACCTTTGGATCTCCTAGGATGGCGATGCCCACAGACAGTTTCCTCTTCTGGCCTCCGCTCAGATTCTTGGCCTGAGCCGTCATGATCTTCTCCAGGTCCAGGTCCTTCAGCACCTTTGTGACCTGTAGAAGGAAACATCACACTAAGGCTCAACAAGCACAGCTTTTTAAACAACCTCAAGAATGTCACATATTCTCCTGCTGGAAGCACTAATGCACATACATGAAAACTATGACACCAACATGCTCTGGAGTTCAGCCACGTTCCAGATCTTTCTATGAAATCGAAATCTTAAGGAAAATAGACGCAGACCCCATCCGTGTGTCATTTTTACTTTTTAAACAGTGGATTTAAAGACCTTCTAGAAGCAAGTCTCGCAACTCTGCAGTCATCTTTACAATAAATTTGATGTTCCCATCTAATTTAAAGCATCATCACTTACTGGATATATTAACTGTATGAATAGAATCACCAAAATGTGGCAAATTTGTTCACAAAGAGCACTTTTTCTTACACATACTTCTAACTTATACTTCAACTACATCTGCGCTTCATTTATTAATCTCGGGGTCTTCAGTCTAACCCCCCAGAGCACTGAACAAATGTCAGTCTGATGATTAGCAAAGAACATTTCTAATCTACCTACAGCTTTGCTGTGGAAACCACAGATTAGGATGGTAAGAAGACGTTTGCTACCACACACCCTGAAATTATAGGAAATGAAACTACTGTGTGTTTGTGCATATGCCAGTGCAGCAACATGATTGGCTGAGAGTTTCCTGGTTTCTGTGGGTTATTAGCTCTGTGGTGATAGGTTTCATCAGCTAAAGATGAAAAGAGATTTCTTCTCAAGATTCGCAGCCACTGTTCAAGTTTCTGCTTGCCGTCGAGTTTAAGCACATTTGGTTTATAAGAACTACAAATCACCTTTTAACGTCGATCAACCCTGGTGTCGAAGGCTGTCACCGGTAGGTTTGATGTCATGTTTCAAATGTATGTTTTAACTTTGATAAATGTCAGAATGTTTCAGACTTTGCACTGCGGGAACATTTCGATCGTCACATTTACCTCGGCGTCGATGTCTGCTCGTGGGATCCCTTTGATGGCAGCAAATATCCTCAGGTGCTCCTCCACCGTGAGCACATCAAAGATGATGTTGAACTGAGGGCAGATTCCCACCAGCTGCTTCATTTCGGACGCGTCGGCAATCTCTGCCACAGGCGAGCCGTAGATGGTGGCCGTGCCGTTCGTCGGCGGGCAGATCCCACACAGGATGTTCATGAGGGTGGACTTTCCAGCCCCGCTGTGTCCCAGCAGAGCAGTAATCTGTCCCTCATAGATGTCAAAGGTCAAACCTGAGAAGGAGAAGAAAAGAAACAGGAGGAGATACGGGATGTTATTTCAGTCCGTTGTAGGAATGTGGAAAAATATCTAATCTAACCATGTAAATCAGGCTTTCTGCTTACTACTGCAGTTGGATCTTTAGCCCACATTATACAGCACCTTCACATGACTCATGCTGTAACCTTGAACAACATGTATAATCATAGGAAAGCACTCACCCCTCAGAGCCTCCACCACGTTGTCCTTTTCTTTGTACACTTTGCGGATGTTATTGATGCTGTTGGAAACAAAACGAGCGAGCAATGAAGAAACAGTGAAACTGAAAGGAGAGAAGCGTAAACACAGCAGTGGAGTCAGTTGAAGAGCAGCTCTCAGGTTACAGGCTGGACCTCCAGGCTCTCCTCAGCTGATGCCACAGCTGAGCCTAACGCTGATCTACCCGAAGCTCTCAGAGCCTCCATCTCTCAGTCCTCTGAATCCATACTTTTAGTAAAGGTACTCTGTGAGCACTGACATAAGAATAAAATGAAATATTGGTAAGTTCAGGCTTTTACCGGATGGCTTCTTTCCCTCTGAACTCGGGAGAAACCGGCTCGATAGACTCGTCCCCACCAGGAGCGCCATTCAGCTCAGTGTCGTACACCGAGCTCACCTCAACATAGCGCTTTCTGCGTTTGGACCAATAGGACGGCTTCAGGAAGTAAACCAAGGACCTCCGCATTCCAAACTCACCTGCGTATCAGAAAATCATCATGAAAACAAAATGAAAACACAAAACAAAACAAACAGAACTGCTAACCCAATCAGCTTCGACCAGCAGTGGGGCGATTTAATGCTGCAGTCAATTAAAGCAGCACGATCAATGTGGTGTAACGCTAATTGAAGTACAGATGGATCTGCAGAGCAGTGCTGCACACACTCAGTGGGAGAAAAAGGAAACATCTGACAGTTTATTTCCCACTCGCTGCACAGCACACCACTGGAGGGCTTTTCAAACTTGCTGTGGGATCTCAGCTTGTTCTTTTCCTCAATGCCCAAAAGACATGTTGAGGAGGTCATTTTAACCATTTAAATCAGCTGTGTTGGACCAAGGACACATCCGAAACCTGCAGGACACCGGCCCTCGAGGCCTGGAGTTCCCCAATCATGAACTAAAGAGAAAATTCAAATGGTTCCTGAAAATCTTACATTTTTGGCTAATTTTACAACCAAAATAATTCCAGCAGGGCCTTATGACACATGGGGGAATAGAGGGTAAACACTCTGTATTTTCAGCTGTTTTGCTACTATGTAAAAGAGAAAAAACACACTTTTACTAAGTAAATAGCTGCTGGATTTGTTCTGGCAAAAACCAGTGTTTGACCGCACTGAGTTCAAATATTTTTGCACTTACCAGGCAGCACCTGGTCCAGGTAGGTAGCCAGCAGAAGATAAAGGATGCAGTCCACAACCAGCATCAGCAACGGCACGTACAAAGGATGAGGCCCATTAGTCAGAGAAGAAAATACAGCACCGTCTCCCTGTGCCTCCAAGTAAACAACCTAAAATAGATATTAGACAAACACGCACTGAGATCAGCCTCGGTGGCATCTACTGCACAAAGCTTCATCTTTCTGAAAAATGAAGGCTGGAAAACTGCAGAGATTATATTGACATTTCTAGCAAGCTGCAGAAAGAACCTAATATCACTTATGATGCAATTAATAGAAAAATGATCTAAATTAATTAAATTAACAAAAACAGGATCAACACTGAGGTGAGAGAGGACTGCAACAAGCTGCAATTTAATTTATTCCAGAAGCAGGAAAGTACTCCAGAGGAGACCAGAGCGTGTTTGTACCTGTGCAATGCCGATGGAGAAGGCACTGGGCGACAGCAGGCACAGAAGCCACACCAGCGGCTGTGGGAAATCCTTCACGAGGACGGTGAAGAGCGACAAGCAGCCAAACACCACCGTCAGCATGGATCCCACCGTGCTGGCAAACTTGGGCTTCTTAAACAGCGGAGTCAGCATGAAGGAGAAGAAGATCTGTGGAACAGAGTCAGGATATGGATGAGAGGAACGAACGTTCACTACTAACAACACAAAGGCTGGAATCAAATAGCCACAGCTATATGTTATTTCTTTATTTCTTTGCTTTCCCTCCATCCCAGCTCTACTCACTGATGATATTCCATACAGGAATATGAGGAAAAAGATGACAAGGAAGTTGCTGTTAGGAAACAACGCTGTGTACGTCGCGATGATGGCCATCAGGATGGACATGGTGGTCACCAGAGCAGCGTACAGGAGGCCCCATGATAACCTGTCAAACCACACGTACACATGAACGTGAGTTTCTTTGGTCCGAGTGTCCGAATGTGCAGCGGCAGAAGCCGTTTCTCCTCACCAGAAGGCTGTGTCGTAAAGCCCCATCATGGTCATGGTGTCTTTGAGACGATGCTCTTTCTCAGCCGCCACGTTGACGATGAGGAAGGTGACGAAGGGCGTGAAAGCCAGGACCAGGTAGATGGAGATGAGGGCGTGGGGGAACTTCTGAACCTCCACAGAGCCGGGCTGACCCATCATCACCGCCTTCAGTTCGAGCTCGCTCAACACCGAACGTTTTGTCTGCATCTGAGCACAAAAGATGATAAAAGAGTTTAAAACTTTTTTCATCTGTGGTTAACACACTGTAGCAGCTGAGCTTCAGCCTGTCTCACCTGAATAATGGCTGCGTCGATCAGAGACTGGAGGTGAATGAAGCCGGAGTACCAGTAATTTGCAGCCCTGCAGTTTACAGAGCTCGACAAGCAGCTGGCTGCAGGAGACGAAGCAACGACAGCAATCAAAATGTATTTGTAAAGGACCTTTGTTAAAGGTGATTCAATATAATATAAATCATAACAAATAATATACAATGACCATCAATATAGAGTAGATTAGAAAGATGAAACATCACAGCAATAAAATAACATTTAAACTAGTTTTTCAATAAAATAATACAAGGAAAGATTAAACAAAAGTAAATGATCTAAAAATCTAATATAGTAAAAATAGAATAAATATACTTTAAGTCCAAAAAACTAAATAAATGTGTAAGAATCAATATAAGTCCAGGCTAAAAGTTTGAAGATTTCAACACTTCTGTTTTAAATTTGATCATTTCTGTATGAAATATAAAACAACACCACAGCACGTCACACATCAGCTCTAAGAGGGAATCATCTCTTTTACAGTTCTGTTCATCTCTTCCTCCGCTCCATGTGTTCTTCCATCTTTTTATATTCCTTCATACCAAAAGAGCTACAAGTCAGGATCCAGAAAGCTGAAGCATGTTTAAGGTTTAAATCGACTTTTTCTCTCCCTTCAATGTCTGATTAATGGAGAGGAAACGCTTTCAGATGTTCTGGGTGACAGCCAGATCCAGTGTTGATAGTTCCCACTTATTTTCCCTTCAACATCCTCATAATAACAATTATTAGTCCATGTTACGTTCCCCTAAGTGTCCAGGTGAAGCAGGGAGATTAACAAAAAGTGGGTTTAAAAAAAAGGAGCTAAAGGAGGCAAAACTAAAGGAAAACCCAGAAGTTGGCCACTAAACAAAATAATAAGTCACCAACGCCCAACGTAAGCAGCCTTTAACCCTTTAAAAAAAACAAAAAAAACAAACTCCAGCAGTAGAAGGGCGGCACCTACAGATGGAGAAAGAGCAAGACGCACTCACCAGGGCAAAAAAGAATAAGTACCAATCACAGCAGAGCATTGCTGCGCCCTGCCAGGGCTACAATGATAACTCATTTAAGGATTTTACCACCAAGATCATGTGCAATGCCCCCACTGACTGCTGTTTCTTTTAAACCAGCACGAGTACTTTAAACGATTCATTATGGAGGTTTTTTTTTACACCAAAGGACTCTTTCAAAGGCAGTTAGCAGCACATCTGAAGATGTATGCAAGTCTACAACACAAATGAGCTTCTGATCTGTCACTGTGAGGGAAGTGTAGAAACTTTGCACCCATTTAAAATAAAGTTGAGCCAATCCATAAAAATAAAGCGGGAGAAAGTATAATAGTTTCAATAATTAGGCTTTACCAATAGACTCTGTGTAGTCACTGGGTAAAGGCAGCTGGTTGTGCGGGAAACGGAGTTTGTAAGATGTGGCCGAGCTGTCCATGAACACGACGCCAACGTAGCTGGAGGGCTCGTAGAGGCTGGCGTTCTCCAGATCCTCCTCACTGGAGAACATCTCCAGACGATCCTGCATAACTGAAGGAGGAGAAAAAATGCTCGGTTTGCTCTTTTCGAACCCTCTGCACAAACCTAACGGACACAGAACCCCGCAGATGGTTTTCAGACTTACGCATATTCTGAGCCACCTCTTCCATGATGTAAGTGGTGATGTTACTGATTGGTGTGTAGCCGAGGCCTTTGAAGAAGTGGCTGTCACTCTCCAGCTCCGTCGTGCTGATGCCGCCATAGTAAACATGAGGGTTCAGGGTGCTGATGAGTATCAGGAGCCCCAACAGGAGCAGAGGGAGGATCAATTCCTGCACAGACAGGGACACAGAAGGAATGTGAATAGTTTGCTCAGTAAACCCTGATATCCCCCAGGTCAGATCAGATATAGCATCGTCTCTTAAATAGGTTTTCTTGTGTATGTCCAAAGCATTACAACCCAAAGTTGGTGAAAATTCATGCTCTGTGGGACAGGAAATGAATTTACAGGTACATTTTAGTGAGAAAAAACATTGCTTTCACTGATGACTGCATGCACGCAGCGGCTCTAACTGCAAAACCAAACCGCGAGATAAAAAAAGAAAAAAATTATATTCCTATTGATAAACAACCTGTAAGGCTGAACTCAGAGGGGGGCATGTCAAGAGTTTGAGGCTTGTGGTAGACAGTACCAGAGAAGAGAGATGATTATGTAGTGTGAAGCATGTTCTAGGTAATTTGGCATCATCTGTGTACAAAACTCAACCTAAATATGGTGTCAACATTTTCTTCTCCCAACTAAAGCTCAAGTTTCCTGTTGAACAACTCCACTTCTCACAAAAACACTGCAACAGATTACTAGATTCTAAAAATGTAGAACAAATCCAGTCTTTGGGGTAACGGCGGGTCTGTGAGTGAAATAAACAGGCTGTATTATTCACAGCGGAGCTTAGGGCGGCCCTGACTGCTGTTGAAGATGGAGGCGGTCCCAGAGAGCTCCAAGTCAAAAGAAAAGCTGATACACAGGCACATAAAAAATGCATAGACGCAACTTAAAGCTGAATAAAAAATGCATGTTCTAACAAAGCAGAAATAGAAAGCAGAAAGAAGCAATGGAGCGGCTTCAACTTTTAGCACACAGGCGTAAAAACACGACCTTTTCAATGACTTAGTGACACAAGCCGAGACTTCCCCAGAAACCAGAACACACCTCGACATCAGGCTGCTAGATTATGGTAAAAATCGCATGTTTCAGAAACTCTGGAAACATTAGTTATTTATTGGATTTATGGTAAATGGCCTGTATTTATATAGCGCTTTACTAGTCCCTAAGGACCCCAAAGCGCTTTACATATCCAGTCACACACACATTCACACACTGGTGATGGCAGCCACATTTAAATAAAATGTTTCTGCACCTGCAGGCTCTGCTGCTTGGTCCTCCATTTGATGAGCAGATTCTTGTAGAGAAGACTTCTCGTTTGGTTCCAGACTCCAGCGTCTCTTCTGTACATGGGCTGCATGCTCCCAGCATTCCTCATGTGGATAACGTACGGATGAGAGGTCCTCTCACTAATCCTGGCCTCAGCTGCAAGGGACATAGATGGCAGAGAATAAATTAAAAGCCCCGGACATTATGCACTCGAGCAGGAGGACTTAAGACAGTGAATCAACACAGCAATCATCAGTTAGGTCTGCAGTTATCCCGCAGACTAACTGATGCTTTATTTCCCTCTACCATCTTAAAGGCTGCTTTGCTTTGTGATGATGAAAGGATTAATATTAAACTTTCAGCTCGTTCTGACTCCAAACTGCTGCAAAAAATATTAACAAATTCTCAGGGGGAGGATTCATTTATGTGACCTGGAGGCAGTTACTTTAAGGATGTCTGTTCAAACTGCAACATATTCTGATGATTTAGGTTTCCCGAACTTTGTTTAAATTTTGGATGTTTTACCATCTAACTCTTGATTTTCTTTATGAATGTAAAATCCAGTGACGTGGTGTTTATGTGTTCGTTACGTTACTGGTCTGCACAAATACTGCTGACTGAAGTGCTGCCTATCTGGGTCTTTTACAAAAGATTTCTGACAACAAGAGCATCATGTTGGTGGTTACAAATATATAGTTATAGGAAATTTTTTATTTTATTTTTTGCCTGGCTGATTCATACAATAAACTTTCATTTTAAGGACTTTCCGCTCTGCTTAGAGTTTGCTGCAGTAATATATAGTATTACATATTAGTTAACTAACCGAGACCCAGTATCGGTGTATACAGGTGTACTATGACACCTGTCAGAAGTTTCTAATAAAGCAAATTAAACCCGCTTTCCTTGTTTTCGCCAACAGCGCTCCGATGTTAGCTACAACTGGCGCTAACCTGCTACCTGCTGATATTTCCATATGCTAAAGAAGAAGAAAAAAATCAATAGACATTAGCGTCGCCGCTTCGTCCTCACCCGGACCGGAAAACAGGACAGGTGTAGGCAGCTGAGTGAGCTAGCCTCTTCACAGAATTAACCGCGGCTGATTGAGTGTATTTTTCTAATCTGACGCGCTGAATGGCAACACAGGCACACGGAGCAGCATCGAGCTAACAGGCTACAGCTGCCAGCGTGTGTACGCCGGGCTAAAAACACGTCCGCTCCAGAAAAACAAGCACAGCATACTCACGTATGAAATACATTAAGACATATCCTTCCTCAGCTCGCGATTTAACGGCATTACATTACAGATTTTATTTTGTAAGTATCAGGTAAACACCCCCTTAAACGAGCTGGTTTCTTGCGTCTCTACTTCCTTCTGTCAGATGCAACGCCCCGAAATGTGATGTCGGCCAATCAGATTTGGCCTCGGTGATGCTGACGCAAGTCTGCGCCAATCAGAATGCAGCAGCAGGCATTTATTTTCATTTCACAAACAGAGCATGTCGTTTGATAAATGAAGCGAACAAATTTCTCTTGTTTGGGGAAATTTTCACTTTAATTAGAAAAATAATTTTATTAAATCATAGCATTAATGCCAAAGGCTTAGCCATAAAATTTATTACAAATCACAAGTACAATACAATTTCTAGAAAGTAACAGGTGAAGTAAGCTACGGATAGATGACAGATTAAAGGAAAAAAACACCCCGTAATTCTTCACGCCTGCAGTGCGTAGACTCGTACGAGCCATCTACTCGTCCCCGTACAGCTTTTGATGATCTGGTGCCAATAAAACGGAGGAAGAATATGAATGAGTTTGGATAATTACATCTATTTGTATGATATATATTTCTTGGCTGCTTTGTTATTTTAACCACTAGTGAGCTGTTTATTGACACTAGCTGTACTTCCTGCACAAAAAGGGGAGGGATCACTGCAAATCAATACAACGTTTGTCTATGTGATTTATCCTTATGTATGCTCTCTTCCAGAGTGAGAATTCCCCTCATCCATAGGGCACAAGGGTCACTGAAGAATATGAAAATGGTGTGAATCACACGTGTGCAGTCTCAACATTTCAATCCAAATGAACGCCTGTGGGAAATGTTTGACCATTAGACGGTCCTCTCCAACATCATCAAAACATATGAGGGAATATCTTTTGGAAGAATAGTGTCCAGCGCTCCAGTGACTTTCCAGACATTTCAAGAATAAACATAAAGGAGCAGTAGTGCTGTTCTGGTGGTCCAACACCTTAGTAAGAGGCTTTTTGGTTTTTCTATTAATTTGTCCCTCTTCTGTACCTGACATTCTTCTGTTTAAACCTCCAATCCATCCATACTCCAAATAGGAATGTGCATAAAATGATGAACCAGACTTGAATATTTGCATTTAATGGAATAATATGGATTCTTGGGTTTGAACATAAGACACCGATGTGGTCATAGAACATGTCTGTGCTGGTGTGTATTGCGATGTTCCTCGATTCGCTGTAAAATTGGCAATAGTGGCGCGTGTGGGTATGAAGCTTCTGGGATGTCCCTGAACTTAAGGAAATCATGAAGCAGGTTGGGGACAGGAAGCTGTTGGACGACATTGGTCCTCATCAGGATATCTGGTCCCAGCAGTGCTCTGACCTGCAGCCGGCAGATGTGGGAAAGACAGGGGACGGAGTCTGAAAGAAGGTGGAGAGAAAAGATCAATCGCTGCAGTGTTTCCACGTGCAGGTTATTTGAACTCTGCAGTGCATATTTACTGCTGTACCGAAACATGGATGTGGATCCCAGGACTTTTCTGCCACCCTTCGATCCAGAATATGTTTCAAATGGGGAGATAAAGTCGACCAGTTTACAAACTCAAGGAGGTAATTTAACACCTGGCTGTCTGCCTCTTCCAACCTACAAAGGACAGATGACACAAAGGAACAGATAATGATGATGGGTGATCAACCAGCTTTGGATCCTGACTTAAATTTAGCCGATCTCCTGTTTAAAATAATTTTCTCAGGCATATCCAGACAGCTTTAAATATGGAAGCTTTTTTTTTTTTAAGATTATTCCCCCGAAGTCCTCTTCTGGTGGGGGAAACGGCCACTGCTGGTGAGTGAAGGTAGGAAAATAAAATGAGCGCAATTAAGATGAGTGAATTTGATTTTGGCAGGCAAAAACAGGCTGATGCAAATGCTACTGTGCTAATCTTAATGTCACTAAAATTTAATTGGGATCCTCGTTTAACATCACTGACTAATAAAACCTGTTAACTGTGGGGTTTGACCTTATTTTGGCTTCTGAAGTGGGCGAGTCAGAAAGTTAGAGAACTGTTTACTTAGAACATCCTCTGTGATTTCTCCAAACAGCAGCTGTGCATGAGAGGGTGACCCTGAAACTGTGCCTGGCCAAATTAAACAAAGTCAAGCGTTTTGATTTTTAGAGGCCCAAACAGGGAACGGGGAACAAACCTATTACAGCTTGTTGATAACTAAGGAGACAGAGGTGGAGTGGCGCCTTACATGTGGGGCTGAAGCAGTAAAGATGGTTCCAGTCCTGCCTTCAGGAGAAGAGGAAGCCAGCAGCCAGCAAAATGTACTTGGTTTAGAGCCACACAGAGCATCTCGTTCAGTTCTCTCAGCTTCAGCTCAGTTTTCCCATCATGCTGCAGTACAGATTCGTCGCTGGTCACAGCCTCTGGGCGAGGTATCCACCGGTGCTCAAATATCAGCTGCAGCAGGTCTGCTTCGTCAGTGGCCAAAGCATAAATCCAATCTTCCTCATTCAACCTTGCTCCTGCAGCTATCAGCAGTTTCACCGACTCACTGAAAGAGATTTTAATATCAAACTAAAATAAACCATCTGGTTTATCTTGCAAATATGTGCAAGGTGGTAAAATCGGCATTCTTACACACCTGTAAGGTTTCTGGGGTGTGCGATACAAGGCCAGGGAGAGCGGTGAGAGGAGGCCATGGGTGTGTGAGCAGTCCTGGGCGTCTGGGCTGTAACCTTCCTTCAACAGCAATTCCACACTCTTGGTCTGATCGCTGTTAATAGCTACATACACCGGACTCACCATGCTCTCGCCACGGTCGCACGCATGATCCGTAACAGCTATGAGGCTCCTGAGGATGCTGGAGCGACAGAATATCAAAACGTCAAAAATACACAATCAGCCTTATTTTGAAAGAGGTTAATTTATGTGTCAGTACCCGATGTGACCAAACTGGGCTGCGGCGTGAATGGCAAACTGAGGCCAGTCGTGACTGCAGACCATGTTAGGGTCAGCCCCGTGGTCCAACAGGAAGTCCACACAGGCCTGGTGTCCCTCCTGAGAGGCGATGAACAGAGGTGTACTCAGATCAACTGCCTGCGTGTTCACGTTGGCACCTGAAGTGAAAGCAGGTTAAAAATGAACTGTGTAATCTATTTTACTTAATTACTTCCTAAAGAAGAGGCCAAGAGGACATGGAGCATGAGATCCTTTAACAAGGAGGAAAACAAATGTACAGCTACCATTAAAAGTAAATCATATTTACCGGCGTTAACGAGTATTTCCAGGCACCCCCTCTGTCCGTACTGTGCAGCCACAAATAACGGGGAAATCCTGTAATCATCTACTTCCTCCAGGTTGCATTTGTTAACAAGAATGCGCACGATCTCAGTGTGGCCCTTTGGGAGAAACATGATCTTAAATACAATCAGCAAACACACAAGGACCCCACAGCTAATGCTGGCAGCAGAGAGCAGGAACGTTTAAGCCCTACATTCTTCACAGTGAGCATCACAAGAAATCAATGCATCCCTGCATTCTGCTGAACTTTTATGTGCCAGTTTGCACCTTTTCTGCAGGTGTTCAAAGGTAAAAAATGAGTTCATTTATAAGTGAAATGTAATAAAAAGGTTATAACATGCACAAAGTCTCTCTCTCTCTCTGTGCCTTGCAGCCAGTCAGAAAACTTAAGGGCAATAAGGGAAAATCCCCAACAGATGTGACCATGCTTTCCTGACCGAAACCAAAAAGTCATGATCTACTGTTAAATGAAAACTGTTCGTTTAAGAGCGTGAGTGCTAATGCTAATGCCTACCTTATATGCAGCTTGGTGCAGGCAGGTCCAGCCGGACTCTGTGTGCATTCTGTTGACCTCAGCACCTTTGCTTACCAGCAGTGCTACAACATCTGTGTGCCCGTGGCTAACAGCTGGAAGCACATTTTGGGACATTCATTTGGTTAGAGGAGCTTAAAGGGTTAGACAAGCAAAAACAGAAAAAAATTAAACATCAGTGAAGCGCAGTTGTAATACCTTCATAAAGAGGACAGGACAAGTCGTTAGTGAGCTGGTTGATATCAGCGTGTGCTTTGAGGAGCAGTCGGACCACTGACAGGTGTCCACACTGCGCTGCCAGGTAACAGGCAGACTCACCCTCATGCGTCAGATGGTTCACATAAACACGACTACAGCTGGAGGAGCGTGCTGCACACAGGCGGAAACCAAAGAGGAAGAACAAAACGCAAATAAGAGAAACGCACATATAACTTTAAAACAGCTGCTGAAGTGACTGATTTATCCATTAATCATTCACATCCATCTGGAGTCCAGCAGAGAAGTAGAAGGAGTAGAAATGCCCTCAGAGGTGGGAAGTAATGAAGTACAGATACTGTGCTTCTGTACTTTACTTTACTTTACTTTGTGTGTGAATGTGTGTGTGAATGGGTGGATGACTGGATATGTAAAGCGCTTTGGGGTCCTTAGGGACTAGTAAAGCGCTATATAAATACAGGCCATTTACTTTGAATTTTACTCTCTTCATTTTAACACAAACATCTCTACTTCTTACATTTTCTAACCAGGCTGATTTTGTTTAGGTTTAACATATGTGAGCTACTATTTCCTGTCTTTGGGTACTTTCCAGACATCGAACTAATCAGACCCCAAGCAGAAGGAACAATATCCATCACCGGTGCTCGCACATGAAGAGATCAGAGAGGAAAAAAATACAGTTTGCATCATTTATTTATTCAGTATACTCTGGGATTCAATCAGGCTTAAATCAGGTTTGGGGAACTCCAGGCCTCGAGGGCCGGTGTCCTGCAGGTTTTAGATATCACGCTGGATCAACACACCTGAATCACATGATTAGTTCATTACCAGGGCTCTGGAGAACTTCAAGACATGTCGAGGAGGTCATTTAGCTATTTAAATCAGCTGTGTTGGATCGAGGACACATCTAAAACTTGCAGGACACTGACCCTTGAGGCCTGGACTTCCTCACTCCTGGCTTAAATGATATGGAACGGTATTTCTTTGGTGCAGATGCCCATAAGCTGCGGCTTGTGCTACAGAAGAGGAGGAGAGACTAACATTTTCTAATGGACATTTTAAATGCAATGTTTCTAAGAAACATCATCAAAGCCACAAACTGATTCATGCACTGGATTCCACCTTTGCACTAGCTTTATGCTGTCAATGGGAACGGCATGTAATGGAAAATATTAGGATTCTGCTCTTTTCAGTGTCAAGCTGACCTGGCTCAATGAAAGGCTCCACAGTATCAGATTCTGCCTGTCAATACAAGTACAAGTACAAGTACATCTTTTTCACAAAGAAGCATCCATGTAAATCAATAAAACGACAGCTCATGTAACATCAGCTCATATCCTGCTGGATAAATCCATAAAGAGGAGCAGGACGGGCCGGCTGATGACAGGCTGTGCACAAAATCTGTAAAATCCCACTTTAACCCTTCACCATAGTCATCTTACTGTTTGGGTTTCACGACAAAGTCACACATCTAAAGTGCAGTCAGCAGCAAAGAGAGCTTTTTAAATTCCCTTTCTTTTTTTGTTCAGCATATCAGGAGTTCAAGCTGAGTTAATTTATTAGAATTTGAATTTAAGTTGAAATAAAGTTTGTATAAATAATATTTTATTATAATATTAATATGGAAGGTGGAAGTTTGAGCACATATCAGAGTGTGTACTTTTTCACCTTTACTTGAGTAAAGAAGTACTTGTGTAATGTACTTGAGTAGTCCCGACCTGTCGTCCATCTGAAATACCACATCGAGCAACAATGTGAAAGCACTTTGCTTTTCAAAGGTTTGGCAGTTGTTAAATGTTTTTTGAACTAAACATGCTGCTGTCCTAAAAATGCAAAATGAGCATGTATTTATGAAAAAGCAATAAATAATCTCAGTTTTCACTTTCTATCAAGTGAAAGCTCCCTGGTTCGATCCCGGGAGTAGACACGCATCCCAGGTACATCTGCCAGTCAAACATAGTATGACTGTAATGGGCCCAAACATATTGTGTTACTGTGTGAGAACATCAGGAGTGGCAGAGAAGTATGTGAGGCTGGTGCAAGACATGTTAGAGGGCAGTGAGACAGTGGTGGAGGAGGGTAGGAGTGACAGATGGGTTGAAGGTGAGGGTGGGATAAGATCCGGGATTGGCTCTGAGCCCCTTCTTGTTTGGAGCGACGGGGACTGTTGGACACTAGGGTCTCCTCTAACTTTGCATCCAACGTTAGACAGGCAAGGCTGAGACCTTTCGGACATGTGCAGAGGACGGACAGTGGCCAAAGGATGCAGAAGATGGAGGTGCCAGGCAGGAAGAAAAGAGGAAGACCTCAGAGGAGGTTCATGTGAAGGAGGACATGAAGAGGGTTGGTGTGACAGAGGAGGATGCTGGGATAGGGTGAGACGAAGGAAGGCAGATGATCCGCCTTTGGAGACACCTAAAAGAAGTAGTACTGGATACCTGTGCAGCAGCCTCTCTTACCTCTGACAGCTGACAGGATTTCCTGGACGCACACTTTGCTGCCAGCTGCCGCCGCCTCGTGCAGGGGGGTCCAGCCTCGGTTGTCCCGACAGTCCACACTGCAGCCTCTCTGAATCAGCGTCCTCAGCCGCCTAGTGCAGCCTGAGCGAGCAGCAGCGGCCACACTGGACACCGTGTCTCGGTAGCACTCAGTGAAGTCCATGCCCAGGTTCACAGAGACATTCGTTACTTTAACTCCAACAAGGATTAACAGTCAAAACACAACCTCAGAGTTACTCTGGATGATTTTACACAACCCGACGTACACGTTTCTGTTGGGTCCGGAAAAGTTTTTAATTTAAATCAAGAAATAAACGTGTCTTTAGTTACCAAACAGACGTTAGGAACGGAACAACAGCATTCCGAGCGGCGCCTGTTGATGACGTCACACCACAACAATCCTACGATCCAGCGTCGCGTGTCAGCTGTAGCTTCAGCTAATCGTTTAGCCGTTAGTTGTTGCTAAAATTAGCAGATTTTCAGACATGTTTGGAGAAACGTGAAGAAGAAGAGCCTGGAAGCTTCTTCTCAGCGGGTTCAGGAGGCACTCTGAAGGTAAACGCGCTTTATTTCCCGTCACAGCGAGACGTTCACAGAGTTACTGCAGCTGTAGCAAAGAATCGGATGTGACAACATACAACCGATCAGTACTGTGTGTACTCCTGCACTACACGTCATTCAGAGTAACATTTGTGCCTGTAATTTAAAACAAACTGTCAGAAATCAAACTTATCACATATTCATCATTCATCATCATATTCATTTAAATCTGAAATCTGGCCCACCTGACTAACTGTGGACCAGGGAGACCAGCGGTCCCGCTTTGTGTGGGACTGCACAGCATTTCTATTACTTAAAGTAGAAAAAGAATGATCATAAAAGCAAACTTTAGTTGAAATAAAAGTTTACAGAGAGTAAAAACAAAATGACGAGTCATATCTTAAGATTTGGGACAGAGTTGTTAAAGCTAGGTTAGGCAGCGACGTGATGATCGGTGAGCAGCAGTATGGTTTCATGCTGAGAAAGAACTCCAGAGATGTGATGTTTGAGTTTACTGATGGAGAAATATAGAGAAGGTCATAAGGAGCTTCACTCTTTATTTATGGATCAGCGAAAGCGGAAAATAGTGCGTCAAAAGAGGAACTTTGGCACTCTGGCAGAGAACAGTGGTGAGGTGTGCAGTAAGAGAGACAGGTGGGCTGAGGGTGGGATTACACCAGTGATCTGCTCTGAGCTCCTTTGCAGTAGTGATGGACAGGCTGACAGATGAGGTCAGACAGCAGTGTTTGTCGATTATGATGTTTGCAGACGACACTGTGATCCGCAGTTAGACGAGGGAGCTGGAAGAAGCGAGAAAGAATACATGCATGAATGAGAGGGAGACAGGTGGAAGAGGCTGAGTGAGTGGATGAGTTTAAATACCTAGGGTCAACCATACAAGCAACGGACAGTGCACAAGAAGAAGATGGAGACAAAAAGACAACACGAGCAAAACATGTTAAGATTTTCACTGGAAGTGACAAAGATGGACAAGATTAGAAATGAGTACATCAGAGGGACAGCTGAGGCTGAGCGGTCTGGAGACAGAGAGAGTGAGGCTGGGATGGTTTGGATGTGTGCAGAGGAAGGATCGTGGATATATTGGAGCTGCAGCTCCAGTATATCCACTATCTTTGCCAAAGACAAAAGCACATGACTCTTATTGTTTCTGTCTTACAGTGGCTTTATTCAGTCTTTAATCTTGTCTTGAATCTGTAACCTGTTCTCCTAATTGTTTCCAATTTTGTATCCTAGGTCGTTGGCTCAAAGGTTACAGCAAGCCGCAGCATTATGGTGGACATCTCTGTGAAAAGTGAAGCTGCTTGGGTCTGTCACACTCAGGGGCGTCACCTGGCTGACGTCGTTCTTCCTGTTCACATCAATAACACGGCCAAAGAAGAAGATGAAGTCAGTGAGTTGGACAGAGAAGAAACTCACTGGTAAGAAGCTTCTAGCTGATATTAAGAAGCAGTTAGTGCTATAATCAATAGGCAGTTGCAATTAATCTTTGTCTATTCGCACAGAAGGCAAAGATGAGAAGTGGATTTTCCTTTTATTTAAGTGAATGGTAAATTTCCCACTTATCTGCCACACACAGTGGTGATCCAGTGCTGCTAGAGCAGATGGAGGAAGGGTCTCCTTGTGTCCTGAAGTTCCACTGCAACCCCAGCTTACCTGCCACCATCAGCCGCCTGCTCGTTATAAGTGAGGCTCGAACCATGGAGGTTTACAGCCAGACCGGAGAGTACTGTGGGACTGTACGGGGATCGAAGGACGACAGCATCCAGCTAGACAGGTACACAGGCTGCACAGGTCAGAAGAGCCAATGAGCAAAGGGTCTTCGGTCTTCAGATAAAGACGCTGCTGATTGTCTGATGTTAAGAAGTGATGCTTCTTCTTTTGTTTGTGAATCACAGTGCTGACAGAGGGCCTTTCTATAAGAAGCAGCTGATCATTGAGGAGCCATCCTCTGCCTGTGAAGTGAAGGTAAAACAGAACATTTTAATTTATGCAGTTTGTTACACAGTCGTGTTTGTATGAGAATCTAACGAGCTGCTTCTCTCCCAGTTACTCTCCCTGGCAGGTAGGAGCAGTGTTATGGTGGCTAAAGTCATCGTGAGTCTTCAGCTGCTGCAGTCCTGCCCAGCCCCAAACCCGGGCATAGACATGCAGCGAGTGCAGTGTCTGATGGAGGAGATGGGAACAAGCCTGTCGCCAGGAGCTCAGAATCTCATGGAAATGGTGCAGTTCCAGCAGAAGGTAAATTAGCTCAGAGATGCTCTCTCTGACATTTATAATGTGGGTGTTTCCTGCTGATGAGAGTATGCCTTATGGATTTGAGTTTCTGTGTACCTCGTCAGGCCTCTGTCTCAGATCTTACTGTTACTGGAACGGCTTCTCTGAGTGTCCAAAGCATAAGAACTAACCAGACATAAAGAATGAAACAGGGACTGAAGCATGTGTTGGTGTTTGTCTCTCCAGAATCAGACCGGCTCTCTGACTGGTTTCCTGCCTCTCCTGATGGGCAGTGGAGCTTTCTCTGGTTTGGGGAGAGAAGTCAGCATGTGTCCAGGAGCTGGCAATATTCTGCCTCGACCTGCAGAATTTAAGGTACAAAACCCATTTGTGCTGTTCTTTGTTCTTAGATTAGACCATTTAAAAACTCGGCCCACACCAGTTTGGTGCAGAAGAAAACAGTGAAGTGATTTTGTGAGTGTGAACAGAGCCTGAAGCAGAAAGCCTGGATTAACAAAGAAAGTTCAGAAAAACTAAACTGGCTGGAGTCTGAGGTTTGGTCTGGAGTGTCTACCAGAACTTTAATCCATTAATGCTGCCTGTTTGATGAACTCAAAGAAAAACCTTGGACCACTTCATTGATTGTGATGATCGTGTTTTTCTATTATGTGAAATGTTTGAGTGATTCTAATTGTCCGAATATAATTGTACAGAAAGAAGAAAGCTGATTGACGTTTAGAGGTTTTTATGTTTTCTTGGAACCTTTAGATGCCACAGCTATAAATTCTAATGTGATTTAAAGGTAGATAAAAAAAGAAGCCACTGTGATCAGAGGCTCTTTAGCTAAGCTCAGCTAGTCCGACTAGTTTTGTGCTACAGTATTATTTCAGATTTGTCTTGTTTACATGTATGATAAGAGAGACATCTGAAAGTCAGATTCTGGCTTTAGCTTGTTTTGTCCACATGTGCAGTGAGTGTATTTCAGCTTAAAGCAGTGAAGGAATCAGGTAATCTTCCACCAGCTGCTCAGATTCACAACTAAAGTTAAGTAAAGTCAGATATCCTTTTAGAGACTATGCACACAAATCCACCTGCATCTCTGTATGCTTCTGTCAGCTTGACGCAGATATAATGTGTGTTCAGAAGATGTTTAAACACTCTGTAAGTCAGATGTTTTTCAATGTCGCTAGCCTCTAGACAGCTTCCTGAGGCCTGCAGATGAAGATTCACAGACCCAGAACGGAGTGATGTCGGAGGGCTCCACCCCCTCCTCCGTAGACCTGCCAATGTCCAGTGTCAGCACTGATAACACTAGTAAGGATGATCATGTCTGTTATGGTCACATACATGAACATGGTAGTCACTAAGGAGTGGATTTGGGCTTTTTGTGGTAGATTTTCTAACACCTCGATAAAACCTTTTACCCGTCTCCAGCGAGTCCCAGTGAGAACGGCGGCCCGATGAGCTACACTCAGCTGACAGAGATGCTGTCGCACTTCCTGAAGGAACAGGGGGTCAACCAGGGGTTCGGCTCCGGTCCCGAGCTTCTGCCCATGCTCCAGAACGTCTGCAGTCAGGTGACCCAGCTGAGACTGGATGATGCTGCAGCACAGAAGGAGAAGATGATGAGAAACGGCACGTGGTGAGTCGAGTGTAGCGAGCACTTTTCCTACAGCAGCTCCATGTTGGAATCAGATGATTTGGCTCCACCTTGTGTTAGAAAAGAATCAGAATCAGAA
>NW_024582509.1:150571-155701 GCF_018398535.1 Haplochromis burtoni
GTTTGTTTGCTTGTTTTAATCAATTTTAAATCATGCTTTTTATTTGTTCTTGTTTCTAATGTCTCTGTAAAGCACTTTGAATCACTTGTTGTTGAATTGTGCTATACAAATAAACTTGCCTTGCCTTGGTGTAAATGATATAAAACTGTGAGGTATGGCTGTTGTTATCGGGACAGTAAGCATTTGTGTTTGCTGTGTTTCGGTTACCACAGCTGTGTGATTGTTGCACAGTCACGTTGTTGAGGCTCTGAGCGTGTGGATTAAACAGAGACTCGTTTATCCAACAGAACAATGCTTTTGATTGTCTGAGGTCACATTTCTAGCTGATAGTGTTAGTGAAGAATGAGCAGACGCCCAAACATTTCCTACATGCTGGAATATTCACGGATATCATGACATCTGCTGGGAGGATCTCTCCTGTGGTGATTCCCAAAAATCATTCTGGCTGTTAAACAGCTGACAGGCACAGGTAGGCAGAAGGCGCTGCCGTTGGTTAGAGGCTGGCTGATACTGAAACAATAGAGGTCATTTATCAGGACCGCTGTTTGTGTGACTCATTAAAATATCTGAAAAGCTGCATCAGAACAAACAGAATCCTTTATTTATTTATTTATTTATTTATTTATTTATTTATTTATTTATTTATTTATTTATTTGTGGCTGGAGTAACTTTCCAGCTGACCCTAGTGTCACTCTTCAAATAAAAATGTCTCTGTGAGTTAAACTGCACAATAAATCAGGCTCTCTGTCAGATCTGTGCAGCACATGTGGGCTGACAGAGCGTGACTCCACATCGAGGACAGCGACACGACGGTACGTCTTTCCCACGAGTCGTCGGACTAAAATATTTAAAGAGTTTAAGACTTCAGGCGTGATGCCAGAAAACCGAGGAAAAGTAATAAATGGTGTAGATTACTTAAAGGCTTTGCTTGCTTTGAACAGTAGATGTTAATTGTCTTAGTTTTTATAATCGTCTTTGGCTGTTGTTAGTTTTTCTGCTCCTTTGTGTTCTTGTAGTTTTTCCTCTGTTCTCATGTGTTTGTATTTATGTGAGATTATTCCTGGTCTCCATTTCTGTTTGCTTCCTGTTTTATTTTGAAGTTTAGCTCCTTGTGTTTTCTCTCTGTGTGTTCACTTCCTTTGTTTATTCTTTCCCCCTGATGCTGTTTGTCTGGAGTTCACGTGCACATTTACCTTTTATTGCCTTTTTATCACAGCGTGAAGGTTAATAACATTTTTATAACAGCTTGTTTGTAGATTATCTGACTTTAGGTCTGCTGTAATCTGAGATGGGTTCATTTATTTGCTCCAAACTAAGACTCGTCTTAGTCTGAGTTTCACAGAGACATTTTTAACTAGTCTTCATTATGCATAATTAGATTGCCAGCTTTAAAATTGAAGGTGGATTGTCTCCATTTCCAGTTTGTGTTAAAGATTCACTGCTGTGTGTTGAGTCGTTTTTGAGTTTTTGCAGATAAGTTGGTGTTTTCCATGCAAACGTCTGGTTACTGCAGCCCTCTGCTAGCGACCAAAGAAATGTAAGGAGGTTTTCTGCATATCTCTTTACAATGGATGTCACTCTAGAGACTGCCTGAAACTTCCAGTAACTATTTGCTGATCACTCACAGAATACACACTTTTCTCTAGTGGTGAGTAGTTGTTCGGCGGCGACTGACCTGCAAGCCTGTGTGAAGGGGCTTTAGCTTAACAGCAATCGCCAGCAACCACTTGCCAGCTTGTTGTGGAATACTCATTTTTCCAAGCACCTGGTTTCCAACCGACCTCTAGGCCTGTATGACTGAGGCCTTCATTACTGATATGGAAGCGCAGTACATCAAGCCTGTCATACTTTTACCTTCTGATATTTCATAAAGCAGGAGAGTGCCCTGTGAGGATGTCGTACAGTAACCGTCAGTGTGCAGACAAGGATCAGAGACAGCGCTCACTGACTGAACAGGAGTTTCCTTGGTTTGGTTACTGGAGCTGCCAGACTGGTGTGACTGAATCAAGGAAAGAAAAAATGGAGGATTTTGTGGATTTTTCAGGATCATTGAGGGCAAAATAGTCATGCTGTTGGACTCTGCATGTAAACCACCAAAACAAAAATGTTGCAAAAAGACTGAAAATATTTAAGGTGGAAAAAAAGTATTTATTTATCTTTTTAGTGTTTTCAGTTTAGAAAGTTTCCTCCTGGTGGTTTGGCTGAATCAGTGTGGATCCAGCAGGATTGTGAGGTCTGAGGAAGATGATGGTCAGCACCGACTGTGTGGGTGGTTTAGCTTATGTTTAGGCTTTTGTCTCTTGATGTGGCTTCATTTTCAAGAATCGCCCACAGTCACTCCGCTCTGTCAGAATCACACAGTAGAAATACACATACAGACCAGCGACCTGGTCAAAAAACTTCATCTCTGATTAGTGATGATCAGGCAAAGGTTTGACTGACCTTAAATAGTCCCCTTTATTTTAATTCAGTGTCAGCTTGCACACTTCAACTTGTCTGACAGTGGCTTCAGCTGTATACCTCCTCATAAATCGGAGGTATACAGCCAGCGGCTGATACACACAGATTTTATTAAGTCCAACTTTCTCAAAAAGTGTTACTGTTTCTTTTATGTCCCTTCAGGGAGTTGGACTCAGCTATGGAGCGCCGTCTGGAGGAGATGGAGAAGAGGCTGAAGGAGCACATGGACCGCCGCTTGGATGCTTTGGAGCAGAAGCTGGAGAAAGCCCTGCTGAGCGCTTTGCCGCTGGTCACCCTTAACCACGGAGCCATGAGCAGCTCAGCACGAGGAGCAGCAGATACCGGACCGGCGGAGCAGATCGCCCCGACGCCAGCCATGCATTGAGTCCAGAAGCACTAAAAAGACTAACATTGAACCCCGGAAGCCTTAATTCTCTTCTTCATCGTCCTCAAACCAGACCCGAGCGTGGGATGGAAGCAGGCCGGGACAGAAACACCAACAAAGACGGAGCAATAAAACTAGAAGCCTGAAATATGAGGTTAACATGTAAAACCAGCAGTGTTGCTGTAAGTTCATATTCTGTAGAAATGTTATCTCCTGTAAAAAAAACAAGTGACTGTCTCGTCAGCGCGACTACAATGGCTGCACTGCATTTTGAACAACATGAGAAGTGTACAGGAAGAGGACGAGACTCTTTCAAAAAAGTGTTGATGTGCAGCAGAGCTGACTTACATGAAGTGTTCAGCTGAAATGCAACCCACTTATCTCTCCCTGCTCTTCTTTTCTCCTCTGTATATGCACTGAAACTCATCATTGTACCAGTTATTTAAACAGTTAATGGTTTGGTCTTTGAACGGCACTAAAACAAAGTCGTCTTCAAAAGTCTCGGTTTGTCTAATCAGCTGTCTCAAACAAGTAAAACAGAAAAGCTTCACGTGTCAGAGAAGATTACATGGTTTACGTTAGAAACGACTAAACTGACGCAGCTCTAAACGACACTGATGTGATGTGAAGGCTGTTCGGGCCTGACCTGCTCGGCTCAGTTTGTTTTAAAACTTGCTCCTGTTAAGGAGACTAAATCGAACGTGTAACTGTACTTTAATACGGCACTGTAATGTTTTAAGTACTGTACATGTCTGTAAACTATTAAAACGGCTGTGCTGACCTGTGATGTTTACCTGTACTGATGTGAGTCTAGTAAATGTATTTATACAGCTTAATAAAGTTTTTAAAACGTTGTGCAGGTTCTCTTATTTCTGGAGAATTTGGTAAAGCAAACAAGTTCTCATGAAATCCTGAGAAGGCTGCGTACAAGACACCGAGCGAGGCCTGTGAGCTGCTTCAGGCCCACAGCTCCAGATGTGTTAGTGTGCATCCCTCTGATCACATCTCTCATTCTGGTGCCACCACCAGAGATATATGTGAATAAATCATTTCAGACTGTCGGTGACATGAGACAGTAACACACCTAGTTTCAGATATAAAAATGAGGGGAAACTGAAGAATACAGGGGCAGCTATTACAGTCAGTACAGTTTGGTGGTTGATTTGGTTTCTTTGGGATCCAGCGGTGCATTTTCCTGCTGTAACACACGCCCAAAATTACTGACAACAATAGCTGAAGGAAAATGTTGCACAAGATGTTCCCAAAAGACAAAATCAAATTAGCCGATGTTTCCCGTCAGCGATTCCAGTAGCTGAGTCATAAATGGCTAAGAAACCAACCATGAAGGTCACTGAAAGTGCTCCACGCTAACCAAAGCTGCCGGTCCAGTCCAGGACAGATTTAAAGGTCTGGTTCCCAAAGAGAAGGAAAAGAAATGGCGGATGGACGCTGCCAAGGTATGCAGCAAACCACTGGCAGCTGCGAGCTGAGTCAGCAGAAGGGAAATGGGTCACAGATTACATAAGGAGGATGCCAAAGTAAAGAATGATGTGTGGATGTTGTCTTGGGCATGTGGAGGACAGACACTGAGTCAGCAGTGGAGAATGATGGGAAAAAATGTCTGCTAGTCAGTGCAAACCAGGTCTCTGGGTTTCACTGTGCTCTGGAGTTTAGACATTTTTGGTTATATGTTTGAATTTGAGCTTCTTTGGAGTTTTTCCTGCGTCTCCAGTGTTCAAGGTTTACACTTTTCTGTTTATTGTATTTTTAGGCTCATGTTTATTTGTTCCCATTTAAATTCCAGTATGCTGTGGATCCCTGGGAATACTGAGTTTTTCTTTGTGTTTAATCGCTCAGTTTTGTAAGTTATCCTCTCTTTATTCTTCCTGCATCGTCAGTGTTTCGTGGTCAGCGGTAGTTTCTTGTCTCTGGGCTTTCTTGCTATCTTTTGGGTTATTTCCTCTTTTGCTTTGACGTCTCTTGTGGCTTTGACTTTTGCTACCCCTCTATTATTTTCCTGACTGACTTCTCCTGTGTCCTATTTCCCTGAGCTGTTTCCCTTGTAGCCTTGTTCAGATTGTCTGGAGACATAGCCTGCAGATATAAAATGCTGGGATTCATTTGTGTCAAAGTTGGCTGATTGCTTGAGCTACTGGAGGTTTCTTCCTGTAAAAGGGAGTTTTTCCTTGCCCCCTATGTGCGCTTGCTAATAGGGGTCATATGATAGTTGGGGTTTCCTTTGTATTGTTTTAAGGTCTTTCCCTCACAATATAAAGGACCTTGA
>NW_024582509.1:158855-165777 GCF_018398535.1 Haplochromis burtoni
AAAAAGCCAAAATGCTGGGTGTATGGGGACACTGGTTTCCAGTATCCTGCAGAATGGGCTCTAACCTAAAGCCCATCTCACAGAGTTACATCATCCAATCGAATCACAGCCAACTAAGTTAAAACGAAGAGAAACTAAAATAAAACAAATCAAATTAGCGAGGTGACTGTATTCAATGGATTTCATCACTTGTTCTTAAATCTCGCCCTAAAAATACCCTCCATATTTTAATAACATTACTGAAGTGAAACTAACAAAGCCACAACAGAAGCAGACAAAATATAAAACCTGATTCCTCACAGAGAAAAAATGTTGGTGCAGTTTCATAGTTCAATTTAATTTGTTTGTTACCTGAGCTGCAGGTCTGCGTCTCCTCCTCGTCCTTGTATTCATTTTTAACATGATGAAACAGTGAGTGCACTTTCTCTTCATTTTCACTCTTCACCGCAGCAGCAGCGAGCGGGAAATCAGTGATGTCAGCTTCCTCCTCCTCTTCCTTCTTTATGCTGAGGAGCTGTGAGACTTGCTGCTCCATATCAGGGCTCCAGTCATCTGGTTCTTCTTTGATTGGTAACAGCTGCTGAATATCTGAAAGGTACAAGCATCACAAATGTATGAGCAACAATGCAATGAGAAACAGAATTAAATTCTTCCGTGTGGCCCTGAAACACAAAGTTTCTTTACTCATTAGGAAAATGAGTTCTCGCCGTTAGTTATCGTTTCGTACACTGACTGGAGCTTCAAACTGGACGTTTCTGTCATTAGCAAAGCCGCCTGCATGATGTTTCTTTGGTAAACACCAAGATACAGGACAAGATCACGTGTATGCTGATGGTTTGCATCACTTCATCTCAGCAACTATTAAAAATAAAATGTTTCTACTTTGTTTTAAAAAGACGCCTTCAGAACAATATAAATGTTAAGGTTGTTTCTGAACTTGGTAAGTTTTTTGGAAGAAAGGTTAGGTCAGGAATAGATGATGATGAAAGCAGTGATAGAATTAAAAGAATCACTTTGTACATTTGTAATAAGAATGACTTAGTTTAGCGAACATCTAAGTGCTAAAAAGCAGGCAGCCAGGACTTACCCATGGTTGAAGACATCTTTCCTCTCGTCCTGCGGTTCAGACTGGCTTCTGGTGACTTCTCAGGTTTTTAACCTCTCCTGATGCCTCAGAGTCGTTGACCCACCCATTCACCCTTTTGGGTTTGTTCGGTCAAGGTGTGAAATGCTCCGAGTCGTCTGGGATGCCCTGCAGGTATCTGATAAGAGGGGCAGGGTCCAGCTTCCTGGAACAATAAAAGTTACTCCAGCATAACTGTCGTTACTTCTTTCACTCATCTTTCACACCACAGCCATGAACTGAAGGTGAACACTTAAATGTTAATGTAATCACTGGAACAAAGGTTCTTCTGCTAAAGATGCTGTTGAATCCATTTGTATCAGTGTCCTAGTTTCCAAATCTGCAGGGGGTTGAACGTAACTGGACATTACAGTGAATGTAAATATTTCCTGTCCACTATAACTAGTCCAAGTACTAATGTGATTAAATCATTTACACAAAAGCAATATTTCATTTCCTCAGCTACGTGTTAATGTGAGCAGGAAGTTGTTTTAGACAACAGAATGAATGAAAACTCACCATCGTCTGTTGATCGACAGGTCAACCTTAAAAACCACCAACCTCTTGTGGTGCCTGATGTCACATGTGGAGATATGCGCAGCACATCGCCCAGAGGGAGCAAATACAGAGTAAACAGCAGGGGGCCTAGAATGGATAACAGTATGGATAACAGTATGTTGTGATCAACAGTGTCGAAGGCTGCTGTCAGGTCTAAGGTTACTAGGACAGCAGCACAACCAGAGTCTACAGTTAAAAGCAAATTAAAAACTCTCAATAAGGCGATTTCAGCTCATCATCAGGAGAGGTTAAAAACCTGAGAAGTCACCAGAAGGTCTGCAGATGCTGTGCATTAAAATACTGCAAATCTTCTGTGTATTTGTGGTGTGTAAAGATTGTAAACAGTGGTGCGTAAAATGTACTTGATTGATATACATTAAAATGATACCACATTTTCCTTAATGACTAAATAAACCCATTTCAGCTACTCAGATTTGTTGCTTCCTGTTGACTGAGGGTGAAGGATCATTGTTGAGTGTGTGAAACAAACTGCCTTTCACATCAGGACAACATTGGACACTTTTAAAATCTTCCTAAATGTCTTTTACTCGTCTAACTGTGGACGGTTTGGTTAACGGGTGCTGTTTCTTTTAATGTGCTTGAAAGTAAACTTGACTTGGCAACAAAGGAAAACCAGCAGCTGAGGTCAGGACCCAAAACTCCATCTGCACCTGAATGTAGAAACACATCAGAGCACAACAACTGGACCATTATGGCCTGATAAACTTTCACTCATGTGCCTTTAATGTCTCCCACTGCTGTTGGGTGCATCAGAATTTAACACAAAGGCAAAATGAGAGAATCAACGACTCTCAACGATCCAATCAGATGATTAACTGCCGCCCTGCACCAGCTGTAGAGCCTTTGAGATCTGAGTTGAAGGGCTTCAGAAACTCAAGTCCAGTTGCCTCATTTCAGCACAGTGTAGACCCAAATTCTCAAAATTATTTAACAGATTAATTCAATTATGTTTTTAGAAGCTCTAATCAGCACATGTCAAGTCAAGTCAAGTTTATTTATAAATGGCCTGTATGGTAAATGGCCTGTATTTATATAGCGCTTTACTAGTCCCTAAGGACCCCAAAGCGCTTTACATATCCAGTCATCCACCCATTCACACACACATTCACACACTGGTGATGGCAGCTACATTGTAGCCACAGCCACCCTGGGGCGCACTGACAGCACATTTAAAAACAACCAAGGCTGACCAAAGTGCTGTACAATAAAATACAAATATAAAATACAATAAAACACAAGTACATAAAACACCTCACTGATAAAACAATAAGTTAAACCTTGCTAAAAGCCAATGAGAAGAGGTGAGTTTTAAGAGCAGTTTTAAAAGTTCCTAGGCTTGTGGAGAATCTGATGTGAGGAGGTAAACTGTTCCACAGTCTGGGTGCAGCCACAGCAAAAGCCCTCTCTCCCCTAGTCTTTAATCTGTACCTGGGAACATCTAAAAGCATCAGGTCTGCTGACCTCAAAGATCTCCTGGGGCGGTAAATGCTAAGAAGCTCTGCCAGGTAAGGAGGTGCAGTACCGTTAAGAACCTTAAAAACCAGCAGTAAAATTTTAAAATCAATCCTAAAAGCAACTGGGAGCCAGTGGAGAGAGCAGAGGACCGGAGTGATGTGGTCTCTCTTTTTGGAACCGGTCAGCATGCGAGCAGCAGCGTTCTGCACCAGTTGGAGGCGATGCAGACAGGAACGATCTAAACCAGCATAAAGGGAGTTACAGTAGTCCAGCCGTGATGTAATAAAAGCATGGACCACCCTTTCTAGATCGTTCCTGCACAGGTAGGACTTGACTTTAGCTAAAATCCGTAGATGATAAAAAGATCCCTTGACTACGGAGCTGATTTGTTTATCAAATTTAAAAGCACTGTCAAAAGTAACACCGAGGCTCTTAATGGAGGAAGTACATTTGGAAGTTAGGGGTCCCATAAAATCAAAGGAAAGGTTGGGGTCTTTAGGAAGCCCAAACACAATGACTTCAGTTTTACTTTCATTTAGATGTAGGAAGTTAAGAGCCATCCAAGTCTTAATGTCAGACAAACAGGAGAATAACGGCTGCAAAGAGTCCTTACAGTCTAACCTCAGAGGGAGGTGGATCTGAATGTCATCAGCAAAGGTGTGGAAGGACACATTATATTTGCGCAGCACATCGCCCAGAGGGAGCAAATACAGAGTAAACAGCAGGGGGCCTAGAATGGATAACAGTATGGATAACAGTATGTTGTGATCAACAGTGTCGAAGGCTGCTGTCAGGTCTAAGGTTACTAGGACAGCAGCACAACCAGAGTCTACAGTTAAAAGCAAATTAAAAACTCTCAATAAGGCGATTTCAGCTCATCATCAGGAGAGGTTAAAAACCTGAGAAGTCACCAGAAGGTCTGCAGATGCTGTGCATTAAAATACTGCAAATCTTCTGTGTATTTGTGGTGTGTAAAGATTGTAAACAGTGGTGCGTAAAATGTACTTGATTGATATACATTAAAATGATACCACATTTTCCTTAATGACTAAATAAACCCATTTCAGCTACTCAGAATTGTTGCTTCCTGTTGACTGAGGGTGAAGGATCATTGTTGAGTGTGTGAAACAAACTGCCTTTCACATCAGGACAACATTGGACACTTTTAAAATCTTCCTAAATGTCTTTTACTCGTCTAACTGTGGACGGTTTGGTTAACGGGTGCTGTTTCTTTTAATGTGCTTGAAAGTAAACTTGACTTGGCAACAAAGGAAAACCAGCAGCTGAGGTCAGGACCCAAAACTCCATCTGCACCTGAATGTAGAAACACATCAGAGCACAACAACTGGACCATTATGGCCTGATAAACTTTCACTCATGTGCCTTTAATGTCTCCCACTGCTGTTGGGTGCATCAGAATTTAACACAAAGGCAAAATGAGAGAATCAACGACTCTCAACGATCCAATCAGATGATTAACTGCCGCCCTGCACCAGCTGTAGAGCCTTTGAGATCTGAGTTGAAGGGCTTCAGAAACTCAAGTCCAGTTGCCTCATTTCAGCACAGTGTAGACCCAAATTCTCAAAATTATTTAACAGATTAATTCAATTATGTTTTTAGAAGCTCTAATCAGCACATGTCAAGTCAAGTCAAGTTTATTTATAAATGGCCTGTATGGTAAATGGCCTGTATTTATATAGCGCTTTACTAGTCCCTAAGGACCCCAAAGCGCTTTACATATCCAGTCATCCACCCATTCACACACACATTCACACACTGGTGATGGCAGCTACATTGTAGCCACAGCCACCCTGGGGCGCACTGACAAGCACATTTAAAAACAACCAAGGCTGACCAAAGTGCTGTACAATAAAATACAAATATAAAATACAATAAAACACAAGTACATAAAACACCTCACTGATAAAACAATAAGTTAAAACAGTAAGTTAAACCTTGCTAAAAGCCAATGAGAAGAGGTGAGTTTTAAGAGCAGTTTTAAAAGTTCCTAGGCTTGTGGAGAATCTGATGTGAGGAGGTAAACTGTTCCACAGTCTGGGTGCAGCCACAGCAAAAGCCCTCTCTCCCCTAGTCTTTAATCTGTACCTGGGAACATCTAAAAGCATCAGGTCTGCTGACCTCAAAGATCTCCTGGGGCGGTAAATGCTAAGAAGCTCTGCCAGGTAAGGAGGTGCAGTACCGTTAAGAACCTTAAAAACCAGCAGTAAAATTTTAAAATCAATCCTAAAAGCAACTGGAGCCAGTGGAGAGAGCAGAGGACCGGAGTGATGTGGTCTCTCTTTTTGGAACCGGTCAGCATGCGAGCAGCAGCGTTCTGCACCAGTTGGAGGCGATGCAGACAGGAACGATCTAAACCAGCATAAAGGGAGTTACAGTAGTCCAGCCGTGATGTAATAAAAGCATGGACCACCCTTTCTAGATCGTTCCTGCACAGGTAGGACTTGACTTTAGCTAAAATCCGTAGATGATAAAAAGATCCCTTGACTACGGAGCTGATTTGTTTATCAAATTTAAAAGCACTGTCAAAAGTAACACCGAGGCTCTTAATGGAGGAAGTAAATTTGGAAGTTAGGGGTCCCATAAAATCAAAGGAAAGGTTGGGGTCTTTAGGAAGCCCAAACACAATGACTTCAGTTTTACTTTCATTTAGATGTAGGAAGTTAAGAGCCATCCAAGTCTTAATGTCAGACAGACAGGAGAATAACGGCTGCAAAGAGTCCTTACAGTCTAACCTCAGAGGGAGGTGGATCTGAATGTCATCAGCAAAGGTGTGGAAGGACACATTATATTTGCGCAGCACATCGCCCAGAGGGAGCAAATACAGAGTAAACAGCAGGGGGCCTAGAATGGATAACAGTATGGATAACAGTATGTTGTGATCAACAGTGTCGAAGGCTGCTGTCAGGTCTAAGGTTACTAGGACAGCAGCACAACCAGAGTCTACAGTTAAAAGCAAATTAAAAACTCTCAATAAGGCGATTTCAGCTCATCATCAGGAGAGGTTAAAAACCTGAGAAGTCACCAGAAGGTCTGCAGATGCTGTGCATTAAAATACTGCAAATCTTCTGTGTATTTGTGGTGTGTAAAGATTGTAAACAGTGGTGCGTAAAATGTACTTGATTGATATACATTAAAATGATACCACATTTTCCTTAATGACTAAATAAACCCATTTCAGCTACTCAGATTTGTTGCTTCCTGTTGACTGAGGGTGAAGGATCATTGTTGAGTGTGTGAAACAAACTGCCTTTCACATCAGGACAACATTGGACACTTTTAAAATCTTCCTAAATGTCTTTTACTCGTCTAACTGTGGACGGTTTGGTTAACGGGTGCTGTTTCTTTTAATGTGCTTGAAAGTAAACTTGACTTGGCAACAAAGGAAAACCAGCAGCTGAGGTCAGGACCCAAAACTCCATCTGCACCTGAATGTAGAAACACATCAGAGCACAACAACTGGACCATTATGGCCTGATAAACTTTCACTCATGTGCCTTTAATGTCTCCCACTGCTGTTGGGTGCATCAGAATTTAACACAAAGGCAAAATGAGAGAATCAACGACTCTCAACGATCCAATCAGATGATTAACTGCCGCCCTGCACCAGCTGTAGAGCCTTTGAGATCTGAGTTGAAGGGCTTCAGAAACTCAAGTCCAGTTGCCTCATTTCAGCACAGTGTAGACCCAAATTCTCAAAACTATTTAACAGATTAATTCAATTATGTTTTTAGAAGCTCTAATCAG
>NW_024582509.1:165802-167964 GCF_018398535.1 Haplochromis burtoni
CCAAATGGGTGAATGAGTGGGTCAACGACTCTGAGGCATCAGGAGAGGTTAAAAACCTGAGAAGTCACCAGAAGGTCTGCAGATGCTGTGCATTAAAATACTGCAAATCTTCTGTGTATTTGTGGTGTGTAAAGATTGTAAACAGTGGTGCGTAAAATGTACTTGATTGATATACATTAAAATGATACCACATTTTCCTTAATGACTAAATAAACCCATTTCAGCTACTCAGATTTGTTGCTTCCTGTTGACTGAGGGTGAAGGATCATTGTTGAGTGTGTGAAACAAACTGCCTTTCACATCAGGACAACATTGGACACTTTTAAAATCTTCCTAAATGTCGTCATAACAAACAGTATTGCAGTGCTCTTTCACAGATAGACTCCAATTGATTGTAACATGTTAACAATCTGTCTGCAATCAGTCTGCGATTGTTTGGAGACAGGTTGCCTCCTAGTTTGTTGGGTCAAGGTGTGAAATGCTCTGAGTCGTCTGGGACGCCCTGCAGGTATCTGATAAGAGGGGCAGGGTCCAGCTTCCTGGAACAATAACAGTTCTGATTGTCTCCTTATTAACAATAAATTCTGCTGCTGTCCAGCATCAACAATATTTCTGTGCAGTAATGTTAACACTACGATTAATCTGCTCATGATTACCGTTGGAAATTCTTTATATCTTAACAGATTCAATCATATATGTAACATTTGCAAACAGTAAACAAACATATGCCACGATTGCACAAAAAAACAGTACACATGAGACTATTTAGTTTTAACAACACAAAGAGTAAGACCTGTTGAAATCATCTCAATCAAACCTTCCAGTAACGTCAGGACAGCAGAGGTGTGTCTCGGAGCAACTTTATTCACAAAATAAATAATAATACCAGCTACCTCTTTACAATACAGGTGGACTCACGGCTTCCACCAAGTGACAGCGCCATCAAAGGAATTGTTACTCTTTGTCTTTTGCATTGTGAAGATTTTTATCTTCAGTCAGTTTTGCAGGAATAAATCTGAGCAGAAACTGTAGACCTGTACACTTCACGCTATACTCTGTGCCATCAGTAAACACTGTCCTTATGAGTTTATGAGCTCAAATAACAGCTACAATTCTTATTAAATATACAAAGAAGTTGACTTTGTAAATTGGCCTCCTCATTAGAATCAAAAAGCAGGATCCAGTGGTCACTTGTCATGTGTGGTTTCAAAGCACCAAAATGGAGATGGCTTTATTTTGGGACGTCACAGATCACTATGTGGCATCCCTTTAGCTTTCTGCAAGTATAATATACAGCCTATGCTCAAATATTGACCTTTGTCCTCAGAGGCCAGAAAGAGGGAGGCAGAGTTGCCGATGGGCTCCTAGACTGTTGTAACATAAAAAGCCTCATTCACGAACCTCTTTTTCCACATCAGTCTTTTGTTTGTAACTCGAGCCACAGTCCGGCGTCAGTTGGATTTTTAAGCCATCTGCACTCTGGAGGAAGAGCTCAGGAAAGGTTGGCCTTTTTGGCTGTCCTGCTCAGACAGCCAAAAAGGCTGTCAGGAGTTTCTTCCAGCTGTTGTTGTTTAGTTGTGCGGGCTTCTCTCTCAGAGAAACTCCACCACTTTCTCCCAGATGCACCGTGAGATATTTGTTCTTCCTTATAAATATAGAACTGGGTGCATGACATTATGCAAGAGTGGACACAAGTGTGAGGATTTTGAATAAAACTGATTCAATAACACAAACGCAGTGTTAAGAATAAATATTCTGGTCATACATACCTGCCCATATTAGTGAACGAGACCCTCTGTCTTCTTTTCTACTTCTTGTTCTAACTAAATCTGTATGTTTTTGAAAGTCTCCTCAGGCAACGAAACTCTTGTTATAATTTGTCATGTTAGGAAAAGTCTGTTTAAATAAGCTCCTATTGGTTTGTAAAGATAACAAAGTAAAGCTTGAAAAGTTTCCTGTTATGACAAGGAAGTGATGAAAATTCATCATGATGACGTAGGGGAGACCGGGGATAGTTGTAACGTGGGTCAGTTGTAACACTTCCAATTTCTCCAATCAGGGCTAAGTTTCAAATGATGTGACTCATCCTGTGCATGCCCAACTCAGTTCTGCTATCACATGTGAAAAATCAGCACATTTTGTCAAACACAGACAATTTAACA
>NW_024582509.1:169974-171647 GCF_018398535.1 Haplochromis burtoni
CTCCTCTAAAACAGCAATAAGGATCATTATTAGGTTATTTACATTATTATGTAAATAACAAAATAACTTAAAGCAAAAATTGGGAAACGTGAAGTCCGAACTCTTTATATTAAGGGCCATCTGTCAAACAATACTGTATGCTCTGGGTCTAAACAGAGCGCGTTGTGTATGAAGTCAAAGCCTGGCGTTCTTATTGAGATTGGCTGTGACTAATGTCAGCGGTTTCCCTCGATGCACCATTTGTAGTGAATATTTGTACAAATGTTGGGTAAATATAGGAAAATATAAATATAGAAAATCATGATTATTAATAAAGAGACTTTTTTAAAAATAATTTTATTCCCTTTTCTGAAAACATTGTCATCAAACACATACTGAAAAAAACACTATTAAAAATATCCCATGGAGAACATACAGTACACAGTGATACTACGGAAACCTGCAGTAACCTCTTTGTAGCGACAGATGGTGTTAGTAGGATATAAAAGGTCTGTGAGGATGGAAAAGAGGAAAGATGAGAGCTAATATGAGCCGTACAATGACAGGGGTGAAGCATCAGATCCCAGAGTGACGAACCTCCGAAGGTGTGTCAGCGTTATAAAAATGAAAGACGAGTAGCAGTACTAATAATTACAAATTCTAGGTGTGGCCCCAGACACACCCTAACATATTTGTTCTTTTTTTAAGTGTTCATGATTGGCTGAAAACACTGAGAGCCAGCTCGAGATCGCGTGAGCGGTTAAGGTGTTGCGTTGAATGGTAGCTCAGTCAGCTGAGAGGTCAAGGGTCGACCTCCTCAGGGATGATGGTGAGGATGGCATCCTCGTTGCCTCGCCTCACCACCATTCGAAGCGTGTCGTCCCGCTTTATGGCAGCGCTGACGTCGCTGGCAGAGGTGATTCGTTCGCCGTTGATGCTGATGATGACATCACTCTCCTTCAGGCCGCCTCTGTTACAAAGAATGAAAAGAAAAGACGAGTTATTCTGGACTACCAAGAATAAAAAGGCATTCCTGACACACACCTCCTTATTCCAGGGAGAGGATGAACTGAAGGGCTGCACAAGATCCAGTGTAATACAAAGAAGGATTATTTTGTACTGCAAATCATACAAAGCTGCTGTAGTAGAGTCCAAGAATAAAAATGTACAGATGGAAATGACACTGAAACCGTGTATCTGTGTTTCTGCTCTCATAGAGATTATTAGCTGTGGTAGTGACTGAAAATATGAGACTGACAGTAGTGGAAATGAGCTTCCTCTACATCCTCTAAAGGGGTCTGAAGTCAGCCTAGAGAAAAGGTGGGGAGCTCACTTATTTGCGAGGAGCTGAAAGTAGAGCACCTAGTCCTCCACACCAAAAGGAGGCTAGTTGAGGTGGTTCGGATGCCTGCAAAGTGACAGTTAAACACAGAGGCTCTACTTTCAGAGCTGAAGCGATGCCAAAGAGAAACCCAGATCTGCGCAGCTATGACTGAAGCAGTTTGTCCTCCCTGCCAGAGCAAGCTGGACGCTCTGGGTGGGAAACACTCGTTTTTCTGTTTTGCTGCTGGCTTCCAGGACGTTTCCAAAAAGCAAAACAGCAGCTTTAAAATCAGAGGTGAACTTTCCATACCCCGCAGTCAGCACGATCAGAGGCTCCTCCTGAGTGCCGTCTATGTTCTGCATGAACCAAG
>NW_024582509.1:171709-235670 GCF_018398535.1 Haplochromis burtoni
TGCTTGAGTAGCAAAAACCGTCTGCAGAAGCATGTTTGTAACCACCCAGCGTGCACTCTTGTACCTGCTTTAACATACCAGAACCCCTCCGATGCCAAATGTGCCACTTGTGCCTTGGAAATAAAACTCTCTGGACAGAGAACTATCCTGTCCATATCCTGAACTTTTATGCCCCGATGTGAACTTAGTAGACAGTGAACTGGGTGAAATGAAACACTCACGCCTCAGCTGGAGTTCTGCTGATGACTTCAATGACGTACGCCCCAGAAGTGACATCTGGGAAGTCTGACTGCCGCTCCTTCAGCTCCTTAGCCAGCCTGAGAAAAGAGGAGAAAACCAGTGAGAACATGAGCTTCTGCACCGAATGTTTTCAGCACGTCATTCTGATGCATTTGATTTATTCTGGGCTCTAAAAATTCACTCAGATTAGAAGTGACATCCTGAGGACAGGGCAAACTCTGAGAAGCTGCATCTTCAACAAAGCTGATGGCAATGAACTATGACCTGCATCATGCAGTCACTGTGTTCACCACCTTTCTAGAGCAAAATGTCTGAAATGACAGGCCCAGATTTAAATGTGTGTGGTGCCTGAACCACGCTGACTGTCAGCATAATTAAGGCCTGTCAGAAAGAGCATTTTATTCTGAAGTGCCCAAGGCTCCGTCAAGTATTCTGTGGTTTGTAAGCAAAAATAAAAGAGATTAACTGCCCCAAATATGATGAAGATGCTGCAAAATATGACACATGCAGCATTTTTCTCATTATGCTGATCAGCGAAAGGACATTTGGCGTCTCCAGCCGGTTAAATGGTCCTCCAAACCAGCAGAAGTGTTGTGTAGCGTTTTATCTTCTCAGTCATAATAACATTTGTGTTGCAAGTCCTGATTCACAGCAGTCAGAATGGCATCTGTGCTTCACACTGCATTATCACTAAAACAGCATATTCCACACTGGAGCCATGTTGAGAGCATTAATCCCTCTGAAAATGTCCCTCACAAGAAATGGTCTCAAACCTGGGAGGTGTTTTCTAATTGTTGTGTGTTCAGAGCCGTTACTTCACACCAAGTCCTTTTAATACTTAAAATCAGTATGGTTGTATTTGAGTTTATGGGTAATTATGAGTTTTGATTCTTCTTTTCATTCTTTTTGAGTGATTCTGTGGAGGTTTGGGGCCTTGTTCTGATTGGATTATATCCCAGTGAGTCACTGATTGATTGTTTTCCCCTGATGTTACTGACCTCCTGCTCTCGCCTGGATCCCGTTTATTAGGGTTAGGGTTAGGGGGGGTTAGGGTTAATTAAATTTCAGCTTTTGTGTTTTTTCTGGCTGTTTTATTTAAGGAAGCTCCAACATGTAAGGACTGATATACATCAGCCAACCGTGTCCCAATGTGCAGCAGCAGCATGTTTTCACTTGCAGCAGGCTTGAAAGTGCATCACCACACGATAGGTTTGACATGAATAAAGCTGACTGATGATCACTCGAGGAGCTTACCTATTATCTTGGCTTCTTGCGCAGTGTTGTGAAATATAGAAAAGTTGGTACTTGGATGGAGGGTGAAACTTGAAAAGCGTAAATGTGATGGCAGATCATTTTAAAAGTACCTGAGGGCATGTTTAAAATTAACAAGCTGTCATAAAGTGAGGGTTGTTTTGGTGATTTGGGGAGTTTCCTGCTGTGACTCTGGGCCAGCTTAGGCGGTTACTCTGACCCGAAGGCTGTGAACGCGGCCTGGCCCGGCTTACATTCCTGCTTAAAGCGATCATTTGGCAGCGGGTATCGAAAGCTAACGTCACCCTGTCGATATGATCACCGCCCTGATTATGTATGAAAGTCAGGATTGAGAAACATCTATTTTAGGGATCCAGGGAGCGTCAACAACACACTGAGTCGGGATTTAGATTTTCCAGGCTGCTCTCACAGAAATCAACACATTAAATAATCTTACAATTTAATCCTGTTTAAATGCAGTTTAGATGATTTTTCTGTGGATGTCAGAAGTAGAGGTGAGGGAAGCTGGGACTTACGATGAAGTGAGGCTCATCATTCTGACGCCGATGTATTTCTTCTTCTGTGGTGTTTTACCTGCAGAACATAACAACAAAAATACCCATTATGTCCATGTTATGGTCAACATCATCATCCTCTTCTATCACGTTTATCTAGTTTTAAAATCAACAAGTCTAAAGTGAAGTGTGAAATGTTTAACAGGCAGCTTTGAAATCTATCTTTGCGTTTTAGCTACAGTACTGTAACGTAACGTAGCCATGCAAACGTCTCAGAGTTTCAGGTACAGGTACGAGTACTGGAGGTGGATGTGGCACAAGCCTGGAGCTTGTTTACTCTGGTCAGAGTCAGTTCATGAGTGTGTCAATGTGTGGCTTTTTCTCTTGATTTGGTTTCATTTCAAACAGAAAAACTGGAAGCAACCAAAAAATGCATCACTGAAAACCACCATCAGTCTTCTTATTGGCTACATCAGTCTGGGGTGAGAGAAATAAAGGTGCTGTGTTTTGGGTTCAAATCTCAAATCTGCTGACAGTTTGGTCACATCACGTTCTGGCCATGAGCGAACCACCCTGGAGTTACGTTTAGCTGAAAGGGTCTCAGTGCAGTTGTTTTGGTCCGCACCCGAGCATGATTACAGAAACAAACAAACTTCATCAAGAAGGAAAATAAACACAGCTTTATTTAACCGGGCGAAGCAGCTAAAATCCACAGAGCTCCACATGAAACTTTCTGGACTGGAAAAACAGATTTTAAGCTTTATTTAAAAACTGTACTTAAGTCAATTTTAGATCCAGTTTAGGTATTTCAATCTAAAGAGACAAAATCTGGGTTTTGTTTGTAATTTCAAAGCTAAATTGCAAAACAATTGTCTCTTAGAGCGATAACAATAAGTGTTGATGCTCTCTGGGCATTTACTGGAGAAAACTTTCAGGGCTCTCATCTCCACCTGGGATAGGTGGGCGTCAAAATAAGTTATAACACATGGTCTCCTTTTACCCACATTTAATCCTAGGCTCATCCTCTAGCTGTGGTTCCCGATACTCTCCTGTTTATTGTCTCTTTCCTCTCGCCTCTTAAATACTGAGCCTGGTTCTACTTTCTTCCTGTTAAAAGGCAGTTTGTCCTTCCCACTGTCAGCTAATGCTTGCTCGTGGGGGCGTGTTGTGCGTGCTTGTGCATTGTAATGAAAATTCTTCACGGACAAGCTTGAGCAGCCACAAAAAACACGCAGGCACATGGACGTCCACACGCTCTCACCAAATGATGACAGAACTGCTGTGATTTGATGCCATTTAAATAAACTTGGATTCAATTTAGAAGTAATGAGTGATTACTGCAGCGGAAAAACTGAGAGAAACCTTAACCCTTATATCACATGACAAAACTTTAGTTCATGAAGAAGTGTTTCCTTGTAAATCTGAGCTGAAAATGTAGTTTTAAAAAATCTGATTTGAGGTGCGAACGTTTATTTTGATTTCATAAGGAATGACCTCAATATTCCTAATATAACTCAATGTTACTGCATGCTCACAGCAGTTAGGAATTTCTGTTCATCTGTGTTGAGCTTTTATTGCCTTTTAAACTGCACGGGTCTTTCTCTATAACTTAAAGAGACATTTGTCTACATTTTGTAAATTATGGCTGGATCCATTTTTTAAACGCACAGCTTTGTGTGAGTGTTCGAGCATGTGAGACTTGTGCCACGTTGTCTTGCTCTCTTTGGCCTCGTCTGCTCCGTCTCTCTGACATCAGCTCCGTGATAACACTGCTACAAACCTTTAGCTTGTCTGTCGTGTGACTCTGCCAGGAACTGTCTGATCTTGTCCGAGGGGATGGCAAAGGAGATTCCTGCTGTGACCTTCAGAGTGTTGATGCCGATCACCTCCCCATCCTGCAGCACACACACAGGAACAAACTTTAATTTGCCAGCGTTTCTCAGTAAAAGCCAGAGTCCCACATGAAGCTTGTGAAACAGCCAATCTGACGCCTCTTTTTTTTCTGTGGCTGACTGAAAACAAGCTTCTAATCAGAGTCAGCTGTGGACCAGGACCCTGCGCCAAGCGTTACCTAAACTCTTTATTTACCTTTCCTAATAAGGACTTTATGCTTCTTGGTCTTTATTTATATGGGGTTATGTATTTCTCCGTTTTGCAACACGTGGATGTGGTCCAAGTAAAGGCAGAGCTCAGTTTCTGCTTCACAGATATCATTCTTAATGATACGGATACAGCTCAACAGGTCATCTCACTTTTTCTCCTTCACTTACCAGATTGACTAGTGGTCCTCCAGAGTTGCCGTACTGCAAGAAAACAAACAAGCAAACAGTTAACGTGAATTCAGTGAATATTATTAAAACAATTATTTAATGCTTTACCCATGGAAAGCTTACTAGGAGAAACTTTTGCAGCTCTTTTTCTGAGCTGAGCGGTTTCTGTCATATTTCAGACCTGCTCATAGAACAAAACGACCGGGTGTGCATCGGAGGATGCTGAGGGTGGCCTCTTCCTATCCAGCAACCCTCCTATTGCAATGGTTATCAAAATGCATCCTTATTGACACATATTGAGCTGTCAAAATTCGTCATTAAGGGCGCAGGGGAGGTCTTCATATATCGTCTTTATGGGGGAAAGAGTTAAGAGCGACCTCCATGGCTGAAAAAATGACGAAAACATAGAAGCTTTGGAAAGTGCACTTCCACTAGTGGCCACTTGAGGCAACATTATCCGCCGTTTCTGAAGAGCTGTGAAGCCTCAGGACTAGTGTTTCTTTTACTGTGGCCATCATGTGACGAGAGGGGCGGGTCAAAATGTGAAACCATATCACAGATGATCCCTCACTCTGAAACATGGTATGACCAAGACTGTATGACAGCATGACCGAGCTCATAAAGTTAGCAGTAAGTGTATACAGAGGTTAGGCTAACGTGCCATTTTCCCATAGACTTCTATAGGACCAGAGATCCTTTGCAACTATCGCCATCTGGTGGCCCTCAGGTGGAATGCATGATTTTAGGCACTTCGGCACTGGTAACAGTTAATTTCTTCCTTACATGTATAGTATATAAATATGTCTCCCTTTTTGAAATTATTCTAACACTTAAATTTGAATTATTAGAGGTGTTTTTCAGACTTGATAAGACCCACACACTTTGTCCCTTCCCTTACATTGATGATGGCATCAGTCTGGATGTAATCCATGTCTGAGTTGCGCAGGCCAAGTTCTTTGCCTCCCCTTTGGGTGGTGCTGACGATGCCGGTGGTGACGGTGTTCTGCAGGGAGAACGGGCTGCCTATCGCGACCACAAACTCGCCGGGACGAAGGTCTGCCGAGCGACCGAGCAGCAGCACCGGCAGCTTCATCTGTTGCAACAAAGAGAAGAGACGGACAGGACACAGAGTGAGACACCACACATGCGAATCAGCTGATCGAACAGAAGGAAGAGGTTATTTCTGTGCTGGTCTTGGTGCACAAAGCTACATTAGATTTGTTTAAAGTCTTCTTTTACATGTTTTTCTTCTAAATTGGGCAAAGAAAACAGAAAGTGAAACAAATGATGCGAGGTTTTCCTGGCTCAGAAGGGTGACAGCTCTGATCCTCTTACTGTAAAAATCACTGAGTGTCTTTCTTTGTTTGACAGAAACCTGCATTTTCCATTTTCTTTCTCTAGTCGTTGGATTATCAGAAATGACTACGACTGACCCCATTTAACAAGAAGTAAACAGTTTCACTTCAACGCTGCTGAACATGACAAATGCCTCCATGTGGGAAAAACCTTGATGGTGCACCATGATTGAAGGAACAGCAGCCCAGTTACCACACACACACACACACACACACACACACACACACACACACACACACACACACAGGTAAACAGCAGTTTATTCTCTTTAGGCCTGTGGAGACAGACGTGCGTTTCCTGTGGACAGCTGACTCAGCTCTCTCACTCTGACGAAGCCTCCTCTTAACCCCAAAACCCAAACTCTTAAATACAAATCACCATTTCAGTCGTGCAGCCTCATTGCCCCTGAGGATCACCGCTCTCTTGCAGTTAAACCTCAAACTGTAACAAGTATTTAGTTATTCAGCCCTACAGTTGAGGACTGAGGTTCATTCAGTAGTTCTCTGTAGCTGTCATTCTGGTACATCATGCCTGCAAAGTTCACCTTATTCACCTTAATACATCTGACATGTGTAAAAACGTTAGATGATTCTCTTATTCTCTAATATATCTTTTAAGGAGGTTTGCCAGTTAACAGTTATAATCCTTAAAGGCAGTTATTGTATATTCCTGTGTTGCAAATTGATGTAAACCTTACAAAACCAAACCGAGCATCAGACTATGACAAAACAACAATTATGACCTAATGTTCAACAGTATTGCGTTAATGAGGTGCAAACTGAAGTTGAACTAGGACCAGGTTGTACTTTAGTCGAATACCAGTTTGTACCACTAGGCGGTGCACTGAGTCTGTGGACTTAACCAGTTAAGCCATGGAGACTAAACTACAATGGCGGCCAGAAAAAGGCAAAACATTGTGAAGAAATGAATATGAAAGAAATATTAGAAGTAAAAACAGAACTTTAGCATATTTTAAAACAGCACATTTTTTCAGCTTAAATGCAGCCCCCTGCTGGAGTAAGTTTAGTTAGATTTTCCTCTTTGGAGCTACACCTCTTAGTTTGGCTTTTAGTGACTACGCCCCCACCTTCACCCTCAGCATCACTAACACCACTGACCATCATCATCCATTTTTCTTGAAAGAAATAAGCTTCTTCACCTCTCCAAAAAAAAAACCAAAACCTGGACTTTGATTAAGATGGCCAACAGAAAAGGCAAAGTGTCGTCTTAAAGGAAAATATTAAATATTTCCAGACAGTTGTTACGTAATAGGAGCAGTACTCGTGGGGATTCCACAAGGTTCAGTTTTGGGACCACTACTCATTTGCCTGTACATTAATGAGTTGCTTCACAGAGGCAGAGAGCATGTGCTGAAAACACTACAAACACAGCACTTTTATAAGGTGCTGATCATGAAACACACTTCACTTCAGTTTGTGTTAAATCATGAAACACACTGTTCCTGATCTTAATCTTTCTTTTAAAGAGTGACATGAAGTTCTGCTAAAACTGTCCTCCATAAAGGCAGGCTGGTGTCCATATTCTATTCCTCGGCACAGTTTCCACATCATTTTCCATCATATCGATCGATTCCCACCAACATACGGCAGTACTACTGGCTGATGCTTTATTGCCACATGTACAACTGCAAAAAATAAAAATAATAAAATAATATGATCGAGCTCAGGCTGCCAAAAAAGTTAAGTCACACTGCTGTGTTATTAAAGCACAAGTGTGAGGTGATTTTTAGAGTTCGAACAAATGGCTGGGATGCGAATCGAGGCTGAAAATGAATCCAGTTGGATGCAGGTTGCACTTCTGATTAGCTGGCTCCTAAATTTGAGTTTTTCCATCCTCGTTACTGCAGTTTAGCAAAAGAAAAGCTGAGTGCACCTTTCTGTTACTGGAAATGCAAAGTTTATTTTGCCAGTGAAAGTGAACTGTTTGGACTTTTATGAGTAATAATTTGTTTAAATGCACTTTAATAGATTCTTATTACTCCCTGACTTACTCAGTGTCGCTCTCTCCTCCTCCTCTGTTGGTCTTTTCATTAAATCCAGGAAACATTCAGACTGAGCGCATGCGCGCACACACACACACACACACACACACACACACACACACACACACACACACACTAAGGCTAAATATTCAGTTCACTTTTATGTCCATTGTGCCAAATCACAACATCTCAGGGAAGCTTAAAGTTCAGGACCTTAAAGTTTCATTGAGGAAAACACAGTGAAACAAGGACAAGACGAGTTTGCATGTTCTCCCCGTGTTTGCGTGGGTTCCCTCCGGGTACTCCGGCTTCCTCCCACCGTCCAAAGACATGCAGCTTGTGGGGATAGGTTAATTGGATAATCCAAATTGTCACTAGGTGTGAATGTGAGTGCGAATGGTTGTCTGTCCCTGTGTGTTAGCCCTGCAACAGACTGGCAACCTGTCCAGGGTGTACCCCGCCTCTCGCCCTATGACAGCTGGGATAGGCTCCAGCGCCCCCCGCGACCCTGAAAAGGATAAGCGGAAGCGAATGGATGGATGGATGGTTACCAGACTAATACGTGGGACACCACCTCCTTACACTGTGAATTTCTTCATATTCATAAAAGGCAAAAAAGGGTGGTCTCCTTCCATCTTTGGTATACTTGCTGTTCAAAAACTGCAACACAATGTTGGCATCTCATGCACAGAGTCGCACTGCTGCAAACACTGCTCACACTCCCCCAGAGGAGATGCTGGGCTGATCTCAACAGGCGATGACTTAATGTCCAAAAGAACGACTGATTTGAACCCAGTTCCAACTGCTTGACTCACACTGACCACCCAGAGCATTTCCCCCCCTGAACTTCTCACCCTGAACTTCTCACCTTCTCCATCCTTAAAGTTTATTTTTTACATGAAGGTCATCATTAGAGTCCGTAATGACCTGGAGACTACATCCCTCTTATATACAGTTTATCTGATATGGAGAGCCATACAGCCTTGCAGACTGACGCCACAAGCTTCATTCCTGGGCGAACTCCTCTTCCTTCCATGCACATAATTCTTATCTAGAGGAATGCAGTTGGTTTTCAGATATGTTGATATCACCTAAAGCTCAACATGGGTTTTACCGAGAATTTGTCTTCTGAGGCGAAGGCATGTCAGCACTGTGGTGATGCCAAGTGGAATCTGGGTTTAACCTTATCTGACAAACTGCTGTCCTCTGCAAATATCACAGCAGAGACCTCTTGTGCTTGTGTGGTGCTCCTGTAGCACATCCGAGCCAAAATCTAACCGTAAAACAACCCAAACCTCACCATCAAACTGCAAGGCCGATATTCTGCTGGAGAAGAAGGACATCACTGGGTCACAAGGTACCTGAAAACATAATTTTTCTGCCTATAAAAATATTTATAGATTTATAAAGAATAAAAAATCCAAACTTTAAAATTGGCTATTAAAGACAGTGTAGCTTCATGTTGTTCATTGACTCGGTGTTCAATTCCCACCTTCTTCAATGCATTTAAAATCCTAAGAACCTTTGGCTCCAGCCCGCAGCAGTCTGGAGGCCAACCCTCCGTGAACTGCCCGCTGGCCCACTTCACGCCGTCCTACTAACCTACTTCAGCCCCACATGGATGACGTGGAACAGAAAAACTGAGACATAAAGCAGTCATGATGTTCGGACCCAACTTTCATCAACACCACACTCCACCAAGCATGACAAATGTCTGTTTCTCTGTAAGTGTGTGTGTGTGGTTTGTTTTGCTGCTGACAGACACATGTGTTGCCAATTTCCTCCGTTAAGTAACAAGCCTGAAGGCTCTGACCCACTTTTGCTTAAGGTTTTGTAAGCGAGAGAGTGACACAGAAAAACTCTGAAGGGAGAGAGTGAAGGAGGGACAAGGTGAGAAGGAGGGCAGAAAGGAATGAAGGGTAGATGAAAAACAGAAAGGATGGAAGCAGATGTGACAGATGTGGAGGCATCTCAGCTCGAGCAGAAACCGGGCGTGCAGTGAAAGCTTGCCCGAAAGCACAGGTATGATCGACACATTTGTACATGACTGCTGCCCGGGCCCGTGGATGCTGGCAGGTGACGAAACAAAATAAAATGTGAAACCTGAAACATAAGCCAAGTGTGAGATCGAAATCTGTTCTTTATGTCAGTCTCCCTGCTCACCCAGATCAGTGAAGGCACACAGTGCTCGAAATGAGCTTGAAAAGTGCATAAATTCTGTAAAATACCAAATTGTGCACAAATCAAATTATTTAAATCATTAAAAAATTCTTAGTAGCACATGTAAAAATATCATTCACTGTTACAGATGTTGTTTTACTCTATTATTTGTTAATGTTCACAGTATTTGTATTGTAAAACTGTTATTGTGCTTTTGTATGAATGCATTTCATATGAATGCAACAGCACACCCTTTTCACATTCTTTTTAGTTGAATCTATGAAAAATGCCAGACATAACACCGTTAAGTTGTATTTGGGTGCCAAGAAGGTGATTCACAAAGTGCTATTAGCCAAAAATGTAGCATTTCTTGGCACAGGGTGCAGCGTGCTCTTAAAAAAAGTTGACTAAACTGGACGAGTGAGGACAAAAGAAGAATTGTCAGGCCTGGAAGAAAAATGTACAGCAGATGAACAGTATCTGAATGTCACGACGTTAAGAAATAAGAAAAAAACAGCAAAGACCTGACACATCTGGAACTCCCGCTGATCGATCTGCTGTTCACTGAAGTCTGATCAGAGTGACCTCAGGGAGGGGCGTCTGTCAGGAAGCTATTCACAAGGAAGGCAAACAGGGAGACATGGGGAACGGGTCCGATGCAGTTATGAATCCAAATGTGATGTTTTTGGTTCAAATCATCACAGAGGCCACGAGAGAGGTACAACAGTGTCTACAGCCAACTGTAAAACAGGAAGCTCTGCCATTGTTTGCATCTCAGCCAGTGGAGCTGATCTTGCAAAAATTAATGGAAAAGTTGGAAAAGTATTGTCAAAGGATCTGATTGACAGCAGACGCAGTGTGGGATCATCTCGACAGCTGACGTGACTGAAATAGGAATAAACAAAGTGACGACTGGATTTCTCAACACAACCTGATATTGAAACTTCTCAGTATTTATGCTTTAAAGGTACATTTTGTAAAAGCTCTCTGCAAAATGCAGTGAACACCACAAGGTGGCATCAGAAAAATTCAGTGTAGTTGTTCACTTATTTCCTTTTCTTTGTTGCTTGAAACTAACGTGCATTTAAACCGGCGACCCAAATACCTGAAAACGTAAACAACAGGATGCTAAAATAATGAATCCCAACAGGAATCTGTGAGCATTATTCCAATGAGGTCCCCATAAACAAACACACACGCTAACGCACTCGCTGTCAAACATATACAGACATAAACAATGTGAGTCAGGTTATGAAAGGATTCGTTCAGCTGTTCTAATCAGACCTTTAAACCACAAACAGCTCGAAACATCTGAAGCCACCATCCAACGCACCGCCCACCGAGCTCCGCCCACCAGGAAAATGACCGTGTTCACCCCTCTGTGGTTTTTAGGATGACGGCGCGCTGTCCGGGCTGAGATTACAAAGTCAACGGGCCGGGGTCGGTATTAATTTAAGAGACAGCGACACAGCGGAGAGCGAGACGAACCACAACAAGCAAGACAGCAGCGGTTCGGTTCATCCCTTTAATCCTCTGCTGTCATCGTCAGCCCTCTCCTTTTCATTATCCGTCACTGCTTCCTCTGCTTTTCGTGTGTTGCTCAGTCTTTGAGGAGGATCTGCTCTGTTTTTCCTCATTTTCTGTCAGAAATGACAGAAATCTTCTGCAACAGTGGTGGATGGACAAAGTTTCCAAAAGTAATTCCTGTAACCCAGAAGTTCAAACTCCTCAAAACACTAAACTTCACATATGTCTGTGAAGGTTCTCAGACCCCCTGGACCCCCATCAGGGGGTCCTTTTGTCCCTCTGTGGGGGGGAAACTCCCACTAGGTTTAAATCTGGGACTCCCCACCATTTGACCTTAGAACTGAAGAAGCTTCTCGGATGAGAGGTGAAACGTCTTCAAGCAACTTAAAGAAGTCCAGACGCTTTTCTTTGCAAGCTCCTTTGACTAAACTTCACAGTTTTTCTACTGTTGGCAAACATGGTCATCTCAGGCACATCAGTCCCACCCACCAGCTGTTCAAACTTTCTGCTTATGAGGGGCAACCAATCAGAGGAAAGTGGACTGAAGTCAAAGACATCTAAAATAAGCAGAATACGAATGAGCGGCTGCTAGATAAAGAAGGATTATTTCAAACTGTGAATCATGCAAAGCTACTGTAGTGGAGTCATGAGCAAAAGTAAGCTGGACATGAGCAGAATCAGTCCCTGTTAAGAAAACTATTGTTGTTGTGTATGAAGAAATGGACCAGAGAATTTAAATAAGTAAAGACCTTCCAACATTAGAGAAGCCCAACAATTAGACGAGCCCCGATCAGCAGCGCACGGCGATGGTGGGCAGGAAGAAGTCCTTTGTAAGACTGCTCCTGACAGAGACCACCCTGCCTCTTACTCTGATAAAGGTTAATACAACATGTCACAGTATGAAAAGTGTAGCTGAAGTATAAATATGGAGCAGTTTGACCCAGTTTGTCTCAGCGCCCTGACATCTCACGAACATGTAAAACAAATAAAACATCATCTTTTCCTTGTGTTCTCCTTTTGTCTCTCGCTCCTCTCATCTCTCACTCTCTCTTGTCTTTCATGCAGGGCACAGACAGACCTTTCAACTGTTGAATTAAACAAACAGAGCAGATATTTGCCAACTTTTTGAGGAATTCACTGAGGGGATAAAGCCTGTGAAGGAAAAATAACACCAGAGAATTCAAACCTCGTAATTAATGACATGAAGCAATGGTGTCAGCAGAATTCCGGCAGGTCTCTGTAACCCTAAAATGATCTCTCTCCCTCTCTCACATTAACTCCTTATTATCACCACTTCATCTGATGTATCTTATATGCTAAGCTTGGAGTGTTTACAGTGGCGCTGTTGGTGCCGTGTTATTAACAGAACAGATCAAATCTGCCTTCAGCCTTCAGACGTCCTGGCCTGTTAAAGCTGATCATTTCCCGTAAGCTGCTCGTGGGCACGTGTCAGGGAAAATGATCAGTGTTGGACTGAGGTGGAATATCACCACGAGGCTTCATTAAAAACAACACCCAGTAGCTCCTGTCTGCACATGCTTCCATGATGCATACCTGGGAGGCAACACAGATTCTTATAAAAGTATATAAACTTAAGATTCCAATGCAAATCTGTCTCCACTGAGCTGAAACCTGAACGTTTCTGGATTCTTCTGCACGCTACTCAATATTTTTCTGAACAGATTTATCAGTAAAAACAAGCTGATAAAGCCTCTGATGTTCATTTCTAGCTCACTGCTTCACTGGACACGAACCCCGCTCGCTCAAAGACACGACCACTCACTGCCCGAATCACACACACACAGGGAACATCTGATTCACATAATGCTTTCCCTAGCCCATTACCCTAAACCTCACCATAACTTAATTGTAACCCTGTCACTAAAACCACATCTCAAAAATGCCTTCAAACTTGTTGGGACCAGGATTTTGGTCCCCACAAAGACATGAATACACACACGTGCTTCTAGTCACCTTTGCTGAAACAGTGCTGCAAATTATGTGATGTTCCTAAACCCCGTGAGTTTGTGCATCTTCACACAGAGTGCACACACAGAGACACACACCCCGCCGACGGCCAAACACACCACTTGAAACCACCACCGTCTCCTTCTGACGGGCAAAACGTGACGTCACATCCTACGGCGATGGTGTCTCTGTGCGGAGCTTTATCACGTAAGTGTGAAGAACTGGAACACGTAACTGGATTCAGGCTTTTTTCTGGGAATAAAGTCCAACATGTCTCACTCTGAAAGCTGCAAAGCTGAAACGCCAGAATAAACTGGTGAAACCTCTGAGTACTCATAAGGCTTTACACTACCCTGCTTAATTTCATGAGATTTCGTGGTTAAGCTCTAAATCGTGTCACATTCAGCAGCCCTCAAATCTGGAAATGAGTTTGCAGTTTCTGCACTTCCTGTTCACTCATCGTAAAGTCAGCTGCACCATCAGTTTCAGGGTCCCAGTCGTACTTGTGTTTAAAGCTTCCTGAAACTTCCTGCACGCACCTGACCTTTGGAGGTCTAAACGTCTAACGGACCGCAGAGCAGAGACCGTGTGCCAGAGTTTGTTTTGGACTTTACATGCAGATTGATTTGCTTTGACTACAAGAAAGAAGTCGATGGAATGGTTCACATTGTTTCAGCTCTACAAGTGATTTCAAACCCACGGCCTGAGGATGTAAAGTCCCATTCCAGGGTTTTGCAACAATCTTGGCTTCCTCTTGATTGTCTTCACCTGTGTCTAATTGTCAGTTAGACCTCAGTGTGTATATACTGTATACCAGGGGTCCCCAATCCCAGTCCACGAGGGCCGGTGTCCCTGCAGGTTTTAGATGTGTCCTTGATCCATCACAGCTGATTTAAATGGATAAATTACCTTCTCAACATGTCTTGAAGTTCTCCAGAGGCCTGTTAAAGAACTAATCATGTGATTCAGGTGTGTTGACCCAGGGTGAGATCTAAAACCTGCAGGGACACCGGCCCTGCAGGTTTTAGATCTCCCGCGGACCGGGATTGGGGACCCTGCTGTATACTCTCAATCACAGTGTCTGTTTAGTGCTGTTTATCTCCTTTATCAGGCTGTCGGGCATTAAGCTTTAATGTTTAAAGTTTCTGAGCTCCCAGTCTGTTAGAAATAAACAGCACCACACAGCACACATGTGATAAAATTAATTAACTCCAGCTCAAAATGTTTAAGAACCTCGTCTCAACGCAAAAGCGTTGTTTTTTTTGTTCTTTGGAAAAAAATTTCACCATGTTACCATCCTCACCTGATAAGGCAGGGGTCGGCAACTCCAGGCTTGGGGACAGTGTCCTGCACGTTTTAGCTGTGTCCTTAATCCAACACAGCTGATTCATATAGTTAAATGACCTCCTCAGAGGCCTGGGAATGAACTAATCATTTGATTCAGGTGTGTTGACCTGGGCGAGATCTAAAACCTGCAGGACACCGGCCCTCGAGGCCTGGAGTTGGACACACTGTGATCAGGTCTCTGGTTAGAGCAGGCAGCAGGTGTCATGTGAGTGTGCTCAGCGGCTTAGCAGAGACTTTAATAAGTGATGTTGTGATACCGTTATCACAAACTGGGGTTTTGGTTTAAAGCCTGAATATGAACTTCCTTTGTAGACAGCCCCTTATGTTGGTGTGTGTTTCTTATGTTACTGTGGACTTTTCTTCTTTGGTATTAGTGATTAGTAGTGCAATAATAATTTAATCTCCAAATGCATAAACACGTGGATTCTGTGTTTTTGATATTGTGAAAACGGCGTGTGGCTCAGAGCTTGTATAACGCGCCCTGTTTGCTTTCATAAGTACAGCTGGACTTCATTTCCTTCAATTCATTTCCTGTTTTCTCACATTTTCGGAGCTCCTAGAACTGCTACAGAAATTCTTTTATAACTCCTGTGTGTGCGGACTCAGAGTCTTGTGGTATCTGCATTTTATGGCTTTTTTTTCTTCTGGTTTCCAGTCTTATGAAAGCAGTCCAGATCACAGTTGCATAAAACACTGTTTGCTTTATGCAACTCAGTACAGCTGGACATCATTTGCTTTAATGATGAATGACTTTAACTACCTGTCTTTAAACACAGACTGCACACAGATGCATCTGTCCTGTTTTCACTTTGGTATTAAATCTGAAACTTCACATAAAAGGTTTTAATACATGAATTTGACGTGTGAGGACAGACTTCTGCACAGGATGTAGCAGCTCTGACTGTCTGGACAAAATGGGACGCACCCACCCTTTCATTCTAAAAATGTCGTCCCATTACATAAATGTCGGTAAAAACCTCTCTTCCTGGCTTGAATCTGGCTGCCCGGTCATCCCAGAGAAAAAAACAAAGAGTGTGAGGAAGCAAAAACTCAAAGTCGCCCCAAACCAAATCGCTCCGTTTGTCTCCACTTGCCCCACTCACACCCACTCTCATGACTCATCACTTTATTTTGCCCCAGAATGATCTTTCGGAGCCAAAAATCAAAGGCAGAAGTTCAGATAAATGTTCACAAAAAGCATGCTTCACAGCAGGGTATAAATGCACAAATTCAACAGCTTGCTTTGCAAAATAAAAGCGAGTGAGACGAAAGAAAGCAAAGAGGTGAGAAGAAATGAGGGATTATGAGAAACTCTATCTTAAATTTTAAAACAGAAAATACAGAAATACACAAAAGAAAAAAAAGGTGGAAAAATGAAGATGCAAAAGTAAATTTTCCAGCTAACTCGCTCGGATCGCTTTCTCTGCTCCAACAACTGCGAACTTTTGAGATGGAGCTGACGTGAAGATGAAAAAAGAACAAAAAGAAAATGAAATAGGGGCGTCCTCACTCTCCAAGCGTCTGCCTGCTTACCGGTGTATCGATCTTGATCAGAGCGATGTCTGCCTTCTCGTCGATGTCTTTGATCTTGGCATCATATGTGGCTCCGCTCTTCAGCTCCACCTGGAGGAAATTAAAAGATCTGATCAGAACTCAATGTCCTGATCCAAAATGGTCATAAACTGTAAATAAAAGATGGACGAGGCCACCAGGATGTTGCCAGTTTGTTAACAAAGTCCTGTTTTTAAAGCGGTGAGTATTTTCGGCCATCAGCGTCGTTGCTTGTTGTAACCAGATGATGACCAAGGAGCTGACTCTGACACCGGGGGATCCTGCATGCCCATGTGGCACCACATTAAACAGGATTAACTTACAGAAATGTATTAGGTTGTGTTCAATAGGACAAGAAAATAATGGCCAGAGACTATAAATCGTTTACAGCCAAAGAAATTGCCCATAAGAAGAATACAGCTTTACGACAGTTTCACACTGGCTTCACTTAGTACAGTAGAATCAAAAGCTACTTCCATCTTTTATTTACAGTCCATGCGTCCACAGCATCCACCTTGTCTCATGATGATGATGTTTAAACCAGCACAGACGGATTTCAGGCCATTATCCACAAACCTTCTACATATCCAACCGAAATGAAGCTACACAATTCTGCCTGCAGGCCTGCAAGCTTATTTGCAACCCACCCAACCCCAGCTTGTTCTTTCCATGCTGTTTTTGACTTTTTTAGTCTCATATGTTGTCACTGATGCTACTCTCTATTGGTCCTGACTATATGGCAGGTTGTGCAGCCACTGCATCTTACAAGATAAGGATTGTAGCTTAAGTGAGTCCAGTTAGTTTTCATCAAAAGCTATTTTGATGTGAACACATTGCTATACATTTTTAACATAATGGCTAGTGAAATAGGATGTTGTGAAGACGTTTTCCAACAGTTTGCATACCTTCACTCTGTGCTTGTTGGCCACCACATGGGCATTGGTAACGATGAGTCCGTCCTCTGATACAACGAACCCGGAGCCGCTGGCTACGGGAACCTCCCGCTTGGAAAACATCATCCTGAGAAGAGAGAGGGAGAGACGAAAGGCTTGGCTCTGACTTCTGATCTCAAACAACATCAAGTGGACATGATCAATTGATGGATCGATCACTAAAGAGCACGCTTTGATGTAAGGGTGTAAAGAGGTATTTTAAACTGTATTTAAGAAAAACCAAGTCTAAAGTTCTGCTTGTAGCTTTAACATTTACTCTTCAGCATGGAAATAAAAGAACACGTGTCATTAGTTTTAAGATATTTGGCTGTAAAATAAAATGAGCTTTGACTCAGTGAGAGGACCCAACTATGTCTCGATTTATTGTTTCTGGAACATAAACATCAGCGAACAATGTACTCCAATCCATTCAACTGTGCTTATTGGATGATCTGAGAAAGGTCCAAGGATCATTAAAATCATTAAGACAGCATCCACGAACCTCACATCACATTTCACTGTGACTAAAAGTGGCGAATCTACCAAAACCAAACAAATCCTGATCATTCTAGAAAAGAACTGGTAGTTAAAACCCTGAAGAACTCAACACATTATGATTGTTTTGATTGATTTAACCAGAAAAAGAAAATTCTGCTCTCTGAGATTGTCCCGGTAACAACAGGCCGGGTTAACCCAGCGTTTTTTCATTGGCCAAAGAAACTAACTCCTGGAAAAAATCCAGGCAAGCAACCACTGAGGCAATGCGTTGCTTAAACTGACAATTAAGAACTTTATAAAGGCTCCCATCCATATTTTAAAGGTTTACAGATGTCTGGATCACTCTTACTTGCGATACAGTTCAATATGAACGACAGCAGGCGCGATCTTCTCCACCACATCAGCGATGAAGTTGTACTTGTAGCGAAGACTGTCGGGGTTCTGCTGACCTGAAGGGAGTAAAACACCATGTCACTGTATCGTAACACACACACACACACACACACACACACAGTAATCCACTGTGAGCATTCTGAAAGGGATTGCGATCAGCAGCTGCAGGGGAGGACTGTAAATCTGTGGTCTTAAATAAAGATCTGGTGGATTTTGGCCGACCGCAGTCACAGAGGAGATAAGAGGCTGGATAAGAAAATTGAAATGTTGCAAACAATCATCATCTAGTATTAGTCAGACTTTCAGCTTCAGTGTGGTGACTGCATGAGGTTCAGGAGACCCAAACCATAGCCGCTGTGTTAAACCACATCCAGATGTGGAGTGCAGTGTATATGAAGCGCACGTATGCGAGCAGCTGCAGCCTGTCTGCTGGTTAGAAAACAAAGGAAATGACTCAGCGCCTCAAAAGATGCGGAGGTATCAGGGGAGGGAGGCGGGGCTATTCCTGCATAACTGTCACTGTCGCCTTACATAACCCCCTCCTGGTTCAACCCAGAGGTGCTGCAACATCTGGAAACTCAGATCTGCCGGGGCCAGTTAGCCTCTGCCATCTGTGTGTGTCGTAAACATGATTCCTCAGAGCGGTGTGACATAAAAGCAGTTGTTAAACAACAGTGCTTACAGTCCAGTCACCATTCAAACTTCACTTGTGTGACCATTAAACAAACTAGAGAGAGCTTTCTTTGTTTAAGTGAGGAGACATGGAGCTACTGCATAGACATATACAGGTGAACTCAGTAATGCCAAAGATGGTGACCAAAAATATTAGCCAGTGACATGGTTGCACTGACAGGTTCAGCTCTGTGGCATGCAGTCTCGTTATCGTACCGCTGTTAAAGAAGCTGTGAAGTGAAATCGTGTTCATGCACTAAAGAATTACAACTTATGAGAAAAAAAGATTTTTTTGGATGGATGGATGGAGGGCTTAATGGGTGGATGGATGGATGAATGGGTGGGTGGATGGATGGATGGATCGACAGACGGACGGGTGGATGGATGGATGAATGGGTGGGTGGATGGATGGATGGATCGACAGACGGACGGGTGGATGGATGGAGGGTTTAATGGGTGGATGGATGGATGGATTAATGAGTGGATGGATGGATGGATGGATGGATGGATGGATGGCTTAATGGGTGGATGGATGGATGGATTAATGAGTGGATGGATGGATGGATGGATGATGGATGGATGGTGGATGGGTGGGTGGATGGATGGATGATGGATGGATGGATGGATGGAATGGATGGATGGATGTATGGATGGATGGATGGATGGACGGATGGATGGATGGATGGATGGATGGATGGATGGATGGATGGACGTAGTTTGGATGGATGGAGTAATGGATGGATGGATGATGGATGGATGGATGGATGATGATGATGGATGGATGGATGGATGGATGGATGGAGATGGATGGATGGATGGATGGATGATGGATGGATTTAATGGATGGGTGGATGGATGGATGGATGGATGGATAATGGACGTGGATGGAGGATTTAATGGGTGGATGGGTGGTTTTTGTAAAGCTGTTTTGATCCACTTTGGTAAATCCATACGTGTAGTTTTTGACCACTGAAGTTAAAAAAAGGATCTTCTTGTTGTCTCCGGCTCTTTTTAAGTGCTCCAGGTTTCTCTCAGAAGAGATGTTTGATTTCAAGCGCTTCCTTTAACTTGTGGCACCATCTTTGTAATAGGCCACTTCCCCCCACCATGTGGTGGGCTGCGGGCTGTGTGATCAAGTTAAATGAGACTTTCACAATACTTTTTTCTTTTTTTAGGTGGTGATTCATCTTTATTGGTGTTTAGTTGTGGTTTGCTCCAATAAGTAATCAATTTCTCCACCATTAACCTCCTTGATGTTAATCGGGGCCTTTGAAGCGTCACATTCCCACCATCTAGCAGCTGTGTGAACAGACCCGAGTTCCTTTTGAGCAAACCGTTGGAAAGATCTACACGAGACAGAGCAGAGCGACAGTGAAGGCATATCTCTGTTTGTCCTCAGGGTCACTGATCTCACGATCATACTGTATCATATCTCAGCTGACTCCCTCCACATATTTCAGATGTCTGCAGATTTTATCTCCATGAATCATGAAGAATCCCGAACTCATTCTTCATAGCGATCACCTCGCTGCAGTTCATACCAGCTCTGCTGATAACGCTGCTTTCACTTGGAAAAAAGACAAGAAACAACTTGTCCTTTGACCTCAAAATAGATAGAAAATAGACTGTATTTGTAAATGAGCCTCTACACTGGTAGTCGGCCATAATGAAACAGTTTATTGTGCATTTAAATGGCATTACTTTAAAATGAGACTCTAAGTGTGGCTTTTATATTGTTAGTCTCCTGCTGCCTCCACTGCTCTGCCCTCATGTTTCTCCTCTCGAGTTTTTGTTGGGAGGTACTAAAACTTGTGGAGCCATTTTGATGAAATGCAAACACCAAGAGGAGAAGGGCAATGAGGGACAGGTGAACTCAATCAGACACTAACGAAGGAAGGAAAGACAACAAAGGAGGGAAGGAAACACTGACAGCCACATGAAGATGTAACTTTTTTCAGGCAAACAATTTTTACTGCAGCTGTGCAAAAAGCAATGAATGGACACATTAAAGATGTTGACTCATGGCAAAGAAAACAGAGTGGAAACAGATCACTTTCTTGTGTGAACCAGTCCCCAAAAAATCCACACAAATCCCAATTTTTTTAAGAAAAGAAGAAATGCTGTCAGCACAAGCTATGGTGAAAGCCACCCCTAAGCTTTAGGCTTTAGCTGGATTGAGGATGTCAACAGCCCTCAGCCCGACTGCATCATCTATCAGAGGTTGGCTAATGCTAACATGGTGGGCACTTAAAAAACAAAGATCCCTTTTAAAAGGAGCTTGGCTGATCAAAAAAACACTTAATCTCAACCAGAGGCAACAAGACTGTTTGGTGGAATGTGGTCTTAAAACGTGATAAAGGTACAATGTGTGCTTAAAACAATGAAGGTGCGATGCTAGGTCCAGATGCTGCAGATGTGCCATAAAAAGTGTTAAAGAAGAAGAAAGACTATTGTGAAGCTGTTTGTGGATACACGCACTTGGACACAACTCAGGTCTGAGGCTGTCACATTCTCACATCAGTCCAGTCCAGGCTTCAGTCAGTCTGAGTCTGTGATGACTTTTCCTGAGCCTCTGCTGCAGCTGACCGTCAGTATGTGCTGATGTGGGTTTGGCTGGTCGGCTGCAGATTAGCGGTTTGCCAGCTGCTGCAGCTTTGAAGTGAACTGAATGGAGTCAGTCAGATGTGCAAAGAAACGCACTGCAGGTGTCGTTAACAGCACTGCACGCCGTGAGGTCAACAGAGGTCATGTCCACACTGGCGCAGTGAGCGACGCTGAAGCCGGCACACTGTAAACAACCAATGCTCACATGTCAGCGACCCCGAATGGTCCGACAAGGAGAGCTTTCACTTCAGTTTCTGCTCACAAATGATGACAGAGTTTAAATGGATATGGCTGTTGTTGTTCATTTAAGCCAACCCAGCCTCTGCAGTGATACCACTGCTCGCGGCAGTGTGCCGACAGCTGGGTCTCCAGCCACGACCGGCAGTGTGCACCATGAATTTGTTCCCCGCGGTCAGATGATCAGAGTGGACTTCTGCTGTATAGTCCTGAGCTGTCCTTTGGAGAACACTCAGGGGAAATGTAGTGGGCGATCCATAGAAGTGCCACTGAAAACATGAAGATGACCTTGAGTGTTTTTAAAGCAGATATGCATGGACCTCTTCTTAGGAACCAGCCTTAAACCTGTGATGCCCACAACCATCTATGTTTAGCAGCTACTAACAATTATTTTAGTCATTTCTTATCTATTGTGGTTTTTCTTAATTCATTCTGTTTGCCACTGACCCACTGTGCTGCTGATATTGAAGACAAGTGCAGAATGAAACTTGCCAGAACTAATTATTTGGCTGAGCAAAGATATCTACTGACACTGCTCCTTAAAATCAAGAGGCAGTGCAGATATGTGCTGTTTTTCCCCTCAGAAAGGTACAGATGGTTACCTTGAGGTACAGTAATGAGCTTTAGAGGTTCATTTTTGCATACTGTACTTGCAGAGATAGAAATGTTCTTCTTCTGCACCTCTAATTCTGAGTGTGACAAAGTCAGGACATATTTAAAGAGAGACTGTTTGCTATTCTCACATAGTTTGTAAAGCATGATGTCCATGTAACTTAATTAAAAACTGTGATTAATGCTTATTTATTGGCTATTGATTTTATATAAGAGCAAGATTTGTCTCTGACACTATGAAAATGAAACATATGGATGCTTTTAATAGCTGTACCAAACTATTTTTAACCTGTTCCAGTAACACGCTTTTAGTATTTTTGTGGGTTTATTTTTTACGGAGCTACATGTGCTGTTCTCAAACATCAAACAGTAGCCTGGTTTTCGGGCAGTGAGCCCTCCGGCTCCTGAAAGAAGGAGCTGAATCACCAAGCGACTGTGTTTTGTTGACTCTGTATCCAAGCCTGTCAATCTTGCAAACAGCCCGCAAGTCTGCACATGGAAGCAGTCAAAGACAAAAAAGGGAGAAATACATTTTGATCCCCTCAAATCTGGGTTAAATATCTGTGTGACCTAGATCTGTGTCTGTTTAGGAAGTTATACAATTGGCCAATCAGCTCCAAGAGATGAATCACCACAGACTCATTGTGGCATCGTCCAGATTTTTTCCCTAAACTCAAGTTCAAATCAAATCAAATGCAAAGAGGCGTTTTAGAGGTTTGGACATCCCTCTCAGTGAAATAGGTCAGAGAAGTGATTGGGAAGGGAAGAGGTGAAGGAAGGCAACGGGAGAAAGACATTAGATGGATAAAAGGAAAAAAAGGAAAAGAAGACGCAGGAGGAGGAGGAGGCTGACACTGACCTTGCTTGAGAAAGTCCACCCCACACAATCTGAATCAAACTGCATCAGCAAACTGCTGTATTTACAGCTGTAGCTTTGAAGGTTGTGTGGCTTCACTTCTTAAAATCCTTTCATGACTCTTTGAGTCTCACAGGACAACCTATTTGTTTTCATAGCACAGGGCAGTCACTCAGGACTTCCTGGCCTAATTTCAAGAAATTATGGCCTCGTTAAGATAACATTAGCCTGCGAGAGAAGGAGGGAGGCAGGTTTATGGGTGGAAACATGTTCCATGTCAGCGTTTTGGGCCAATCAGCAGATGTAAAGAGAAAGAGAGAAGGGTGCAGATGTAATGAGAGAGCAGTTTGCTATGACAGATGTCAGATAAATGCTTTAACTTACTATAATGCAGTTAAACTGTCTGCTGTTGTAACATGCAGCTACAAAAACTCAGAGCCTCATTCGTCACTAAGAGGTTTTCATTGGTGTCAAAGCACCACAGCCTGTAAGTAAAAGATGGCCAGCTTCACATCACCCATTGGTTTTGGACCTGACTTTGAAGGCTCACTTTTAAATGTTTTGGCTTCCTGCAAGAAAGAATTGGCTGAATATGAACAAGAGGGCAGAAGTTATCAGCTACCAGTTAGATTAGCTTGTTTTCATAAACTGTACAGGTGCAACAGGGTGACACAAACTCGGATGGGCTGTAGCACACAGCAAGACTCAAACACGGTGGAGCGGTCCAGCTCAGTGACTCCAATCAGGATAGGTCAGGCCTAGCAGATAGGAAGTGGCTACGATATGGCAGCGCGCCTTTCTCTTCACTACAAACAAGTTTGCCTTGTGACTTCTGCTTCTCAGGCGTAGGGGCTAAGCTTAAGGACTAAGGATACTGAGAGTTAAATGAAAGCATTTTATCTCTTACTCAAATGTTCAAAAAGAATCTCAAGCAGCCAGAACGATGTGGGTGACATTGTAGTGGCCACATCCATCTTTCCATCTTTTATATACAGACTGTGATTTTATCTATAGACGTCTAACAAAAGTGCTTTTTTTCCCATAAACCTCCAAAACACTTCCTGTTGTACCACCGCAGACATTTAGGTTTAGTTAACACGATTGTCCTCTGGGAGAAATCACTAATTACCTTGTTATCTCTAAGCTGTATAAACAGCGAAATGTAGTGAAGCATGTGTGTGTGTGTGTGTGTGGGGGGGGGGGGGGGGGGGGGGGGGGGGGGTCACGCTGGAAATATGCTGAAAGGTGACGTCACAAGTCAAATTATTTATCGGGAGATCATTAATGGTACAGTTTGTGTGACTGCAGCTTTTAAACGTGACAGTCTTCTGCTGCTTTACTTCTACTTTCTATGTGAAAAACTACAACGAGGTATCTGGAGACCAAACCTGATGTTTACTAGACCACAGGCCACCAGATTAATCAGACACTATATGTTGGAGGTTATGGTTGTATGCTGCTATATGCTGGGAGGAGACGCAGATTCAGGGTTAACTCCAGTCTGTCTGAGATCTAAGGATGCATTCTTCACGCGATTTGGGTTCATTCTGGATGCTCGTCTGATGATTTTCTGCTGGGCGAGAGTTCAGTCTCAGACTCCTGCTGAGGTCATACAAGTTCAGAGCCAACACACACACACACACGTCGGGTATTCGTTTCTTGTGGGGACATTTCATTGACATATTGCTTTCCCCAGCCCCTTACCCTAACCATTAATAATGACTGCTTAACCCTCACCATGACCCAATTGTAACCCTGACACTAAAACCACATTTTGAGTCTCAAAACCGCCTTGAAACTTGTGGGGACCAGGATTTTGGTCCTCACAAGTATAGTAAACTTCCAATTTTTGGTCCCCACAAAGAAATTAATACACGCACGCACACTCACATTGCTGCCTATTTCAGGCTCTGTGTGTGCGCACTTAAACTTCCAGAGTCCTGCTTCACCTTTTCTTTCTTCTTAAGCTATAATCTCTCTCGTGCACGCGCGCACGCACTCACACGTACCTTTCCCGCAGGTTCCCCTCTGGATGAAGATCACCGGCGGCTGCTGCAGCTTCATGGCCCGGTTGCTGACGCGCTTCAGCTCGCAGATGTTCCGGTACGAGACGCCGTCGCTGCCGCACACGGGTTCGGAGCTTTTGCACACGCACACGCCGGCGCTTCCTCTCCGCCGGACAGTGGCCGACACCTCCACGCCGTCAGTCACCACGCACTCCATCCCCTCGGCGCAATCGCGGTCTCCGGTGCCGCCGCACTGCTCGCCCTCGCCGGACGCGCACACCGGGCAGCAGTCGCAGCGGTCCAGCACGTCGCCCGCCAGGCAGTCCGCGGGGATGGGAGCGCACTGAGACTTGTCGCACTTCTCCGGGCAGCCGATGGCGAGGCGTTTGGCTCTCAGCGCCTCGGCCACCAGGCTAGAGGAGGCGAACAGGGCCATTACGCACACGACAAACCGGAGACTCATAATGGGACAGTCCGACAGAAACTCAGACCTGCAGTTAACTTTTACACGGAGTTCTGCTGTAAGAGTCTTAAAGTGTGCTCTGGGGCAGCGTGGAGCTCAGGGAACCTTCACCGGAGGACTGGCTTACGCAGTGTGGCGCTTCGCTCCCCGCGCCGGTTTATAAAAGCTGCAGGATAAACACAGGAGGCTATTGGTGGGCCTGAGTGACGTGTGTTAGGGAGGAGGAGGTGGAGGTGTATGTGACTGAAGCTGTGCACACACATATTTAGAAAAATGACATTGAATTGTGTTTCAAATGCTGCACATTTAACTCCACGGATCTGATTTCAGAGCTGTGCAGCTATGATGTGACCAGCCTATGAAACATGCTGCCACTGATTTAAGGGTTCATAAAAGGTTTATGAAGTATTTTAAACATTCTAAAAACAGATTGCATCACATACTCGGCCTGCACACTGCTGACTTTTGGTGCTTTAAATAAATTTTGCTGTCAAATCTTCTTCTCTCTTTACATTCAAATCATTGGCTCGGAGGCTGCCCCTGCCTGAGCCTGGGTCCTGCTGGAAGTCTTTTCCCTTTAGAAGGGAGTTCTTCCTCTCCACCATCGCCAAGAGCTGTTGGAAGTGGATCATGCAAATGTTGGGCTCTTCTGTGTGATAATCAAGTGTTTTACACAATATTACACAACTGTTGTGAACTGGAGTTTATAAATAAAGTGAGGTGAAAGGTTCGATTTTTTTTAGTTCAACTTAGAAGTACTTAATGAATCTAAAAGTTTATTCAAAAATCTCCAGAAAATGATTTCATTTATTTATTTGTTTGTTTGTTTTTAAAAGAAAAATACATGTATGAAGTAGTACTAATATAAGTGTGGATGACAACTGTTTTTATGGGCAAAAGAATACAGATAGTTGTTATAAACTCCTGCGCTAAAACAAAGTGTACGGATGCTTTATAATTCCTCTTCTCATTCCTCTGTGTGCGTTTTTGTTTTGTAATTTTATACTGCATTAGGCGCTGCTGCTGGGAGCCCTTTATCATTGACCTGCAGTCAGTTAATGCAACAGTGATTGATTTTTCCAGCAAAACAGAGAGAGATCAGCACTGTGACTGAAATGTTTGCCTGCTCGAATTGTCCAAATGAACCAGCAGCATTTGTTTTGCAGACATGTGCAAGAAAACTGTTGTTTTGCTGCTCTTTTTAAGAACAGATCCATTATGAGAGAGAGAATCAAGAAAACCATGAACTGAAATCTGTGGATTTGCAGAGATTGTGGCAGAAGTGATCCTTGCAAGGGAACAAATAAGCTTTCTTAAAACTCAGAGCAAATTCAGCACTTTTTTGTAAGCAGGGTTTCAGATTTTGCTGCTGAGTCTATAAACACCTCTTTGTGTCCTGTGACCGCTGAAATTTAAGTGAATGTAAAATTAGCTGCCCAGTTAAGCTCCTGGCAGGATTTCAAGGTATCTGCTAAGTGGCAAGACTTTGGTGTGGAAGGACTTTGGTTAAACTCAGAGGCTGTTTGTATGTTGTTTGGTTCTTTTAAACATTTCCTGTAATCTCTCTTCAACCAGCTATAAATCTTATAAATTACACTGTGAAACCAGCAGAAATGAACAGATACAGTTACAGATGTTTGCTCTCTGAGTTCTCGTATCACATAAGCTCCATCAAAAAACACATTTCTGAGCTCTCTACGAGCCCGGTCTCTGATTTGTCAGGAACTTTGCTTCCTTCTCAGAAACTGCAGCAGTAACATCTGTGCAGAGGACAGCTGCTACGTCACAGCTGGGTTGAAGCTTCGTCACGGAAACAATCAATTGTCCCGAATCTCTGAACGCTCAATGAAAAGCATTTCTCTGACATCATACGTGACATAATCTGATTAATGCATGCCAGTGTTTGATACTCTGCGAGACAAACAGATCTTTGGGTTCTCTGCAGGCGACAGCGCTGGAGGTGCTGAAACGCAGGCTGTGTTTCAGTTCATGTTTATGAAACACATTTATGATAATGAAACCCCATCAGACTCGACTCACTGCCGAGTCAGACCTCTCCAGCAGCTGCAGACTTATCGATGCAGGAGGAAGCCAAGGAAACCCACCCAGAGTCCGATCCCCGATGGGTGTGTGTGTATGTGTGTGTGCACTGAGTGTGTGTGTTGGAATGAAGGTGGTGACACATAAATCTGAGAGAGAGGGTGAAAGTGAGAGCTGTGATTTTTGCCCACAATTGTGATAAAGTGAGTGATTTTAATGTTTCCACACCAGGCTTCACACAGTGTGTGTATGTGTGTGTACTCTGCAGTGAGTTATGTACTTATTTGACCACAAGAGTGAATATGTGTGTGTGTGTGCGTGTGTGTGTGTGTGTCGTAACTAAACATGCAGCTGAAACTTGCTGAGGTCCAGGTTTTAATGCGTTAAATAGTTTCTGATGAATCTGAATGTTGTAGTGGCCAAACAGTTCAGACACACACGGCACGATCGGGACATTCCTGGATGATGAAGATGATGATGGTGGAGAGCATCGTCAGGTGTTCAGCTGGGTTTATAATCAAAGCTCATGATTGGTTTGATTTTATCTGGGTAAACAGGATAAAAAGCAGCTTTCTCTCCTCTCAGCATGATGGGAAATCCACCCGTGTAAAGTGATGTTCGCTTGGCTGAAGTCTGGGTTGTTTCCAGTGTCTTCTTCCTGCCGTGTGCTGGCGTTTGTCTCCACCCACCAGAGTCCATCAACAAAGTTCATCCTCCGTCTTTCCTGTGCTAAAGTAGAGAAAAACTAGCAAACACTACCTACATCTTTTTTTGTTATGCTTTTCCATATTTTTTGTCACTTTTTTTAAAAATTAAACATGATCAAAGTTTTTTTTAATATGAGAAGGACGATTTGTTTTATATAGAGGAGCACAGATCAATATAAACTGGCTCCCTTTTCACAAATTCACATCAAATGAACCTGTAATCGTGACTCTAAGGACGTCATAATGGTTGAGTTCTTAAAAACTCAAAGGGTTTGAATGCAAGGTCTGTGTGGCGATGTTGTAATGAGCGGTTCCGCCTCTGGAGGCCAGTAGAGAGGCTTTTAGGCTTTCAGCGTAACTTCGTAAACACCCTGTCAAATGATTCAAGACGTCAGGCCTCAGGGCAGTTCAGCTGCTCCTGCTGCAGCCCCTCACCTCCAGAAAAACATGATGCAGAGGGGATTTTCATCCATCTTTCTGTCTCTGTGTTTGTGTGTTCCTGTTGCCACCCTCATCGCCATAGAGACGCACTTAAGAGGGTCTGCATGGATGAAGTCAGGGCTCAGCGACTTAACAAGACGAAGATGTGGGTGTACGTGTTTTTAAGTATTTCAAGACCTCGAGAGGCTTTAATGTTCTTTAAAGGGAGTTTAAGGGTGTTTGAGGGGGAATCTGGACCACTGGGAGACTGCAGTGGTCACTGAAGGAGATGGAGACGTTAAAGTTATCCTCAAAAATGTTACAGTGATGCTGTGGTGGGGGGCTGGTCATTGCTTAAGGAGCTTAGGGTTCATGTGGGTTTTGAAGGTGAAACTTAAGTTTCACGTGTTCTTGAATGAGTTTCATGGATTCTTGGAGGGCTTGGTGCCTGAAGGGCCTGCATGATTTTCTGCTACAGTTTCCAGGCTCAGTGATAGACTTTGAACGCTCCCATTTGCTCAGGTGTGAATATAAACCTGCTATTTCTATCAATCAAAGAACTTCTGACACATTTTGTCAGGCCTGAATGTGCCTGGTCTTACCCAGTGCTCACTGAATGATTGAAAGCCATCATCTAAGTGATTCAGATGGTCCTTAGAGCACTCACTGGACTTTAACGCAGGTCCACTCCTAACTGAAGGAGGAGGATCATTTAATGGGTTTCTGTGATCACTGAAGGGCTCCCATGGGACAGTTAAGGGCTGCTACTGGTGACTGGAGAGGTTTAAGAAGCGTTGACCAGCTCATATAGTTGGGGGGGGTTGTGATCCTATAAGGGACTTGGTTGGCTTTGATCCCCAAAACACAATTCACTCAGTGGTCACTCAAGAGTTACCAGACAACTACGAGGAGGCGTTACTGACCAGTAGAGTTACGTCTTCAGTTGGAATTATTGTGACTGAAAAACTTGTCATCTTCATGGTCTTTGACTTTTCAAAGAGTTCATGGATCCTCAGCAGCATGAGGAATAATTTACCATCTGTCTGTCCTGCCAAGAGTTTACGTGTTTTTAAATCTTGGATGCACAGAGTAAGCGAACATAATGTGATTCTTCTGCTCGCACACCAACTGCTGGATCAGTAATTTGCTGTTACACGATCCTGTGCTGTAGCTGTAAAGAACATTTAGTAGTTTGGCTGAATTCATCAGAATCTTTCCACTGTTTAATGAAATTATGTCCACTTTGGAGCAATAAACTCCTCTTCCTCTCTGTTCAGGATCAAACATGGCAAATATCCCATGCTTTTAAATAGCTTTTTTTTTTGCAGTATTTAATTTCTCTGCAGCTTTTAAGTGAATATGAAACAGAACAAGATGTTTTCAAACGTTCACCATATTCCAGCTTTCCCGACCAATGTCTGTGGTTGGGGTTGGAAGTTCATGACTGACTTTAGAGGCACGATTTTGAAGCGTGACTCATGTGTACAATGAGTCAGAATTACCATTAAACAGATAAAATATAAGAAAAGTACAAGAAGCTCCAGTCCCGGTGGAATTGTCCTCGGCCTTCCTGCCTCTTCCCGGCTCCAGCTTCACTTGGACAGCTCATCATTCGTGTTTATGATGTGAAGACCGTTGGAGGGAATTCAAACACTTTTGCTTTTCCCAGAAACACAGAGCGTGCACGTGAGCGTGTGAAAAGCAGTCTAATTCCACTCAAGTTGAGTCAGTCAGCAATAACGATTTGATTTATGCACGTGCAGGTTCGAGTTTCAGAGAGAGAGCGAGAGAGTGTGAAAAAGACAAGAGAGAGAACAACAAAGTCCGAGCTGGCGCAGGTTAACGTGCAGCTGTCGCGCCTGCACAGAGTGTGCTGTGTATATGTGTGGCTGTGTTTGTATATGTGTGTTTGTCCGTAAGATGACGCAGACCACCTCCTCTTCCTCCCATCTGCCCAAACAGTCCGATTGAAGTCTTCACATTGGAGCCGCTCTGCAGCATTTTGCTTCCCGGCTGCATCGTCTTTGAGGTTTACTCACTTACTCACACTGACTGCAGGTGATTGGCCACAAAAAGACATCACAACTCTGAAATCAAGAAAACCAGAGAAGAAGCTGCAGTTTCCTCACCGTGCTGGTCAAATCAGGACAAGAGTTTGACAAAACAGCCAGAAATGATGCTCGTCGGGATTTCAGTTTGAATAAATCGGCATGGATCGGTTATTAAATGTCCTCTGGTCATTTTGTATATATATGTGCTGACGGCAGCCACCATCACAACCACTGGATTTGGAATTCTGGAGCCGCCTGGTCATTCCATGGAGTCGGAACAAAACAACAGTGTGGTCATTATTTGGAGAGCTTATGACTGTGCGGTCATTTCAGAGGCTGTAGTTACTGCGCTGTTCTCGCCATCTGCATCACCTTACCTCCACACCCACCTGCACGCCAGCTGCTCACTCCCTCATCACCGCCTCTGTTTACACACTAAATCATCTCTGAGGTGGAGATACATGGATTCACGGGTCTTAAAGTGAAGTGGGACTTTCCTCTTCTTGGTGGTGTCACAGTTTTTTCTTAAATCATCAGCTGGCAGCACCGGTTGGTTTCTGTCTCGCTCTCTCTTTCAGTAAAGGAACACGAGGTCCTTTCCCCTAAATTCTATTAGCAGGGGACCACTGAAATATAAATCCAGGGCCAGCCCATCCTTCACTCCCATTTGTTTTGTTAAGTTTGTCTTCATTAAACAGATGAGAGGTGGCTGCAGTCCAGCTCTAACAAAACATCAGCATAGACTGAATCTAGTCCAGCGTGGGGAGGACGGCAGGTTGTGCAACAAGGAGAAAAAAAAGCTTCCTCGTGTGTCAGATTAAGACTGTGAGACGAGCTCTGATCAGGTCAGCCTGACCAGAAGACTGAGCTTAAGGTGAGATTAGAAGAACATGGGAGGACCGACAGGCGGACAGACAAACGTCCTTTGTTGCCTTAAAAGAAAAATAATTTATCTCTTTAATTTCTCTTTAAGCTGGGAGTGTCAAACATAAGGTCCGGGGGCCAGAATTGGGCTGGCAAAGACTCCAATCGGGTCCCTTTTTTTAAATCTTATAATAAAATATCTCAGCAGTTAAACATCTTTACACTGACAGAAAGAAGAGCTCCACTCACGATCAAAGTGGCATGTACAGCATGTGGTGTTCTTCAACATAGATGAAGTCTGAAAAAAAAGCAAGTACTAAAACCAGAGGTGGAGCATTTATGCACCAAGAACTGCTGTGGTTTTACTGGGAAAGCACTCCAGGCAGTAACACCGCCCAACTAAGAAAAAGTCTGCTGAACCACAAGCAAGAAATAAGCATTAACTGGTGAGCATCAAAGATGGCGGCAGTAGGACGCTGAATTCTGTTGTACCTTGGAGAGGTAGGGTCATGATGAGCTGAGAGATCTACCACACACACACTTGAATCAAAGGTCAGGCCGGATCTCCACATCGTGTAGCATCACATCCTCTTATTTTCATTGACAAACTAACAACTTCATCTGGAGGAGATTTCAGGTCTTTTTTTGATCAGGAGAAACAGACAGTCCACACGAGCGAAGCATCTGTAACGGAGGCTGCTCGCTCCAAAAGGTCCATTACCCGCACTTGCTGAGCTGGTCTTTGGCTGAGCTGAGGGGCTGACCTGAAGTGAACTTCAGCCATATCAACCTTTGAACAGCTTTGGGTTTAAATGGATCGATGAGTCACTGGAGAAAGAAGCACAAAAATAATACAGAAGAAGACACTGTATTCAGTTTTAGAGCTCATGTCAGGAGTAGTTGGCAGATAAATGGGGAAATAAAAAGTCCCTTTTGGGGATTTGTTGACAGACCTCCAATCAAACCCTGCACTTCATCTGATTTACTTCCATCTGTATTTACAGAGTGAAACACGGAGCTCGAGTTTTTCAAAAGCAGTGAATCTATTTTTATTGTTTTGTGTCTTGCTAGCTAATAATAACACAGATTAGATGCTTTAAAAGACCTCAGAGACTCGCCGGGTGTCTGATTTATCCCCAGAAATGAATAACGGAGGTTTAGGGAAGTTTAGATAAACTCGATGTGAAGCCAGAGTTCCTCTAGCTGAGCTGCCTGTAACAGCTGGAGAAGAGCAGCTGCTCCATAATGAGGTGAGGACAGTGTTTAGACACCAGCAGCTCCATTAACTCCTGGCGCCTTTATGTATCAGACTAAACGAGCTTCCCTTTATCCTCATGAATGTACGTTTAAACTGCTGTATGTTTCCATTTCTGTGCAGCTTCTGATGTATGCAGAGGGGCTGCTGAGATTATTAATATTATTATTATTTTCACTCCCACATCTATGTGAAGACGTTTCCCTTATTGGGCTTTATTTTAAAATAATGTTAAACCGATTTTATTATTTTCAGTCTTGAAGTTTATTTTTTCCAAAGGTACCTGCATTCATTTTATACTTGGTTGTATGTATTAAGCTCTGTCTTTGGGCTGCGTTACACGCCACTCCTCTGAGACAGCAACACCCAAACTGAGGCAGAAGCTTTTTGGATGGAACTTTAGGTCTTACTAGCATCCAAAGGAATGCATTATGAATAAAGTCATGCCTCTCCACAGTTATCATGAAAGGAAATTATCCGTAGAAATCAAAACCATTACTTATAGCAGGAGCTAAACATGTTTATTTCTGCTCTAAACTTGTACATTTTAACATGAGAGTCTATGGGGACCGATGGAGACTGAGTCATTTTTGAAGCCCCCAGTGGCCAATAGAGGAACTGCAATTTTGGCATTTACCCTTCATTTCTGAGCCCAGGGGGTCACACTACAACTACTTGGATGGTGGTGTGCGTTTAAAGCTGAGTGTGGAGCAGCATACACTCTGAATGGTCACTGTCTATTACACTGGTGACTGTCCCACGTGGCAGCGGCAGGTTTATGGCCATGAAACGTGGCATAAAAAGAACCCGAGAAACTCGCCAACCCTACAAACAGATTAAAGTCTGCTAGAACTTGAACATCCTCAGCATGCACGGGAACACAGACACTCCCTGATGGCTCATAGCTGAGCTGGTGAAACAAGGTCAACACACTATTAGGCAATGAGTTTTTATGTGATACAGATTTGTATGGAGCTGCTTTTTTTTGCTTTCCCCACAGTTATGCAGTCAGCCCCCCCCCCCAGAGAGCAGTCCAACTTAGATTCATTACTGCAGTCTGAGCGAGCCAATGGGGGACGTGCTCTCTGCATCGAGCGTCAACTCAGATTAATCACACATCTTATGTAACTCTTCACGGTGCTAAAGGACTGATGCTCAGGAAATCATGACCTAATGACCAGCGAGCACCTCACAAGACTTCGTTTGGAGAGCCTCCACCCGATGAGACCACTGCATGAAGAATGGAGGCTTCTTCCAACTGTAAGTCAGGACAAAGTGCCTAAAGGGAGGCACCTACGTGTGTGAGGAGGCTTACAACATACAGCTCAGTGGCACCTAGTGGACACACTTGCACATGCACTGCTATTTCTCGGTCTACTCTGGCATGTGTTGTATTCACTGTTATCTGCGCTTCACCACTCGGAATGATTACAAAGTGTCTCTGAGCTTACCTCAGCATGAGACTGTATATAAAAGACAGAAGCCTTACACTGGAGCCAGAGGTCAGAGTTGGTCTGCAGGACACAGGAAGTCATATGATTTATCAGAAATGTTAAAAATGCACTAACAGCACAAAGAGGTCCATTTCAGTGAGTCCAGTTCTCACAGCAGCATCACACATACACCGATCAGTCACTCGAGGAGCAGAAGTGCAAAGTTTGAACCCTCAGGATCTGCTGTCATTTCCCAGTCTCAGCCAGCACCGCACATCCCTGTGGTTTCACCTCCATGCACAGGCACAAGCAGGTCCCGCACAAACATTAGGCAGGTGTTTTATTTTTTTGTAGTCCTGTAGAAAATGATACTTCCTGTTTGAATACTTCTTTAAATGACTGGTTCTCATATGTCTCCAATAGGTGCAGAGATGTCATAAAATATTGAATTCATGATAAAATTCAGAAGCTAAAGTCTAAAATCAAAAGCAGCTTTTACTTTTCAAAGTCTTGTGAAATCAGCCTGCACGTCGGTGTAAACCTCAGTGGCTCCAGCAGGACTAAACTTTGCCCTGTTATTTGTCCTACAGTAACTTCCGGTTTTACTTTGAAGTTTAGTTTTCGCATTATATACTGCGCAAAAAATGAAAGCAACAAATTGGATTATAGAATCACATCAGTGAAACTCCTGGGATATTGATGGTCGGTTGCACAGGTAGTCCAACAGCCAGAAGGTTCGCTGTGTCTCTCAGCACAGTCTTAAAGTCAGTCCAGGAGGCAGGCGGTGACTTCAGGAGAGCTGCACAGGGCCACAGAAGGCCATTAACCCATCATCAGGACTGGTATCTGCTCCTTTGTGCCAGAGCTACAAAATGACCTCCAGCAGGCCACTGTTGTGTATACGTCTCTGACCAAACCATCAGAAAGAAAATTCATGGCCTGAGGGCTCGACACCCTCTAGTGGTCTCCGTGCTCACTGCCCGGCACCGTGAGGCCGATAGAACATCAGCTGTTGCCCTGCACTTTTCACAGATGAGAGCAGATTCACACCGAGCACACGTGACAGACATGCAAGGGTCTGGAGAAGCTGTGGAGAACATTACGCTGGCTGTAACATCGTTCAGCTAACGTACAGACCTCTACAGGCAACGGCACCCTGACTACCATTAGGTGTCAGGGTGAAATCCAGACCCCACGCTGGTGCAGTGAGTGCTGGGTTCCTCCTCTCTGGCCAAGTCACGTGCTGAGAGTATGCAGGTAGATTCTAGAGGATGAAGCAATCACTGCCACTGACTGAGCCCCACACAGTAGGAGTACGCCCCGATGCTCTCAGACATGCATGCTTCCAGCACATCGGGGCTGTCCAAACTACTCAGGACCATTTTCTGTTGCTGCAATGACATTTCAGAAAAACTGACCTCCTGCATCACTTTTTCAGGGTTTCTTTGAATTCAGCCCTCTGAAGCTTGATCATGTTCATGTGTTTTATTTTGTTCCTTCTGTCTTCATTGGATGGTCTCTTCAGCCTCCCGCTTCCTGTTTGTTTTGTTAAATTTCCTTCTCAACTTTAGCAAAAGTGCCAGAAATGTCGTCTGTGTAATAATTAGTGTGCAGTCCATAAAAGTAAATGGTAAATGGCCTGTATTTATATAGCGCTTTACTAGTCCCTAAGGACCCCAAAGCGCTTTACACATCCAGTCATCCACCCAGTCACTCACACACACACACACACACTGGTGATGAAGCTACATTGTAGCCACAGCCACCCTGGGGCGCACTGACAGAGGCGAGGCTGCCGGACACTGGCGCCACCGGGCCCTCTGACCACCACCAGTAGGCAACGGGTGAAGTGTCTTGCCCAAGGACACAACGACCGAGACTGTCCAAGCCGGGGCTCGAACCGGCAACCTTCCGATTAAAAGGCGAACTCCCAACTCTCGAGCCACGATCGCCCCATAAAAGTAAAGTAAAGCAGACACATGAACCAGTTCAAATTATTCCAAATTTCGTTTAATAAATAGAGCACATGTTTTTAGAATCATGTTCACACTAAAAAGGGTCAAAAGAGCTCATCGTTATATCATTTTTCTTAGTAAGAACAAGGCAGGCACTTTAACCAGCTTATGGTGAACGGGGAACAACAGGAAGGAGGGCCGTGTGCGTGCACTCGCGCACACGTGTTTAAAAAAACTCACTAAACAACATATATGTTTCGATTTTTCATCACTGTAAATAATATTATCATAGAAACTAAAAGCACATCGAAACCGCAGAAAAAGAAACACCCACAACCAGAGCTCGCAGCCGGACGCCGAGAGGAACGAAAACCTGCCGCCGAGTGTTAGAGTCTCATTTACACGTCCAGTTTGGTTTCACGTCCCCACATCTTACAGCCAAAGACTGAAACAAATACGTCATCAGTTAGAAAGCAGTGCAGCGGCGCGAATGTGCAGTGAGGGAGAGGACAGAAGCAACAGTCACACTTGGAGTCTGAACACAGCTTCAGCCAGACTCATTTTCTCTTTTGGATTTTAAAAAAATATCATAAATCTGGAAATGTGGCAAAGCAGCAACTGGACCGCAGATGGAAGGTTTCGGCTTTATTAATAAGAAATTAAATTCACTGCTGAAACTGGACAGAGCTGAGATAAAGAGCGATCTCACTAATTACAGCCGCTGCAGTTTCAACAGCCGAGCACGTTTTCAGTCCTGACGCCAGAGCAAAGATTCCCAACCGCAGGATTCAGAGGCGTAAACGTCTGAAGACTTCAACTCTGTGGACGCACAAAAGTCGACAAAGCCTCGGGTGCTTCAGGGTTATTTAGTAATCATGGTTGAATTTTAGGCTCATGTGCAAGTCTGAGGATCAGATAACATGAACAGGAATCAAAGTAAGAGGCACCGATACACATCAAGCCATCTCAAGGCGCTTTAAGATAAAACCCAGACGATCAAACAATCCCCTACAAGCAAATAAACGGAGAGAAACTCGTTTTTTAACAGCTGGAGGCCTCCAACAGAGCCAGGAGAAGGACTTGACCTTGGATAAAAACAAAGGACAGCAGAAGCTTTCTGTTAAAGCCCATCTTAGATTTTTCACCTCCTTGATCAGGCTTCACTCGCTTAAAACAGGCCAGAGCGACGCGTTTTACCACCAGAGGCGCTTTTCTTTCTTTCAAAGCTGCGCTGGAGTCTTGCTGATGTTTGGAGCACCTTGGCGGCTACTTAGCAAGCTAACTGGTAACGTGCTGGTGCTGAGAGACAAATAAAAAAGCTTGCTGGTTTGGAGATACCAGTTAGCATGCTGGAAAGAAGAAGTAACCTCACAGACGTTAGCAGTGTTCTCGAAGGACGGTGATGAGAAACGGAAATAAACCTTCACTCACTGCAGCTTTCAAATAAATTTCTTTGGTTAAATAAGCGCTTAAAAAAGGAGGTGGAAACGCTGCAAACAGAGGTCACGACACTTGACAAACGGAAGTTCCATCATAGCCTAATTTTACCGGTTATTTGAATTCGTTATTACAGTCATTCCGAAAGTGTGCGCCCCCTGGTGGACTCCAGTCACATATTAATATAAACCTATTTCTTTATATAACAAGTGATTTAAAATTGCTAATATGACATGGCCAGTTAGTGATATCACTCATTACTCTGACCTGAATTTACTGCTCGGTGCTGAAGTTTCACACATTGGAGCCAATTTGATTTTTGTATTTTTTTTTTAAATATAATTTTTAAGCAAATACATCACTTGTATTTTGATTTTTGGTGAAGATTTAAGATTGGGCGTGCTCCATGTGAGTTTCCCGTCTTTAAACGGGCTGCAGCACTCTTCACTTTGGGAATGCCTGCTTCATTAAAGAGCTTTAAATCTTCCAAAGCAAACATGAAGCAGATGATTGTCTTTCATCGCAGAGGCTCTAAAGCACTGTAGTCGCGGTGACCAAATATGAAGTAAATGAACTAAAGCTGGAAGCTTAATCAAATCTATCGGGGGAGGCTTCTGCAGAGGCGTATTTCCTCTATTTTCCTTCAGACAAACAGCTATTATTTTATTCTCAAGGCTAAGCCGTCCTTCTGCATTTCAGGAATCAGAAGCCACCCAAAGTTTCTCAATGCGGGATTTTCCCTGCAGCAGGATCACCCGTGGCAGACACAGATGCCTGCATGACCCTGCTGCGTGACTTGTGTTCAGTGCTGTCTTATGAAAGAGACAGACCAGCATCTTTTCTAATCTAAGAAAATGACACATTTTTCCATCACTGACGACGGGAAATATTCAGTAAGCGTGACCTCTGGAAACCTGCTCATGAAAGCTGGCCGCTCAGCGACCTCTGCTCAGTGAATCTGGACCCCGAGCTTCTCTGCGCGAGTTTAAAATGAAAAACACCGAGATGTGGGATTAGTCAGTCTCTCAGTCAGTCCTCCATGCTGCTGGAAGCAAACACACAAACTTTGGTGCATCACAGGAAGTGAGACTCGCGGCGCCGCTGAAACGTGTAACTGCAAGCCATGTTTGTCGTTTGCCTGGAGTGACAGACTGTAGGATACAAGGGAAGACAATAGGAAGGGAAAACAGCGGAGGAAGGTCCCATCCCAAAAAAACAAAACAAAGAACTGGTCCCAGGAGGTTCAGCAGGACACGCAGAGTCTGACAGTGTGCACAAGTGTGTGTGTGTGTGTGTGTCCATTAGAGTTTGTCAGAACAGGGTTATGTGCACATCTTGATCCTCAGCCAGGAGGAGCTGGGACCCGGAGACGCCGCTGGGGCTTCCCCACGCCGGCTTGTCCTCCTCTTTCACTTTGAAGGCTGCAGTGTCTCCTGCAGGGACAGGCGGGAGCGCGCCGGGGGAAGGGGCACCATCACGGACTGGACCCCGCTCAGCCTCCAGGGGAGGAGGCCCAGGAAGTTGTCCCGATGGCGCGTGTCCAGAGCGAGGCTGAGCACTCTCTGGGGACTGCGAGTCTTGGGGTTCCTCATCGACTGGGAGGTAGAAGGTGGAGGTGGAAGGGGAGTGGTCACTGTGCTCCTGAGGAGACGGAGGGAAGAGAAGGAAGTGGTGAGGCAGAAGCGGTGACTATGAATGACAGATGGAGAGATAGATGGATGGATGGAGGGCTCGGTGGGTGGATGGATGGATGAGTGTGTGATGGAGATGGAAAAGAGGAAACGCTGTCAGAGTCATTCAGGCCCGAGCTTCTCATCAAGCTGCAGCTCAGCCACATTATTTTTCTTCCTCTAAAAAAAACTGAAAGTCTAAACTAAAACTTTGCTGCTAAAAACTTGACGTTTCCTACATTTTCTTCAAAACAGCATTAAAACTAAAACTCCGTGTCTTTGTGTGACCACATGTCCTCGTCAGCTCCCTGGATTAAAGTAGACTAAACTCCTGAAACTGCTCTGGAAAATATTGACATTAGACTCCGTGTGTTGGCTCAGTAAAATGTAAAGCTCGAGTCACAGAATCAGTGAAAACGTGGAGCTTACAGCCAATTTAATCGGAAACATCCGGATCAGGCTCTGTGAAACGAAAGCTGCTCGCTTGATATTAAAGATGCTCATCAGTCATCACCATCTTCTAATCCCTATTTTAGATTAGAATCAGACCTGATTGATCAGCCTGCATATTTAGGGGCCCCATTAAATGCACAATAATCCCTATCGCTAGGCAAAAGTAGCAGACAGACAAGTGGCAGCAAAAGCAAAGAAGCTTCCTCAGTGTTATAATAATAATATTAGTTGTTATTAGGCAGTGCTTGGACAGTAAGCTTTCAGGGAGGGTGCAATGAACACTGTAAAAGATGATGATCAGTAACAGCAGACAAACTAAGTTACTCTAGCAAGGACAGCTTACAGAGGTGAAGCCAAGGACGTTCTCTTTGATGATTTAACAGCACGGGCAGCCACATTAAAGCACCGTGACCTTCTTTTGCCACTTTAATGGAGAGAGGGGGTTCTAAACACTACAATACCCACAATCCTCCAGCTGGCTAACCTGCTCTCAATGGACAAACAGTTACACACGAGTGAAATGCTGTGAGTTTAAACAAGGCTTCATGCAGATACAAGCAACACGTACGAATGGGTGGCGCCGCAGCCGCCAGGGAGCAGGGCGGGATCAAGCAGCAGGTGCTAAGAAGCTGAGGCATCGGGGCTTGGTGATTGGACGATGAGCAGCAGCAGGCGGAGGAGGAGGGACGGGAAGAAGGCGGCGGTGGGGCTCATTTGGGGAAGGTTAGTACGTCACTGTCACACCTTACTCTCTGTAAGGCAAACGCACACACACACACACACACACGGAGGAAAAACAGAAAGACAAAGTGTTAGCGGGATAAAAAAGAGAGACTCGGGATGAGTTAGGCTCTTTGTGGAGTCCTGCTGGGAGTCGGGAACGCTGTAAATCTGAATCAGGAGTGAAGAATGAAACGATGTGAAACCCTCAGAGATGATGGTGCAGGTGGTGCAGGATGATGTTCATGAGCGGGTGGAGCTGAAGTTTCTGCCTACACGAGAGCGTATTGGATCAATAAAAGAAAGACAGAGAGACGAGCTGTGATGTGAGAGGATGGACGTGTTAATCCAAGGCAGTCGATGGAGGACCAGAGAGAAAAGTCAACGTGTTACGAGGAGGACGCTGCCAAAACAACAGTGTACGAAGAAATCGTCAGTGTCGATGTGGAGGAAGCATCTCAGCCTGTGAGCTACAGTTAAAGGTCAAAGGTCAGCTGATCAACTCAATTTCAGAGTTTTTTCCAGCTGCATCAAGCTGAGGGCAGCACGACTGTGACTGGACAACACTGTGGCACAAACCCATCCACAGGATATAAATATGTAAGGAAGACTGGAAATAATCTGATCATCTAGTTTGTTAATTTTTTATCATGAGTTTAAGTTCAGTCTAATCTGGATGTGAATCATTCAGAAGGTCTGAAATGAAGCGTCAAACCCAAAAACCCTGAATTATTCCATAAAGTGTCTTCTTCATGAACAAAATGCATTTCGATGAAGGCAGAAAGAAAATCTGAACTTTCACTATTTAGAGCCATGAGTCACAAAGTGCAGGCTGTCACCCCCTGGTGGGCTTTAAGGGTACTGCACAAGGGTCTACATGGGTCATTTCCAATAAATTCAACTTTTCTTTATAAATTCAATTAAGTATTTAATTAGATTCAGATACCATAATCCTGTAGAATAAATCTTAAACATTTAGATTTGAACAAATGAAACAAGGCTATGGATTTAAAATCCCTTTTTTATTACTATTCTTACTTTTTCTAACCTGTTTTTGATACTGAACTAGTCTTATATCTTTTCATTAGCTGAAAAGAACTTAAATCAACAGAAGATCTGAATAAATCACATAAACAGGAAGGAAATACTTGATTCTTATGCTTCTGTGATAATCAGAGTTCTGACTAAAGGTTTGGGTGAGATCCAGGCATGAACTGTAAACTCTCAAACTCTGAATGTTTCTGAGATTCATCCAAACGCACAAACTATCCAGCTGCACGTGCTGCAGGCTCCAGATGTGGCTACAAAGACCTGCTGCTTGAGCAACAGCTGGAGTGACTGTTCAGCCTGGCTGTAGCTTTAGGATGGATGAACACTACAGCGTCGACGCACAGAGAGCTCAGAGTGAGGAAGGACCACAACGCGTCTGTTGTGGAGCGCAGGGTGAAGGCTCGGTGAGGGGGAAGCTGTGGTGAATGGGTCGGGGTGCAGGGGTTGGGGGTAAAAGGCACGGGGGTCACATACGTGCTGCATTCACCGCTGCAGAATGGCGTATACCTCTGTATACAAGGACTGGACAGCCTTCTGGCCTGACGGATCTGAAAACAACAGTTTACAGCACAACTCAGTTACAGCGCGGGAGAGAGCTCCTATTCAAGCGAAGCCACACATCCACCCATCCATCCATCCACCACCACTCCAGCCATCCACCCACACATCCGTCCACCCATCCATCCATCCACCCACACTCCATCCATCCACCATCCATCCATCCATTCCATCCATCCAATCTCCACCACACCATCCATCCATCACTCCACAATCACAGTCTCATTCCATCCATCCATCCATCCACCCACCACATACCAACTCCATCCATCCATCCACCATCCATCCATCCATCCATCCACCCACCACATCCATCCACCCATCCACCCACATCCACTCCATCCACCACCCACCCAACCAACCACACATCCATCCATCCACCCACACATCCATCCCATCCTACTCCATCACATCCATACTCATATCCATCACCATCCACCACCCACCATTCATCATCAACGACTCTTAACAAAATCTCATCCATCCTACATCATACATCCATCCATCCATCCACCCACACATCCATCCCATCCCCATCCACCACACATCCATCCATCCATCCATCCACCCACATATCCATCCAGCCATCCATCCATCCATCCATCCACCCACCCACACATCCATCCATCCATCCATCCATCCATCCACCCATCCAGCTATCCATCCATCCATCCATCCACACATCCACCCACACATCCATCCATCCACCCACACATCCATCCATCCATCCACCCACCCATCTAACCATATACACCCACATATCCATCCAGCTATCCATCCACCCATCCACACATCCACCCATCTATCCCTCCATCCATCCATCATCCACACCTTACACAGACAGAAACCAGCCAACCTGCTTTTATTTCTTGTGACAAACATCTGTGTGAGGTGTGATCCAAACATTCTTAGGACAGCTCAATTAAAAGTTGCTAATCCCCCTTCAGGGTCATGGTTACTGGAAGTTTAGGGCCAGTGAAAAGAGTGAGGAGTCTTTTGGAATTTTTTCCCAGAATTCTGAGAAAGAAATCCCCAAATTCCCCCATTTTTTTCAGCGGCTGTAATCCTCTTCCGGGCAGGTTCACACAGCTTCCAGCTCTGCTGCTGTTTGTGAAATCTGTGCTCGGACGTCCCGTTCTGAACACTTGCACTGTGCAATCGGTGATTTCACCATCAGTCATGGACTTCTGCTTTGGTCGGCCTGAATTTCCTCTGATGGGGGGACCTCTGACTACAGCTGAGCAGTTTTCACTTGGAGTTAATAGTTTCCAAACTTAGTTATAGCTTCAGGCGAGGAGCGTTATCGGGAGAATGGCGGGTTTTTATAAGGTCTGATACACTGGAGCAGCAATCACAGATGCACAAGTACAAGAGGACATGACGAGACTTTCACAGAGAGATCTAAGATAACAGCTGTCCAGAGGTGCTTGTTGTCTAAGCTGTCTGTGGTCTGCTTCTTCCACCAGTTACAAGGCTAAAGATAACAATGTTGTTTTGCATCAGAAACCTTTAAAATGTCTGAAATCGACGTCTTTTAGAGCTTTTCCATAAACTGGTTTGTTTTTCTCTTACAAACCAGTTTGATTTCCACTCCAGCTGTCATCACTGGCAGAATCACCACTCCTCTTCATGTCAGTCTGGCGTCTGGGTCTCATGTGAAACAATATTTCAGGTTTTGAACAAACTGTATCTGGTTAATATTGCAAGTTAAAATCAAAACTGGCTCTGAGTCAAAAAAGCCTCATTTGCTACAAAACAAGGAGGTGTCCTTTAAATCCTTCCAGGAGTTTACCGCTGCGTTAAGTTAAAAGACTTTAGCTTCAGACTGTGATCCAGGTTGGTTTCAGTAATGCAGACGAGCTTCGGTTTGAATGTTTATAGTTTTTTGTAGTTTGGGAAGGAAACTCTTTAGGTGTGTGTGTGTGTGTGTGTGTGTGTGTGTGTGTGTGTGTGTGTGTGTGTGTGTGTGCGAGAAAGATTTAACAGAAATGCACAAAAACACATGCATCAGTCACGGTCATCATCATCTGTGAAAGTGTCACAAAATCACGAGCAGGGTATTAAAATCACAAACACACAAATGACTTCACACTCCGTCTCATCCCGAATGACAGATTTACAATTAAAATATTCCCACACTGGGTTAAGCACCCAAATCATCTGAAGATTGTTTTGTTAATAAAAATCTTTGAATTAATTAAAGAAATCTAATAAAGGTTTACAGAGTTCTAGACCTCATTAAGCTGCTGCAGTGCTGTGTTTCTGCCACATGGTGGCACTGCTGCACTCGCTCATGCAGCCACATGTTGCTGCAGCGTGAAGTGAGCAGGAAGAAACACTTCAGAGTCATTTTAAAGACCAATGAGAAGAAGGAATGCATCTTCAATTATGGCAGCATCTTTGTACCATCTTAGTTAAACTGAATTATTCATGTTCTAAAACTGCTACATCTGTCCTGTTAAATCAAACTCATCCTTTTCCATGTCACCTAAACCTCTTTTACCAAGTAGCTTCACCTGAGATGATACGTACAGTGTTAGCGGAGCGCCCGGGACCGCGCTGGGCCACGATGGCGCCTGAGATGGCCTTAATCCAGCTGTGCATGTCCTCTGGACTGTCAGCCTGACAGAGAGAAACACAGGAAGGTAAATGAATGCACGCTATGATTCTAAACACGTACATATGACATAATACGGTGACTTTAACTCGATTAAACGAAGTCTTCCTGTCAGTAAATCGCTCCTTCTCAGTAGTTGAGTTAGAAGAGTTGGAAAGAACAAAGACGACCAAATGTCCCATCAGTACATCCTCATCAGTATCTCATGTGGAGACAGCGGAGAGAGTAAATCCTTCAGAAGATGGAGGCGTGGAGCAATCATGCAAATGTTGAATCTAATTTACACTCATTTGGCTCAAAGCAGAACAGATGAGACAACGGTGCAGAAAGAGCTTCTCCTGACTGATGACCGCGTCCTCCTCATGCGTGTTACCTGTATGTAGAAGGTTCTTGAGCTGGTGACCATCTCGAACAGGTTGTCCCTCATCATGTGCTCGCTGGAGGACACAGAGGAGACGTTTTAGTGAACTTCCCCTGAATCAACCCAAACACAGAGCTGACAGGGAGGCTGACTGACCTCTGCTTGCACTCCTGCACTTTGTGGATCTCCTTCAGCGGGATGGCTCTCAGCGGCTCCCTCTCCTGAGACGACGGAGGAGAGGAAGTACATATCAAAAGCAAACTGAAACACGTGACCTCGTCACGATGGGTCGGGTAATATTTAGTGTCTGCGTTTGATTTCATTTAAATTTTGTGAGAAAAAAACCTCTGTTTAAATCTTTGCTCTGGTCAGTCGAGTGAACAAAACGTCAGTCGTCTCACAGCGATTGGAAACGCGACTCTAAGTCAGACGTTTAGATATCCGACACAGCTCTGCAGCGCGGCGGCTTCACTGCAATCAAAGGACGACTCACGCCACGGCTGAGCTGACGAACTTTCATATTCACACTCTGTCAAACCACAGAAGGCAGTGAGCGGCATGCTTTTACACTGATCAGAGATCATCACCTCAGGTTACACCAACATACATACATAACATACGCAGCAAGGGTGTCAAACGTAAGGCCCAAGGGCCAGAACCGGCCCAGCGAAGACTCTAATCCGGTCCACTGCAATAAAATGTGAACGAGTGCATCAATTTTAGACTTTTAACTGTATTTTTGAATCAATAAAGACCTCGCCATGGACACTTATGGTGCACCAAGTAGTAAAATAATCGTTAAACAATTAAATGACAGAAAAGTTCCTCTTTTTCTACTATCCACTCTGCTACAGACGTTTTTGATTTTTTTTACAGTGGCTCCATGTGAGCAATGAGCTGCCAGAACATTGACTGTAACTTTACACATGTATCAGGTAGAAAACTGAGATGTATTGTTGAACCTGCACTTATATTTCATGTATTAAGACATTTCAGGGATTAAATGTTTAATGAAATGTCTTTACGCTGTCAGAAACACCACCTTCCCTGGTTTGGCCCAGTTAAGATCAAACTGGGGCGCACGTGACCACGATGGAAGATTAGTCTGACATCCCTGATGTGCAGCATCACCTGGCTTAATGAGCTGCCTATAATCAGCACTTGGCGACGCTAACTAAGTAAATCACCTATAAACGGTGCTCAGTGTGTGCTATTGCTGAAGGCTGGGGTTATTTGACTGTCAGATAGTTCGCCCGTGTGTCATTCGGATCAGCATCCATGAAGACACGCGTGTGCTGATGATATGCATGATCTAAATGCTTGATTGTGTCGGTCTGTATGACTCGCAGTCAGCGGCGATAGCATGCAAACAAATGTCAGCGTGAACACAAGGAAGGCGATGAGTAAACATGGACGTCAACGAGCTTCACGAGCTTTTAACGAAGAGCGGCAAATAAATGACACGTCGGACTTTACAGAAACATTCAGGTGTTCGCTTTACAGGATTAATCAGACTACCAAAAACCTCCAGTGTGGATACGGATCCTGCATGAATATGGGAAATGCTTGTGAGACGGATCACTGAGACCAGCTTCAGCTCTCTCTTCTCCATCTCCTGAAACAAACTTTCCTTCTTCAGCTCTCAGTAGAAGAGCAAACACTCTGCAGCAGCTGCACTCACTCAGGACATGATTACACATAAAAAGGTGTGAACACTCAGCCAGACACACATATATGTACGCACACACACACACAGGGTGTGCCCATATATGTGCACAGACAGGCCGTAGTCTGTCCACACGTAGATGACATGAGGAGGTATTCAGGACGCATGCCTCTGCATGTGGAGACACGCAGCAAGTTTTGCAACAAGCACGGATTTTTTTCACTCTCTTCTTCTTCAGTGTCTGTTTGGGAGCAACGTGATGCGTCTTTGAGCACTGATGTCACCGTGTTTGAGCTCTTCGCCGTTTCCTCACCATGTCAGTTTTGTAGTAGTTGAGAGAATTTTCATCCAGGACAAAGTACCGCCTCTTCCAGTTCTTCATCTGAGAGGAAGAAGCAAAGCACGTTTCAAAGTTTCTGTTTAGCTGCTTTCTGTTTTATTTTGAAATACAGTTAGGTTAGTTCTACGCCTGCCACTTCCTTCTGTTTTCTAACATTTTTGTGCCGCACCTGTACATACGGTGTATTTATAAGCACCAGACTGTATTCTTACTGTGCCTGTGGTTATTGTTCACTTTTGGAAAGAAATATTTTCTGTTAAAAAACATTATTTTAATATGGCAGGTAACTGCAGTGAAAGGTTTACCTTGTTTTTCTAAGATTGAAACCAGTGACCGAGTTATTTTCAAAGATTTTTCTCTTCTGAACATCGACTGTTGCTCATTAATAACACAAAAGTATTTTTATCTGATTACTGTGTGAGATTTTATCCAACCAAACGTGATGGTTCATTATGACGACACTGAATAACCCTGAGTGTGTGTGTGTGTGTGTGTGTGTGTGTCTCACCACAGCTCCTTGTTTGACACAGTATCCTGCTTTGATGATGGCCTGATCCTGCGCTCCTCTGGACAGGAAGTAGGGCATTTGATTCTGAGCCCGCTTTACGCCTCCACGATCAGCTCCATTGTGCCCCTCTCCCTGCTCCTTAAACACACACACACACACACACACACACACACACACACGAACATTAGACTTCATCTGGAGTCATTTTAACTGCTTATAATCAGAATGATGAAATAAACTTTAGTGCAGGACGAGATTTTCTCACATATATAAAACACTGAAGTCTTAAAGTTTCAACTGATTTCTAAAGTCGTCCTCTGCTGAAGAGTTTGTGGACTTTTTACTTCCACACTGAGCCGTGTCCAGTCAGCACGTCCACACTTCATTTCTCCAATTCAAACTGCTCTGAACACTCGGTTTCACACAGTTTTTTTTTTTACTTCTGACACCCGGTGATGTCATCGAGAGGGGATACCCCTACCACGACACACCGGCCACCTGCCAGCCCATTGATCCAATCTTGCGTTTTGAGGGGCAGCCAATCAGAAGAAAGCTGAAAGACTTTAAGAGGGAGGAGCTAAACGTGTTGTTTTCACACAGAGGATGAACTGAGGGGCAGCATGAAAGCCCGGTGTAAAACAAATAAGGATTATTATGAACTCTGAATCATCCAAAGCTACCCTAAGAGAGTCCAAGAATAAAAATAAGACAACAGTCAGCGATGATATTTTTAATCCATGCATTCTTCCTGTTCTTGTCATTGTTTTCAATGATATATTACCCATAATGCAACTCCTCTGACTGGGGTCGCTAGTCTCAATCATAAACAAACGATGGATTACAAAGATTTTGCAGTTTTACTTCCTAAAACCGGCGTAACAATCACAGATGTGCAAAACTGTCAGAGGTCCCCTTTAACAAATAAAAACAAACCTCAGCTATCAGCAGCTAAATGTCGATGCGCGTTCCCCTCGATATTTTTAAAACCTCCGACTCATAATTAAACCAGCCTTAACTCGCCTGTGTTCCTGCGAGCTGACTCATATCTGCAGCTGCATACCAGCACAGGCAGGACCGGACCTGCCGAGCTGCTCCTGCCGCTCGCAGCTGTGAGCGTTACCTGAGTGGCCGTGATGATGGGGACTCCTCCGATGATCTCAGTTTTGTAGGAGACCTGTTTCACGGTTCCAAGCAGCTCCTGGGGAGTCTCTGCGTGGGTGTTGTGGCCCTCGCCAGGCTTTGGCACCTGAAAACAGAGCAAAAAGGCTCCACATCTCACTATTTTTAAGAGCTTGGGCTTTATTTCACCTTTTTTCTTAACTCTCTGCATGTTATTTATCATAGGAATTCACATTACGCTAGCAATGCTAATTAAATAGAGATAAAAGCTATTAGGATCAGTTATTGGCTTTGGTCTTAAAGAGTGACGATGGTTATTTTCACACCTTGAACTGGAGCAGAGGTCTAAGTCTGACAGGAAGCTCATTCTGCAACCAGCATGTTACATATGTACCATTCCTTTAAAGGAGAGGTGCTCACAGCTTAAAATAACAAGCAGACACCAGAAATTAACTTTAAAATCAGTGCTGTTTTAGACTCCTTCCTGGACTCTGATAGATGGAAAAGGAATAAACGATAAAAGGATGGGTGGTGTGAATCTGCCACTCCCAGCTAATCATTTTTCAGTAAGCAGTGTTACTGCTGTGATGGGTATTACTTTTCCCACTATGCTCCCTCCACCCCTGTGATTTAATAACCTCGACTTTGTAGTTTAGCAGCCAATACTGTCACACCCTGCGTGTTAAGGCACTAAAGCCTCACAGGAAACATGACATTACACGTACAGGTGGTCTAAACTGTATGAGGACTGACCTGGTGACTAGTTATAGAGCAGTTGTTAGCCTAGTATAAGCACATCAGCACAGGGAAGACACGACGAGGATCGCTCTCAGTAGAAGCAGAGGTAAACACTGAAAACAGACTTCAGACTTCAGCCAGAGCGTCTGAGGTTATCCATCCACAGCATGGCGTCGGTCAGCCTATTCTAGCTGCTACTGAGACTGCACATGCCAATAGTGGCATGACATCTGCTGGTGAAAACCACACTGTGGTGTAGTTTTGGCAGCAAGTGCGCCTTTCTGCTTAGCAGCCGGCTAATACAGTAATCGAATGCAGGTGGCCTGCTGGGTTTTAGAGTGTACGACTGCCAGTTTTTACCACCAAAACTCGAAAGTCAAAATCAGGAGCAAAGTGATTTCAGTGGTTTTTAACATCTCCTGTGCTGACGTGGATGTACACCGGAGAATAGCCCAAGGACCTTAGCGCTGGTATAAATGGTACAGAGCTGTGGCGACGTCACTGTTTGCACATAACCCGACCAATGCTGCGAGTCCTTTAGTTAGGCTAATGCACTTGCTGTTGTCGCCCTTGCAAAGGATGGTGCACACAAAAAGGAAAATGGCATCTGCTGACACAAGCGACGTCTCGGTGTCATTTCAGCTGGCCGTGCATCTCTACAGGACCCTCCATTTGCAACCCAACAGATTTTTGCCCGCCTGCTCAACTCAGCAGCGGTCAGCGCAGCACGTGCGTCGATATCGGCGCACGAGTTCGGAGATTCCTTGATTATAGAGAGGCAGGGAGTTGGAAAAGATGAAAGTGTGCACAGAAAACTTGTCAGCTGACTGCAGACCACAGCAGCTGCAGGTGGCTTTAATGCTGTTGTGTCTTTACACGCTGCTACGCCTGCACTGATCTTTATCACAGTGGCCTGATGTGTAACTTTCCATATGCTGCAGCCCGAGGCTGAAGACAGAGCGACACACAACAAGAGGACAAACAGGGTCAACGATCTGTTGTGTGTGTGTGTCTGTGTGTGTGTGTGTGTGTGTGTGCGGTGTGTGTGTGTGTGTGTGTGTGTGTGTGTGTGTGTGTGTGTCTGTGTGTGTGTGTGCTGTGGTGTGTTGCCACAGATCTTGTTGGATTGTTGAGAACACTAACCATTCTACCAAATCATGGTTAGGGTCGGTTGGCCTGTAGGTAAAACTTCCTCATTCCTGCATTTATAACTGTGAACGAATGAGAGGGAGAGAGAGGAATGTGTAAGGCTCGAAAGCACAAGAGGAAGAAGAGAAACGAGCTCCATGGGTATCTAAAAATATCGTCTTATTTCTGTTTCAGAGCCAGAGGATGTGTGTGTGTGTGTGTGTGCCATTATCCCATCCAGATGCAAATACACACACAGAGGTCAGGTCTTTGTCATTGTACAGTTTCCTCCTATTGAGTGACAAAGGCCTACTGTTTGACAGCAGAGGAACAACAAGTAGCAAGGGACAAAAGAGAGGAAATAAACCGCACAGATGAGGAAAAGAGGGAGGAAGGGAGTGAGAAAGAAAAGAGGTAGGGCAGAACGACGAGGAAGGAAGGAAACAAGGAAGGATTGAGGACAAAGGAGACTGGGAAGGAAGTGAGGAAGGAGTGGGGTCTGAGGGCTCTGTGCAGGCCGGTTGTGTTCTCGTACACAGCTGTTTGCACACAGGTACATTGTGATGTTGAAACAGGAAAGGGACAATCTGCTGCCACAAAGTTACAAGCATGCTATTGTTTAAAACGTCAGCGTGTTGGAGCACCGATAGTTCCTCTCACTGGAAACAAAGCCACACAGAAACAGGTCAAAAGCAAAGCAAAGAGAAATGTATGTGGCCAGAGTCACTACGCAGGTAAAGAGGAAGGAGGCAGAGAGACGCAGTGCAGGGTGAGAGGGAATAAAGACGAACTTACCAAAGCAGAACTCTGCCTTTGGTCTTTGTTTGGTGGCATCATTGACCTTAGCGAGAGAGAAGAGTAAAGGGTAAACGTGTCAGCACAACCCACCAAAAACATGAACCCACTCATCTGTGATAATTCTATGCTGCTAATGGCAGAGTACGGGACGGATAAATCCTGGCACCGCTGTCATTTAGCCGATGTAAGGTGGACTTGTGGCTGGGACAAGACGAATGTGGCCTACAGAAAACCACACATTTGGGAAAAACTCAGGAAAACGACATATCATACTATAAAGATGCTACACTCACAGCAGTGGTCTGAATCTTAGCTGTCAGACTCCAGTTTGTTCATGTAAATGGAGAGTTCACACGCTGAGGCTAATTATGGAGTTCCACAGGGTTCAGTGCTGGGACCAGTTCTGTTTACATTATACATGCTTCCCTTCAGCAGTATTATTACAAGGCACAGAAAACATTTTCACTTCTATGCCCATCTTAGAATAAGGTTTAACTTCCTGCTTCAAAATTCGTATAATAATATGGTATCTAAACAGATGCTAACTCTGGATGGCATTACCTCGGCCTCCAGTAACACTGTGAGGAATCTCGGCGTTGTCCTTCAATGCACATATTAAAAAAAACTGTAGGCTTGCTTTCTTGTATTTGTGCAACATCTCTAAAATTAGAAAAGTCCAATTTATTATTAATCGCTGGCTCTCTTCCACAGTGTATCGTCTGTCCTGTCTCCCTCACCTCACCCCCAACTGGTCGTGGCAGATGGCCGCCCCTCCCTGAGCCCTGTTCCTCTGGAGGTTTCTTCCTGTTCTGAAGCATCTATTTACTGTGTGACTTTCAAATGAATTTCTGAATTTATTCGGTTTCATTTTTTTGAGTTTAAAATCCGGCTGACGCCACAGGAATTCGACAGGCTTTAGGATAGAGTCATGAAAAGGAAGAGGCGATAATCCAGCAGATGTTCTGTTCAGTCTACAGCTGGTACCAAGAGAAATCACACGCCAAAATAACAACGGATTTTACAGATTTAAGCACGTTTGTACGCACAGAGAGTGCAGGTGAAACGGTGTGTGTGGAAGAGTGAGGACTAACCTTGGAGATGTAGGAAAGATTGAGAGAGCCCACATTTCCTGCACCTTTGGGCAGATTCTGAAGAGAAAAAGCACAAATGTACACAAATGTATCAGCATCAGCCATTCGTGATTGCATCGAGAAGACGTAGAACTAACAGAAGTGAACAAGGTAGTAGCGCTAGCATCACTGCTGCCTGCTATGATGGAAACCAACAACAGTATTTCCTGCGTTTATTTACAGATTTCACAACATGATATTTAAAAACATGAATTATTCTTTTTCTTAAATTTATGATCTTAAGAAGAGTTTGCTTTTTTCCCCTTTCAGTAATGTTCAGTAAAAATGACAAAATAATGTAAAAGACGATGATGTGGAGTCATAAGAGAGCTTAACTTCATCCAAAGAGTCAGATATGAATAAAAAACATGACATGGTCAGAACCGGTTTCAGTCTTCTCTGATCTCACAATACTTGTTATAAACATCTATGTGGGAAGATCATCTGGAAAATACCAAAGCTCTGTGCGCTGGCAGTCCGACCAGCTTTGGGCATGAGGATGCGACAAGTTTTAGAAATTCCCCAACAGTAGGAAATCTCAGTGCTATCGCTAACCTGTTTCTGTTCTGGTTCCCGTTTGTCTGCTTGGTTTCATGCAGAGGTGAGACTACTCAATCAGATTTCAGATTTGAACAGTGAAGCCAAGGAGGAAGTGCCCTAATCCTGCATTCTTTCTAAAGTAACCGTTGCTTAACAAAACCCTTTAATGAAGTATAAGGTGCAGAAAAGCCAAAGTGTAACGTCCTCATATGAGGAGGGAGGGTCTCAGGGGGCTGTACGGCTCCAGCGCCTCTGAAAAACACATCAGTGGTGTGATTCACGTGTCTGACATGTCCCTTCATCACAATGAGCTCGCACACAGAGGAGTTAATTTTGACTCACTCCCACACACACCATCCTGCTGCACAGCAGAGTGTGAAAGTGAATTAAAATTTATTCCCCGGTGCAACAGCTCCTACTTCCTCCTGTTGCAAAAAAGCAGTGGGCTTCAGAGTCACGGGCAGAGACGTCTGCAGCACCTTTTCAGGTAGCAGAAAAATGCAGAACAATACGAGAGCCGAGCTTCACGGTGTCAGCGCACGCCAACAGAAAAATGCTGCTGTAGCACAAAGACTTTGATGCTTCATGCAGCTGATTCTTAAGAAGCATCTAAAATATGAGCTGTGCAACAATGTGGTGGATTACATCCCTGAAGCGATTCAAGTCCCTGCATGATGATTTTCACGAGCTGTTTATTGCCACTTGGAGGTAAGAAAACCAAAGTCAATACCTGTAATGGCTTCTGAACTTCAAAATAAAAGGCCTGCATTTATGTTCTTACTACACACCCCAAGACATCATGACCTCAGATGAAAACACCTATAAAAACAGTTTCTTTTCAGATGATAAAGATGTTTTCAGCTCATAAACAGCCTTACCTGGGGGTTATCCATGTACCACAGCAGGCTGCCCTGCTCAGTGTCCAGGATGAAGTAACGGCGCAAGAACCTGCCGCTGTTCTCATTCTCCTCGATGTCCAGGAAGCCGCAGAAGCGATTCTGTCGGTCCACGTAAGGCATCGCAACCCCGACCAGCTCAGCCCGCTCTGGGGCATCACAGGAACTCTGCACACACATTTAGACACAAGTGTCAAGGCAGGTTAAAGGTGCTAGGTTTGGAATTTATGACTGATCTATGGCTGATCTATGACTAGTGAACAATGCACATTTCTTTACACTGCTGACTCAGTACAGACATACGGGTCTAATTAACAGTGGTTGGCAGCTTGGGTGTTTTTCTGTTTTTACCAAGTCTGTTGCTTTTCTGTTTTATCTTATTGCTAAACTTGTATCCCAAAAACATGTAGAGAAAGTGAAACAAGTGAAAGTTTGTGTTCCATTTTTCCAGTAAGGATGGGAAGACTGGTTTGCCTGCCAGATCTGGTTTTTCGTGACGTCCAGCTTCCAGTTTGCAGCTGAGTAGGTAAAAACTGACAGGAATGAGAATTAGCAAGTCTGACGTCACTCTGTAGTGGGAAGGAGTTGCTGCTTTAGGTGGAGGAGTTCAAGTATCTTGGGTTCCTGTTTGTGAGTGGGTGCTGCAGAGCTCAGTCCTTCAGCAGGAACTCATGGAGAGCTGCAACTCCTCCACAATAAAAGGAGCCAATTAAGTTGGTTTGGCCTGGTTCTGGAGGAGGTCTCTTCCTTCTAAAGGGGAGTTTTTTCTTTCTACTTTTGCCAAGTGCTTGCACATTTGGGGCTTTCTCATTTTTTCTTCTTCTTTGTATTACTGCATCGTCTTTACCTTTCCACATAAACTGCTCTCTCTGTGCATGTTTCTGAAGGGTCACTCTTCCAGTGGGAGTGGACTTTACTGGACTACATGTTTCACCTGCTTTTAACTGTAACCTCAAAGTTTAATTTTAAATAAAAAACAATTACAGCAATTTACTGCCGGCTGCTAAGATTCATGTCTTTCAAAAGCCTCAGTCCCCTCAGAGTTTCTACTGGCAGGTAAGTCGCTGAAACGCCTGCAGCCTTTTCATAGCTAATGAAGCCCAGCATGAAGTTTTCCAGATAAGGAAGATAATACTAATCCAACCTTCACTTTCAGAATCTACTTTGTCTTCAACAGTTTCCTTCATGCATAGTGCATACCACTGTCTTTAAGTAGGGAAAACGTGAACGCTCATTCCTGTGCACCGGATTCCTTTCATACATAAATGACAGTTTTCTTCACATCAAATACACAACGTGTCATTGAAACATGCAGATGTAAAGTGTGGTTTGTCACACTAAAAACTTTCAGGCACGCACACACACACACACACACGCACACGCACATGCACACGCACACACACCCTTGTCTTTCCATTACTTCAGAGGACATTCGATTGATTTACATTCAACAGACTTAACCTTAACTCTACTAATCCTAATCCAACCCTTACCCTAACGCTCAGGATGAAAATTAATGATTTACATTACAGGGACTTGTCTTTTGTTTCCATAGAGGCTATGCAAACAGATTCATGCCGTGACAATATGAGTAATACACACACACACACACACACACACACCCTAAGAGGTAAAAGACTATTGTTTTCCCAGCTCTGTGATTTACTCTCACACTGCAATGCCAGAATCAACATGTCTGCTGAAATCAATCATACAGACATTTATTTTGTGTCTTCACCCCAGAGCGGCTTCAAACCTCACCATGTATCAACATTTTCAATGACTGGTTTAAGTTGCCTTGAATGTCTGGTCCAAACTGAACTTCAACTTTGCTCCAGCTATCAGGAGTAACGAGAGTTTTGCATTTCACGTTTCTTATGTCATGTCCAGCTTTGCTCAATTTTCCTTTAAAGCAGGAGGAAAAGCCAAACGTGTTCCCTTTCTTTCCAATTGCTGCCTGAGCATTTTGGCCAACAAAGAGTTTTAACACCCAGATTCAAGTTCAGATACCTGCAAAATTCTAGTTTAGCTACTCCCACGGGTGTTACAATAAATACATATTATAAACATATTCTCACATTCACAAGAAAAGGGAATATACAACATTAAGCCAAGTTACAATTACAATTAAACTATCTAATTAGTTTCCATCTGAAGATGATATATCTGACTTAAGTATTTAAAAAAAAAAAACACTAAACATGCAGTTCTGCTTTAACTTTGGACGTAAACAAAGATGAAAACTAACCTGCAGCACTTGAAAGGTTAGTGATGCCTGGTGACCTACAGAGCTATGGTTAGGCTAATATTCACATGTTAGCATTAAAAAGCAGATAACAAAGATGGACGTTGAGAAAAAAGATGTTAACGACCCACAAAAAACTCTCTAAACATAGTCCAACTGCTAACTTAATTTAGTACTTGAGTAAACATTTTCCTGAAGAGTTTAAGGCTTCAATCGCTACAACAATGATGTTCGTTTTGTCATTTCTGCAGACTTAAACAGGCAATAAGGCCGAGCATGCTTCAGGGGACCGACCCCCAGATGGTGTCCAAGCAACAATGGTGTGACTTCAGACAAGAGTAGGTGAGCCTTGAATTTTTTGACAGCCATACATCACATGCTGTATTCTGCATAATGTACTGTACTGTATCAGTACTTCATACACAGTCACTTCCCCTAAAATACTGCTTTAAAAAATGTGTGTCAAAGGAAAACCACAGCCCATTCCCATTATTGCACAATGGTGGGAATTATTAGAACATAACACATCAAAGGCCCTGATTGACAATAAAAGGGAAATAGATCATTTTCTTAAATGGAAAACTGCAATTTGCCAGTGCAGCTAACAAAGCGACTGACTAAGAAGTGGGGGGAAAGCTAAAGCTACTGGAAGCTGGAGTGGGGATGTCAGTCATTTTCAGAGTGTGTTATCTGGGTAATGCTAACATAGCGCCGAACAAACTAAACAGCCAGTCTGAAAACAAACATTCCCTCTGAGACAAACTTGGTCTAGTCAAGTCTGAAGCAGACGCTGCAGGACTGGTCCACTGAGCTGTGTCTGATAAGACGTCGGAGGCAACCTTTATGCTAATGCGTTGGCATAAAAGAGCCGTGAACAGTCAAGAAACCACAAAAGACAATCAAAAGAACAACTGATGGCACGCTAGATGACTCTGATGTTATTTTGAGCAGATATGAAAACAGGTGTGGCTTCAAATTAGGGCAGACAGTTTGCTGTGGCTTGTGCACAAAAAGCCTGAAAACCACTGCTTCAGGGTGTGACTACCCTGTCGCTGACGAGTCACCGCTGTAAGAGTGTGCAATTTCCTCAGTGTCTCAGGCACACCCACCCATCATGGGATGAGTAAAATTTGGTCCGTGAAAGCAGACTTTAAGCCAAAAAAAACAGCAGAAGCAGGTTAGAAGTTTCACAGGGAGGCGGCTCGCTGTCACAGAGCTCAACTTTGTGGTTTTCATTTTCAATTTCAAAGTGAAAAAATCCTGTTGGAACAGTTCAGAGCACCGCCGAAGGATGAATATATCTTACACCTGATTTCATGCCTTTAGATTTCTTCAACTTTCTTTAAATTTGGTGAAAATGCCTAAACAATGACAAACTTGTATGAATATTAGTTTCATGTACACGGCTGACAGTGAGGTGATGCTACAGTTTTAAGGGGGAATGGAGATCTTACAGTTTTAAGATCTCCATTGACTTAGAGATCAATAGAAAACATGAAGCCATGAGAGTTTTAGAATAGCACAAAAATCAGAAAAACAACTAAAAATTAGCTTTTTTTCCACTTTAACCTTTTGTTTGATTAAAGGAAAATAACATAACGCGGGAGTTGCTCAAAGACAGAAAGCTAGCAAAGGTACGGGAATGCAAATTCAGAACACAATAAGTGTGAATGAATGTTAGCAATGCAAGTCCATCCATTCATTTTCTTCCACCTACCCTGGTCTGAGTTGTACAGCAGATAAGTGGCAGACACTCATAAGGTTCTCTTTCTAAAAAGTCTCTAAGAGCTTCATACTGTTGCCTTTCCTTCCTCAGCTAACAGGGGAAGTATTGGTGTCACCAGTTATGACTGTTTGGATGACGCCAACATAGAAGTGTTAAAAAACACAAACGCAGTTCCTCGAATTTTCACTTTGAATTACTCGAGCGAAAAAAGATTTGGGTTATTTTTGGAAATGTGCAAATATTCAGCACACGAGTAGAGAAGGAGCAAAACAAACTGGGATCAGGTAAAAGAAACGGCTCTGTGCAAAAGTCTCGAGACACCCCTCATGCTTCTTACGATGTCTTCAGCCATCTGTGAAACACAGTGAAGGCTCTGTAACAGTTTGACGGCAGCTTTGTCAAAACTGATGAAATTATGTAATCCCATTACTGGAACTGAAGAGCTCTGGATGTTCTTGGAGAAGCCTGGAGAGCTATTCCTGAAGACTACTTAAAGAAGGGACAAGAAAGCCGCCTCAGAGAGTTCAGACTGTGTTAAATAATAAAAGAGGTCATACCACATGTTGACTTTCACTTGTCATTCATTCATACAAGCTCTCAAATTCAACAATGGCAGATGCAAAGCTTCAAAACCATAATCCACAGACCAGTAAGTGATGTCACGGTGGCTATTTTAAGTCCACGGTTTTTCCGGCTCAGCAGCTCCTCAGTGATTGAAATCTTAAACACCAAAAAACCCAGTGACACTCAGGTAACTCCACCTTCGTTCGTTAAATTAGCACAAATTACAGAGAATTAATTGTTCTGTGTTGTACTCTGAAACCCTACACTGTAAATAGAAATATAAGCAGATGATGCATCTCCATCGAATTATTCCACTGTCCAAACTACTAGAAGAGAATGGATCGACTTGAAGGCAGCAATTCCACCACCAACTAGTGTTTTGGTGCCAACACAGCTTTTCCTTTCTTATTATTTTGCATATTTATAACGACATAGTAAGTATTGGGCGATCGTGGCTCAGGAGTTGTCAGTTCATCTTGTGATCGGAAGGTTGCCAGTTCGAGCCCCAGCTCGTACAGTCTCGGTCGTTGTGTCCTTGGGCAAGACACTTCACCTACCGCCTGCTGGTGTTGGCCAGAGGGGCCGATGGCGCGGGCTCGCCTCGGTCAGTCTGCCCCAGGGCAGCTGTGGCTACACCTGTAGCTGCCTCCACCAGTGTGTGAATGTGAGAGAAAAGCGCTATATAAATGCAATCCATTATTATTATTGGAGCTATTTGCTTAACAGTATTCACATTTATAAGGTCTACAACTGAAAATTATTAAGCCCCTAATGATGATTGTCGTAAAAAAAGAGTGTGCAACACCCTCGGCCTCAGCTAGCTGTCTATGGTTACCCTTGTGACAAAGTAATTAGCTCGCTCTGAATTAGCAGGTAGATTTGTTAGCTAAGCGTTTCTTATTAATTAATAAAATATTGATATTTGGTGTCCCTGTATTGATACTATAGCTGTGTTCTATATGACAGGAAGAGCAAACAGTACATGGAAATTACTGATGGGGGTTAAACAACAGCTTTAAAATCCTGACCCAACATTCTTTTTTAAATCCTCCACAGCGATATTTTTCACTTTCAGTTTTACGACGTGCAGAAGGCTTTCTGTTGAGATCACAAGGTTGATGTACTGTTACTGTAAACTTGTTAAGAAGTTACATTCAACTGCTACTTCAAGTTCTCAGGGGAAAACACGGCTATTCTCTAGTTCTCACATCTGACTGATGATGTCACAGTACATACTGCTGACCTGATGACCCCTAACTTTGACTTTAAAACTTCTGTGCTTATATAGGACTATAATTTTTGATTAAGCAACAGAATAGACTAGAATGAATGTTTTTGTCATCGTACAGGTGTACGATGAACATCTGCCCGAGTGATGCATTCAAATACGGCACATCAAATAAAAACTTTATACAGACCCTACAAAGACTTCCTTTATGAAACAAATAAAATACATGTATAAATAAAAGAATGTAATAATTTAAAGTAAAGGGAAAATAAAAAGTATAAATTAAAATACACACAAAGGAAGGACAAGAAGTACACTCGATTGGACACTCTTATCGATATTCCACAGAAAGCTCTGAGTCTAAATACTCGTTTCACGACCTGAACAATTATTCAAAGCAAAAAATTGTTCACTTCTTCTCGTGTAAGAACATTTGCATGAAGCCACAGGGCAGCACGTGAGCCTAAAAATACCTCCTAATCTTTTTAACACTAATTTTCTACATTGTATTTATTTCAGATCAGGCATTCTGATTTCCTCTGGGCCTTCAACATATAATAACCTGTTTATCAAAAAAGATGGAATAACTAAAACAAACAAAACAGACAAAGTGAGCTGAAATCAAACAAAAAGAAAACAAGAAACTAAAGTAAATTAAACATTAATAAAGTTAAAGACAGAAAAAGGAAAAATAAAACATAAAGGACAAAATAAATCTGAAAACACGATGTAAGAGCTGAATAACATAAGTAGCACAAATATTAAAAATCAAGTACACTAATATAAGTAGTGTTCTTGGTCCCTGTGCCACCCCATGAGAATCCTACAGTCGCTCCTGGTAATATATGAACCTTTTACAGACAAAGCTGAATAAACCCTGATTTTACAGCTCTTTCACCTCATGAATCAGATCAACCTGGATCAGTTAGGGTGTTACTGCTGTGAATCCGCTGCTTTTCATTTCCCGTGTTTGGTACAGATATAATACTCACGGTGGTAAATATACCTATTAAACTGTCACCAGTGCTCAATTCCTCCCCGTGGAGCTCAAACTGTAGTCACAGGCCTAAAAACATCGACCCATTTCCTCTCCCGCCTACATTAACCGTCTCTCCGACAGCCTGTGGCCCTGAACCAGGCCGCTGCTGCCCGGGTAAACCATCCCTACAAACACGGTCTGACCGTCTGGAGGCAGGAAAAGCGACGAATTTCAGGTTTACTTACACAGTCCGGCTCAGTCCGAGTCCAGTGTGGCAGCTGTCCGGCACCAGCGTCAAGTTAAACCACAATAAACCCACACTGCTTCCGCTTACAGCCTTTAGAAATAAAAGCTTCTGCTGACGACCGCGTTACGTCCGTCTGGACTTCAAAATAAAGTAAATAAAGTAAACGTTTGCTTTAATTTTCTTTCTTTTGTCTGAGAATAATTTTGCTCTCTTTTTAAATTGAGCCTTTCCTACTCGATTGTGTGGGATTACATTCAGTTTTATTATCTAAACTTAAAATACTTAAATTATTATTATTATTTTTTAATACTGATGAGATATTTTGTAATTCTGTTTTATTGCCTTTTTATTAATTTTTTGTTACTGTTTTCTTCACTGTTTTAGTTCCTGTAACACAGACAGCTGATGCCATCTTACCTCATTGAAAACCTTGATGATGAGTTTAATGCACAAAGTTTAAATGAAACAATTTTTCTAATTTATGGGGGAAATGTATTTTATTTAAAGGGTGCTAATGGGGAGACTATTTCATCTTTTCCTAATTTACAGTGATTATGGGGGGAAATCTCCTCAAACACTGAGTAGAATGTTTTGCCAAATGTCAAATTTCTGCTGTAAAGATGAACCTTAAACTATGTTATATTTTATTCACATTTATTTTTGAAATAGCAAAACAATCCAAGACAGACAAGTGAATGAATCAACATAGGTCTACATTTCTTTCTTTATTAAAATTTTCACATATTGTTTCCAGTGCTCATAATTCATAGAAACATATAAATGTAGTCCGGATTTTGTCTGAATGGTCACATTTCTGCTTTTATTTTGAAGGGAGCATAGATGTGACACATTCCTACTGTTGGCAGCTTGATCATGTTGTAGATTTCCAGCCAATCAACTGAGATGAAGTTTTTTTCCCTCCTCATCTCTCGCTCTCTTTGCAAAGGATTATGGTAGATGCACAGAAACAATAACAGAGCTGTAAGCACGGAGGCCTGTGCAGCAGGATGTCAGCAGGTCAGCTGAAGGACAGCGAGCACAGAGTCTGCGACGTGCTTAAGAGGGGCTCTTCAGCAGGACGTATTCATCCAGATCTATGTGCACAAGGAAACGTTTCAAGCTGTGATATTACAATCCTGAGGCCTGGAACTAATGACTGTTTGTTTTAATGTTTTATGTTACTGCAAACATCCAAAGTAAATGCATACCCCACATGATCTGGTATACCATTTCATACACAACCAGGGGACTTCCCAGAGCCCGCGACTGGCCTTAAGTGTGTGTGTGTGGGTGTTGTTTCATTTGTTTGCTCGTGTGGATAGTCTCTTTGTGAGGACGATGAGGAGGAGGAAGAAAACAAAACCAACACACACACACACACACACAGGACGGAGCCGAATAAACAGCTGGGCGAACAAACACACACAGGCAGGCGGTGTTTACAGTCACCTCTCTCAGACCTGATTGTCTTCATTTGTCTAAACTAAAGGCTGCGAGCACTTCTAATAAAAACACTCCCTTCTACACAACATCTTCTTATGAACTGAACATCACATGTTTGGAAGGGCTGCCAGGAGCAAACATCTGCTGTCTAAAAAGAGCACACAGCACCTATAAGCACAGTGGCGCAGGCACAATGATTTGGGCACCTTGTCACTCATTTGACCATGAACTCGTCTGCATAACAAATTATTCTTGAGGCAAATGTGAGGCCACCTGCTTCACAGCTAAAGCTTGGCCAAAATGAGGTCATGAAAGCAGCGCAGCAAGTCTACAAGAAAATGGCAGAAAAAGAACTGATGTGGTGCAACCTTCAGAGAGCTGTGCATAAACGAACACTGAAAACCTCTTTGAAGTCAAGCAGTGTGAGACAAAATTCCTCCACAGCAACAAAGTCGTGCAGACATCAATGACTTTGACTTACTGCTGCTGAAGGAGCCTCTACAAGCTGCTGAGCTGTGGGTTGTATTTCGTTTTTCACAGCAGTGCAGAGAGACCTGTGAAAGTTTGACCACACATGAACCCTAAGCCTCAAACCAACGACAGGTAACATTAAGACACAATCATCGCTTCATTGCTCAACTGTGCATTTTGTGCTTCCACCCCAAATATCCAAAACTTTAATTTTTCACTGATTTTTTAAATGCAACTTTGCTCAATATATTCTTTTCTTTTTTTTTTTGCATTTTTTAATATTTTCCTTTATATGCTATTAGTATGAGAAGCTGTCACAATGCACATCTCTACCCCTGAAACACACTGACAGAAACTGAGACATCAGCAGCTCCAAAATGAAGGAAAAATAAAAAGGCTGAAGGCAGAAGAACAAGACGATGAAGCAGAAATAGATTATTTGTAAATTCTGACATCTAGTGGTGAGAGACTAGAATCACAGTGACGAAATGCCTTTTCTTTTCTTTCACATCTACGGCTGGAAGTGTTGCAAAACTGACCCAAACTTCCCCGAGACTCCTGCTCAATCACAGCATAGAATAGCTAAAAGCTTTCTTTGAGCTCACTCACTCTGTGGCGACATCACTGCAGTGATAAATCCATCACTAAGGCCTAACAGGAGGATGTACCTGTGTATATCTGTGTGGAAGGATGTGTGAGGGGGGAAAATATGTATTTAGAACCACTTTCAGGTCGATCACCATTCCTGCCTTCACCTACAGCACAGCCACAGACTGTAAATAGTGACTGAAAGCCTGACAGGCATTGAAGAGGCCCACAGGGTAGAGCCTCGTGTCCAGCTGGGAGGAGCAGACCTACAACCTGGGAACGCCTCTGTGTCCTGAATGTTGTTCGGTATGTTTTAGCTGCTGATATTATGGGTTTTCAGCCACTATGTATGTGTTTTACCACCTATTAAAAGGGCCCAAACAAGGCTTTCCATGTCACTTTTTGTCCAGAAGCCTAATATTTCCAGCTCTGAGGTTCTTAAAATCAAACTTTAACAGAGTATTAGTTGCATAGTTAGCCAAAAAAACAAAAAAAATCTATATTGGTTCACATCACTCTTATGTTCGAACAGGGTGTTCGTTATGGCCAAACTGTG
>NW_024582509.1:243209-266667 GCF_018398535.1 Haplochromis burtoni
AGAGATTATATCTCTCGGCTGGCCTGGGAACGCCTTGGTATTCCCCCGGACAAGCTGGAGGAGGTGGCTGGGGAGAGGGAGGTCTGGACCTCTTTGCTTAGGCTGCTACCCCCGCGACCCGACCTCGGATAAGCGGATGAAGATGGATGGATGGGATAGATGGTTCACATCACAAAAGCCAGGAGCAGAGATTCATTTATTCAGATAGTTTTGCTTCCTTTGGTAAAAGCAGTCACTAACACTATGATCCAGCCCCTGATTTTACTCCAGTGTAACAAAGCAGTTTGTGAAATACTTGACATGTGGACACTGAACACCTCCCACTTCCTGTTCATGCTGTACCTCATTTTCTTCACATAAAAGCTATTGTAATAAAACAAACGGGCTGCCTGTGAGTGTGATGTTTTGCTTCGTGACCAAGCTGTCTTTGTTAGTTTAGTGTTTTGGGTTTTTTTTGACAAATGGTTATTCTGTAACTAAAAGTTTCTTTGTATGCAGACAATGATTTATTATATGTCAGTTTCAGCCCTTAGATGTTTGTTCTGTCGGCTGTTAGCAGACTGACTGTATTGCCCAGAATCCTCTATTTTAATCTCTTTAAGAAAGTGAGTTGATTGGGTGGTAAGTCATTTGGCTGCACTCATCTTTCTCTTTGTCTGTCTGCCGAATGTCAAAGGCCTAATTGTTTTTAAAGAAGCCACTGCCAGTGCTGCTGCCAGCTGCTGTGCCAGCTTATTCTTCAGAGCTGTGTGAAGCCTGAACTCTCCAGGTGTCACTGCAAAGCTCTGCCAGGTTCTCAACAACCAGCTCCTGCTCAGGGAGCGTTTGGCAACAGCGCGAAGATCTGAAATCTGTTTATTGTCAGAATATCAAACCCCCACCTCCTCCCGGTACAGTAACTTTTGGTCTGAAGGCTGGCAGGAAGGCTGATGCTGGCACAGGGGCCACAGCATGCCACTCAGGGACTTCATCCAGGCTTAGTGCTCCTCAGTAACTGTTGGAAAGATTTTTCAGGGTCGCTGCCAACATGACCTGATGGCCCGGAGAAACAGACAGCCACAGCGGGGTGCATGTCAACAAGTACTGGGACATCCATCCATCTCTGATGTTGCCCCCCCATCTCTCTTCAAAAACTAGTTTTTCACAAAGCATTCAAACGCAAAATTCTCATTTGGTGCTCAAAAATAATCGTTCTGCATCTTAATCTGGGCCACATCCATGTTATGGACATTATGATTTGAATCTTTGGCCATATTTAATACAGACATCCACCATCAGAGGTGTACACAGAATATGAGGAGAAGCAGCACAGATCACATTCAGTGACACATAATGGAGGCACGACTTCAACTTCGTGGAAAAATTTTGTTTCTTGAAAATTCTTGTTTGCTTTATGGTAATACATCTATGGTGTAATGCAGTAGCATGTAACATGTAGCCTGCTGGGTGTGTGTGAGGCAGGACTGGCTTAGCGTTAGTTAGGAACATACCGGATAGCCCAGTTTTTTGCCTCCTCCACACCTTCCTCCTTTTAAAGTGAAGTTGAGTCAGCATACCTGCAAGCTTTGTGTTCAAGCTGAAACACTTTCCACTTTAACATCTCCCACGTGTTTCTGCACATGCAGCAACCAAAGGGAAGCATCTTCAGCTCCCATAATTTGACTTTTTTCAAGCAAAACAAACCATGTCAGACACCAGAGCAGCAGAGCGTGTCTGCAGACAGCATGCTCGCTTCTTAGAAATGCCACTGTACTGCAGTTTAGTGAAATGACACCAGGGGGTGCGCTGTGAGATGGACAAAATAAATATGTGGAACAAAGCTCCTCAAACTGTGTGCTGAGCCCCACCGACATGCAGCAGGTGAGGCAAAGACAACCAGGGAGAAAAATAGGAAGTCATTGTGTATTTAAGTTCAATAAAGGAGATTTTTGTGGCAAACTAACCAAAAAGGAGTTTTCTTACACTTATTGAGATGAAAACTTTACAGCTAAAACGTCTTGATGCATTCTCAACCGTCCAGGTAAGTAGATCCCAAAAGGTTGATTCTGTTCAACCTTTGGAGATTTACAGCTGAAACAAGCATATTTAAAGCCTGAATAGTTTCTTTCTGCAGCTTCGCCTGGATACTGGAGTTAAGTGCGTGGTCTCTTTGACTGACAGGTGTTCTGACACAGCTTGGACCTCTCCAATGTGCTTGTGCCGCTTGGAGTATTTCTTTAAAGGAATTCTGTGGCGTACAGAAGCTTCCAGTTTTAGAGAGTGCACTTTTCTTATTTATTACTCCGTTACTTTGCACTGATTAGCAGACATCTGTGTTTATGGAAGAAGCTGAACTTATCAGTCCGCTCTCTCATCCAAGAGATGCTGTAGATCTGATGTCCTCATTTAACAGATCTACAGCATGCTCACACATGCCACTGGTGTCTGTGCATGACTGAAAGCTAAGAGCATGTGGAAGGTGCAAGCACCTGCAGTTTCCAGAGAGCGGTGTAAGAGAAGTCTCTGGAGTGTTACAGTTATTTGACAGAGCTCCACCCACTCTGGCTCACCTGACAAACACGACTATCAGGAAACACGACTTCTTGACAGTAAAGGGAAGGAAAGCGTCACCTTTACACTGACGCGCTGAGCAGCAGCAAGAATACCGGGAGCACTGGGATCTTACAAATTAAGACCACTTGAAGGAAAGATTTTGCCGAAGACTTGTTGGGAAGGTTTTGGCACTGCCTCCTCCCTGCTGTCCGTCTCTGCCAGGTGTCTTTGTCGCTGAGGGGAAAATGGCTTTCCGTTCAGAGGAGGATTTATGCTGCCCTGCCTGTCATGACATTTTTAAAGATCCCGTCCTCCTCTTGTGTAGCCACAGCTTCTGTAAAGCCTGTCTGCAGAGCTGGTGGAAAGAGAAGCAAATCAAAGAGTGCCTGGTTTGTCGGACAGTGTGCGAGTGGAGTGATCCACCTTGTAACCGGGCACTGAAGAACCTCTGTGAGGGATTTTTGCAGAGTCAGAGAGCTTCATCGGGGTCTGACAGTCTCTGCAGTCTGCACTCTGAAAAGCTCAAACTCTTCTGTCTGGACCATGAGCAGCCCGCGTGTATCATCTGTCGGGATGCAAAAATCCACGCCGACCATCAGTTCAGGCCCATTGATGAAGTTGCACAGGAACACAGAGAGGAGCTTCACACATTCCTGAACCCTCTGCAGCACAAGCTGAAGCTTTTTAATGAAGTTAAAGTGAACTTACATCAAACAGCGGAGCACATTAAAGTGCAGGCTCTGCAGATAGAAAGGAGGCTTAAGGAGCAGTTTAAGAAGCTTCACCAGTTCCTAGAGGAGGAAGAGGAGGAACGGATGTTAGCTCTGCGGGAGGAAGAGGCGCAGAAGAGCCAAGTGATGAAGGAAAAGATGGAGGCTCTGTGTAGGGAGATGGCGAATCTTTCAGACACAGTCAGAGCCACAGAGGAGCACCTCAGAGCTGGAGATCCATCCTTCCTGAGGACCTACAAGGCTGTGGTGGAAAGAGTCCAGCAGCACCCCCAGCTGGATGATCCACAGCTGGGCTCAGGAGCATTGATAGATGTGGCCAAACACCTGGGCAACCTGACCTTCAACATCTGGAATAAGATGACAGACATGGTCTCCTACAGTCCTGTGATTCTGGATCCAAATTCAGCCAATCCAGAGCTCATTCTGTCTGAAGATCTGACTGGCGTGAGGCACGGAAAGAGAAGGCTCCTTCCAGAAAACCCGGAGAGGTTTGAATTCTGGGATTCTGTCCTGGGCTCTGAGGGCTTCAACTCGGGAACTCACAGCTGGGACGTGGAGGTTGGAGACAACAAGGACTGGGAGGTTGGGGTGATAGCAGAGTCTATGTGCAGGAGAGAATTTGTGGGCTCCACCGTGTGGAGCGTAGAATGCAGCCATGCCGGATACAGAGCGTTCTCCCCAACCAACAAATACATCGCTCTCTCCATCACAGAGAAGGTCAAGAAGGTCAGAGTTCATCTGGACTGGGACGAAGGGAAGCTGTCTTTTTTGGAGGCTGATACAAACACACACATTCACACTTTCACACACATATTCACTGAAAAACTGTGCCCCTATCTTTGCACCAGGAACCCACAGCTTCTGAAAATAGTGCCTGTAAAAGTGTGTGTGAGAAAGCTGACAGATCAGGAGGAGTGAAGTTACGGCTAGCTGGGCTTTAACCATGTAAGAGCACAGCTTTAATCACAGATTAGAAACAGGACAGATGGAGGCACAGTCACGATTACACAAATCTGGCATCCTTCGTCAACGTGCTCATAGCCCGAAATGGTTTCATAAAGCCTTGTCAGGGCGCGTTGTTACTGTGTAAATACTGCTGCTCTTCAGTTTGCACATGCTGGCAAGCTGAAGTGCAAATATACACTGTGCTACCTTAGTTGACATTTCGTAGTTTGCTACCAGGAGTGTTTCCAGGATTGTTCAGTGACCAGAACTGGAGCAGAAAACAGACTCGTGCAGACGTGCAGATGTGACTAAGAAGTGTAGTCAATAACATTTTACAATGACTCTTTACCTAAGCAAAAGTAATAGTAGTACAAACGTTTAAGCAGCAGATGATTTTACCAACGTCTATGTGACTGTGAAGCTTTGTCCCCCACAACACAGCACAATAATTTAATTGATCTATATTTTAAAATTTGAAAAATAAGAATTAGCTTAAGCTTTAAGTGTAGAATATAATGGTTGTAAGTAGAATGAAATAGTAAATAGTATTTAAATAAGTTTCCCGTAACACAGGCCTAAAGTCAGTGGGTTGTCCACGAGTGGCTTACAAACTTTGCTGGCACGAAAGTGTTTTTAAAGAAGTGCATGGAGCTGCACCAGGATCTCCTCTAAATTGTTTGATCATAGCAGGTTGCCGCGGTAACCAGTAGTTTCCATAGAGCAGGCCAAATGTTCTGCCAACTCTCACACTTTTACTAAAGTTTTACTAAAGCTCGCAGAGTAAGTGTGAAGTTTTTGTGTCCTTAATGCAAACTCTAGTTAACAGCAGCAGTCTGCCAGCGACCGCAGCAACAACACGGAGAGCTCTGTTGCAGAACTGTCTGCTACCAATTTCACCTGGTGACAGCCAGGAGGCTCGAGCAACCAGGTGAAACTGGTACAGGTGAAAACACGAGAAAATAAGGAAAACTAGAACAAGAATCATACAAAGGTATTAATTAAGGAACGTTTCTTCACTTTGACAGATTGTAATTGCTTAACAAGTGTGAATGTGTGTGTGAATGGGTCAATGACTGATTGTAGTGTAAAGCGCTTTGGGGTCCTCAGGGACTAAGTAAAGCGCTATACAAATACAGGCCATTTACCATCACTCTCCAAATGGTCGGAGAATACAGATTTTTCCCTAGCAACCAGAGGTTGCCAGCGGGTCTCTAGGCCTGTGTGATTGAGGCCTAAAAGCACTGAGTTAAATTACACGCTACTATTCAGTGGTGTAAGATTAACAGTAGCCCGGCAGCATGGGTGTGGGTGGCATGGGCACAAATTATATTTCCAGGTGAGCCGGTTCCACTCTGTGGAAACACTGCTGACGCAACACAGAACCAAGTGTGACAGCCTTCAAAAGGAGCAGAGACCTTTCAACAATAACTGTATACTGATGATGGCCCTGATATTCTCCAAGGAAGTTCCAGTAACTTGAAGAGGTTAAAGCAGAAGCAGCACTCGTAGTTTAAAGTGTTGATGAAACGAGTAAGTAAAGGATTTGTTCAGTGCACTTCCAGCGTCGCTGGAACTTTATACTCTTCAGACTCTGTGCTCGACTCCCTGCACCAGCAGGTGAAGTTGTGCCACAAACATCTAGTGAACTTCATTAATTTTGGAAAAGCAAAAAGAGAGGCTTCTGCATTATGTGACAACAACACCGTAGAACTGAAAATCCAATAGTCCCATGTTTTGGGTCACCACAGAGGAAATGCTCATTACAAATTAATGCAAGGTTGTTTGAAGTGATTATTTTTAATCTTTGATAAAGCATCCTTTCCTAATGGGAGGGGTCTCTTCCAGGATGACAATACAGTTCACATAGAGCTCAGTGATCATATGCTGTGACCTTGATCGTCAAAGCACCAAATGGGGGACCAGAAGCAGCGAATATCTTAAGTCTCTTTTATTTGTCATCGTTCTGTCTGTTCCTCAAAGAGACACTCATCACCATCACGAATATGGATTTTGACACAATTATATGAAGTATAACTACCATCTAGTGTTCAGTTGTTTCATCATCTTAATGTTTCTTTTTTGATGCTATCATTAATCTTATGTAATCTTTTTGATTTTCAGGGCATATCACATAATCAAAGTAGCGCTCAACAGTCCAGAATACAAACACAAAGATGCTGCTTCATGTTCTGAGATGTTATTCTTTCTATCGTGTTTGATGGATTTAGAGAGAAGAGAAAAGTGTGTTATATTTTATTGATAAGGGGAAGCTCATCTTTGAAACAGTGGACAAATTGTCACACAGTGTAGCTTTTCCATTTAGAGACAGGACATTACCCCCTCCACCCAGCACAGGTGTGACAGTGGCATTGTTTTCCTCCAGCTAACGAGTTTCAAGCCTCTAACAAGTAACGTGGAGACTGCCGTGGCCTCAGTCTGGTTGATCGATACCGGTCTCTCATGTGGGACTGCACCACGGGACACAGCAGAGGATATTGAATATTTCCATCCAGAACTGGGTCAGTTTGGGTTACAGCTGTTGCATGAAACACACAACAGAGGAACTATTTGTGTTGCACAACAAATGATTTTGACTTTAAATGTAATCTTGCCAAATGTTGTACCTTAAATGAACACTTTGAAAATATTTATAAGACCTGTATAAATCACAGTAGGGATCTGTTTACAGAAGGCAACAATGAACACTGCTGCTTGTTCGACGCTGGTTTGTGTATTATTTATATGAACGGCTAAACAAGGTGCACTAATGAATTTGAGTATTTTTGCATTGATTCTGTTGCTTTTTATTTAAAAGCTGATGAACAGCCTGGTGAACAGTGGAAGATTGCTTTTTCAGTAAACTGCTCATCGTGTATATCACTGTGGTTTTTCTTTTTTAAACTGTGACTACCAAGTAAACATAAGTACAGTAGTTTTGCATTTTCAGTGAATTATTAACAATAAGTTACTAACAATACGTTAGCAATTCACTAGATTGGTTTAAATTATTAACTTGGTGATTCTTGAACTCATTTGGATTTTTTTGCAGACTTTAAAAGCCTCTACAATTATTTGTGTCGCATTTAGTGTCTACAATAGTGAATTTTGCGAGTTTACCTGAACGCAGCATTTGAAACGATAAGATTCATGAAGCCACTTGTGTGAAGTCTAAAACGTAACGTAAAGCAGTCCCGCTTAATGTAGAAAATGTAAAATTGGACAAAAAACTTCGCTTTTACAGAAACTTAGCAAAATAATAAATCCGCGTCACAGTGAATAATATGTAGACGAATAGTTCACCGTTAAATCCACATTTTCGAATTGCTCCGTCTTTACAAAAGCGTTCAGATCAGTTACTTTTAAAGGAAATTACGTTCACATGCGCCAATTTTACGCTTTTACTTTGAAATGTCGGCCGCGTGACTTCCGGTTACAGTGTTTTCGCGGCTAGCTTGACATCGCGGGGGAGTCCAATGGAAGCCTTCGTCGCAGCCCGGAGGAGACAATCGAGTGAGATTTAACTCGAAAGCGGAGCTGATTTCATTAGATGGATCTTTAAAGGGCTTCTTTTCTCAACAGCCTTGATCTGTGGTTTGCCACATTCGGTTTCAAACTCACCGATCGGCCTCTAACGGCGTCCGCTCGGCCTTGTTTATACTGTGCAGGGCTGCTTGAATCGGGGAAGCAGGCCCGGCTCTCCTGTGCCCGTTTAACGGCCGTCCTGCGGCTGGAGCGTGTTTTGTGCGGATCGGCCCTTTAGCTCACCAAGTAAGTGAAAATACCAGAAAACAGACAGCGCCAGTTTTAATGTAGGATAATCTCTGAGTTTTTCTTTTGGAGTTTCGACGTAACGCCATGTCAGTTTTTAGTTATTGTTAGCCATTAGCCTCGAGCTAACTCCGCTCTCTGTGTTGAGCTTACTGGTTATGCTAACGGCTGATACTCGACTTGCTTGAATACCAACTTCAGGGGTGTAGAAGAGCTCTCACCGCGCATTTAAATGGATACCCAGTCTGCTCTACGTGATATCCACTTGTAAAATTTGTTATGTTTTCATTAATATTTATGCTAGCGACCAACCTGTGCAGAAAGCTGCAAATGAGCACGGTTAGCATGGTGCTAAGCTAATGGTAGCCTTGTTTTGTATAACCAGCTGGCTGAGAAGTACTCCGGCTGTTAGCTGGCACTTCTGCCCTGTGTTAACCTAAGAATAAACGACTTTCTTTTTCAAAAAATATGTTGTTGTTTTTTTAATTGTCAGTTTGCCTGTAAATAAAATTTAAAAAGCAGAGCTGCATTTTACAGATGTTGATTGATTCTGTGTATTTCTCTTGGCGGCTCTGGATCAAGTTGTAAATTACATTTAGAGAATCACATACATGTTCGTCTCGCCTAAGATGCCCTCTCTTTCTACTCCTTGGTCCTCCTCTTTCAGAGAATATGACCCAGATGCAACAATGACATCTAGATTTGGTAAAACCTACAGCCGCAAGGGTGGTGAGGGCACGTCCAAGTTTGACGAAGTTCTCTCCACCAAGAGAGGCACCCTGAGCACCAAATGGGGTGACACCACCTACAAGGCCAAGGTGGGCTCAAAGCGTGCTGGCGCTCCCAAGAATGACTCAGTCCTGGAGGTGTATAAGAGGCCCCGTCCATGCGGGGATGGTTTGGATGACCCGTTTGGGTTTGACAGTGATGAGGAATCCAAGCCCGTGTCGTCCCGGAGCGGGAGCAAGTCGTCTCCCGCCAAGCCAGCCTCAGCAGAGCCGCCCCAGGCAGAACGACCTGGGGTGTCCCCGGATACAGGGAGCAGGTCCAGCTTCCAGGGAGCATCTAAGTCCCAGCCGAGGGCGATGGACGACACCCTTCGGTTCTTCAACAGCAGCAGTGCCAGCACAGGTAATACACAGTCTGTTAAGATTTTCCTGAAAGTTAAATCTGCAGTGTGTCAGTGTAACGCCAAAGAGGTGACATTCACAGCCTTGCTAGTTTAAATGAGCCAGCTAGTAAGCTCAGGACACGGGTGTCTTGCATCGCGTGTCAAGCACATCAGGGTGAAGTCATTTAAACTTGGAAGAAAAGTCTAATGTTCGTTATTTTCTTCCAGCTGCTTCCCTTTCAGTTGGCAGTGATATCATTTCAGACACAGAGAAATCAGTTTCCCCGTTTGTACCCCTCTCAGCCGTTCCCTGTCAGCTTGACTCGCTTTCAGCTTTCTGTGACTGCTTCTGGCTGCCTGCCAGAGATGCGAGCTCGCTCCTCACAGCGAGCTTTGCCCCAGCGAGCACCTCAGATGGCTCAGAGGGCTGTTTTCACACTGATGGTACACCAAGCCACACTGACGGGAAGCTAGCATGACACTGAAGTTAAACCCTGCCACAAACATGTGTATTATCTGCATACAAAGGCTGCAGATGTTGACTCGATAAATATGATAATGTCACTGATGAAATGGTTCTTTTTAGAAAATAAAGGGCCGACGACGGCTTCTTTCAGAGTGGTCTGTTTGTACAGTTAAACAAGTCAATAGCACGTGGCTGTGAATCAAAAGTACATTTAAGCTTGTCAGCTTACAAAGGGCTGTAAAGATTGTGAGTAACAAGCACATTTTGCTGGCTTTATTACACCACAGGTACGCTGAACGTGCCACCGTTGTGTTTGCAGTGGTGAGATGAGGGGTATTGTGGTTTTTAAACAGACTCCAGCAAGGTTAGTTGCAGGCTGTTTACTTTCCTGTTCTTGAAGGCAGATGTCTAACCCTCATCACTTTCCTCCTTTCAAACAAAATAATGTCTTATGGGACCTACATAACATTGGTGTGGTTGGATTTAACAAGGATTTAATATGAGCAGAGGCACACACCTCTCTCAAGTCTTCTTCAGCAAAGATGTCACGAAACACCTCATCCAGGAGGCGTCCTGTTGGATTCCCGAACTGCTTTATCAGCCTCATGGAAGAGCAGCAGCTCTACTCTGAGCTCTTCACCCTCTGGAGTAGAATTGTGGTTGAGTGGGGTTAGCGTCTTCGCAGTCCACTGGCGGTCTGTGGATGGTCCGTCTACCTGCAGAGAAAGCTGTTGTCGATTGAGGTTGTGCTACACAGGTCTGTGAGCTACCATCAGTCAGCTGTGAAGAAGAGCAAAGTGAAGAAGAGTGTTTAAAAATGACGAAAAGCGTCCACTGCAGCCACCATCTGCTTTTCAGGCTGCATTTTTGATCTTCAAAGTTTTTCCCACGGACTCTGCCGTTGCTCTGTTCCCTGTTTTGGCCCATAAGAGTGCGCTGAAGTGAGGTTTTGCCTCATATACCCACAGATATTCGCCGCCAGCATACAACTCATAGCTGATTCGAGTTACTGAAACATTTCAAGAAATTGTAGGAAGTTCTGTGATTTGTTTTCCTGCTCTTCCCCGAATGCTCTCCTTTTTTATGTCCATGTCGTCTGATCCTCAGCAGCATTGGGCGACTCTCAGATGATTACCTTCTTCAATGCAAAATACAAAACAATCTGACCACATGCAGGACTGGTTTACATATGTGTACATGCAAACCTGAATAATTACTGGTCATTTAAACACCATATATTAAGTTCAGTTTCACCAAACAGATTTTTCTCTTACAAAAAGCTTTCTGTGGAAACAACTGTCTAAAACCTCATGTACATCCATCTCGCTCACTTATTAAACCTAATACGAGTGCACGAATCGCCCGATACGCACAGATCACCTCACATGTCCTCGTGGTGCACAGATGCACGAATGTAGGCTTTGTTGACGTCCCAGTGTAAAACTGGGACCTCTGCAGGAGCCTATAAAGCAGGGATAGGCCACTCCAGGCCTCGAGTTGGTGTCCTGCAGGGTTTAGATGTGTCCTTGATCAAACACAGCTGATTTAAATGGCTAAATGACCTCCTCAACATGTATTGACGTTCTTCAGAGGCCTGGTAACGAACTAATCATCTGAGTCAGGTGTGCTGACCCAGCGTGAGATCCAAAACCTGCAGGACACCGGCCCTCGAGGCCTGGAGTTGCCTACCCCGGCTATAAAGGTTAAAATATTATTTAAATAAGCTGCTGCTACGTGCTGGTTGTTCTTCTGCTGGGTCAGTGCACAGCTCCAGATAGAGGGAGCGTAATGGTTGTACATTACTGTGGATCATGCTCCGCAGTGAGTATATGCAGCTAATCTCTGTACCGTTTGAATATAGATGTAATCCAGGCAATGGAAATAGCACTTTGATGCTAATCTTACTGTTCTGTAATAACAGCAGGCTTACATTATTGTTAGCTTAATGTCTAATCCTGAACATTTCAGGATGCAGCAGCTTATTTAAGCCATGTATTAACTGTCACAGGCTAATGAGTAGTTTCTGTAATTGTTAACTCTGTTTCTAGTCGAGGATCACAGGCTGTTCTGTTTATTTAGGACTGCCCGCTTTCTTTGAACAAACAAACAAATAAAGAAAACCAATAAATCAGCAGCTTACATTTGTGGATCTGTGCAAAGCTGGCAGCATGAAATTTGTGTCCAAACCCCACGAGGACATGTGACGTGATCTGTGCGTGTCAGGCGATGCGTCCACACGCAGTTAAGCTTTTGTGAGTGACGGGGATGCTACGTTTAGTTTTAGACATTTGCGTTCAAAGAAAGGTCTTAGAAAGAGGAAATAATCTGATTAGTGAAGCTGAACTTCAGAAATTGTGTTTAAGTGATCAGTATTTATTCAGGTTCGCATTGAGGCACGTTAAAGCGGTTTTACGCGCAGTTAAATTGCATCGTAAGCCACAGACGTTTACGAGTCCTCAAACGTTGCACACAAATCACTACACATATTTGTAAATCTTTGCGTACGCTTGTGGATCATACCGTAGCATTAGCGAAGCTTTTGAGTCAAATTTCTCCCCATAGCGTTCGCACTTAATGATGAGGAAGTGCTTTCTGCGATGTGGTGACGTGACAGGCAACGATAGAAACTAGGGCTGGGTATCGTCACTGATTTCTAGAATCGATTTGATTCCGATTCACAAGGTCGAGAATCGATTTTAATCGATAAACCGATTATAAAAACCCACCCCTAATAGAAACCATCAAAGACTCGTCACTGATGTGAACAGAGTAGAAGACAGTTCAGGATTCAATTTGCAGGAGCAAATGTTTTAGCGGGATCACTCAGCTGAGCTCGATTCTTCTGTTGCCACAGACGATCAGAAATTGGGCTTCTTGTGTCAACATTTACAGAGAGTCGGAGTCGGGGGAAGAAGGTGGTGGTGTTGGTGCAGTTGTGCTGTTTTGAAAGGGCGCTCTGAAGCTGAAGGGACTCGGATTGTCCGGTAAACTGAGCAATTCGAAAGCAGGTGGTTAATAATCAGCTGAGCAAATGCAAACTACTGTACTGTACTACTGCAGTGTGAGGGTGAGTCAGAGTGAAGTCTTTCTTTCTTTCTTTCTTTTGTTTTAAGATGCAGCTTGATTTTGAACTTTAATGAGAAAATTTGCTTCGTTTGTCATATTTGGCGTTCTGAGAAGCTACACCTGTTCGTTTAGCGCTGCTGCGTCATCGTTTAAAACCGTTTGGAGGAAAAAAAAAATTATCTGCAGCAAAATTTTTTTTTCTTAAGGACTTGTCCTGCTGGGCAAGTTGAGATACAATGAATCTAAGAAGAATCTTAATGATTACATTCACTCTTATCTGCCCGTCACAGACGTGTTGTGCTCTCAGAGTTCAGAGTCACTTTCTGTGACGTTGCACTGCTGTAGAAAGAATCCAACTTACTGGAGCTCACAAAGTTGCTGCATTTGAAGTAGGGCTGCCACAAACGATTATTTTGATAGTCGACTAGTCACCGATTATTTTTGCGATTAGTCGACTAATCAGATCATCATCATTGGACGTAAACACAGCTTATTGCACCAGCAGCATCTGCTCTTATATAACTATCATTAGCTTACAGCTTTAAGTGTTTAAGGTGCTAACTAAAAATAAAGACAAGATGATAGTTTATTACAATTTTAATGAAATTTGCAGATTGTTTCGGTGAAGTTTAATAAACTCCTTGCTATCTAAAATATAACAGGACACCGGAGTATATTCTCCAGCATCTCACACTTCTGATAATCAGCTGTCTGCTTGACGTTTATTCAGCTGTGTAAAAACTATAACTTTAATCTCAGCCAAACCGATTTACTCAGGAACAAATAAAATACTAAAAAAAAAAAGCCAAACAACAACATTTTTAATTTATCTAAGTGACTCATATATATTTAACCTGAGTCGCGAAAGACGGCGGTGGGTTTGAAAACAATTTGCCGGGAGTCCGGTGTTCTCACGGCGCTAGTGACCTAGCCCCCGGCTAGCTATCGAGCTAGTGGGTAACAGACGTCTCCGAAAACGTCGGAGCGCTTTTGAAAATATGTGGTGTCCTGATAAACTGAGCAGATATTTGAGGTTTACACAGCTACATTCTCGCCTGAAAATATGTTAAACGTTTATTTTGTGACCCAGAAAGAATAATAAGAGTAATATTAAAACTAACTAGCTGCCGCCATTGTTGGAAACTGAGCTGGGCTGCGCTATGAATTCTGGGACACAGCTGCTTCTTCTTCTCGGGGTTTAACGGCAGCTGGCATCCTTGTACATGCAGTGCTGCCATCTTCTGTTTCAGTCCGTTATTACACTCTTAAATCCTGCTACTTATTCCTGCGTCTTTTGCGATCTTACAAAGCTTCAAACGACGCGTCGACTATTAAATCAGTCGTCGACGATTCTGATAGTCGACGTAATCGTGACTAGTCGACAAATCGTGGCAGCCCTAATTTGAAGGCATTTTAATAAAATGAAGACAAGTTATTGCCAAAGACGAGAGCCTAAACCAAACACTAAACTCTGTCCTGAACTAATGCTGATTTAAAAAAGAAAAAGGAAAAGGAAAAAAAAGGAGAAACTAATGAAGCCAACTGGTGATAAACCAAGTCTTCGTTGATGGGGGAAATGGCTGGCTCCACAGTTAATGAACACGGGTTATTAAACGATATTGAGGGTAACAGAGAGCTCTGCAGCAAAAACAAATGCCACAGAGTAGGAATCTTCTTCCTTTAGTGAAGGAATCTTTAAACTTTTAGTTCAAGACAAACATTCGGAGGCTCGTGCAGGTTGGAGCCCAGAGTCCTTCTGACTTGGTGGTTCTTACCTGGTTAAAGATTAAACACGGAGTACCTCTGTGCTGCTTAGTTTGTTTTTTTTAATACACAGCTCTGCAAAACCCTTTAGACAGTCGCACACCCACACAGGCTGGAACACATACTGACATCAAGCCCCATCTGCCTCGCAAAGCCAAAGTACGCAAACTGCCGGCTTTGCACCTTCCCGAGGTGTCACCTCTCCAGACTCTTATTTTTATCTGCCTGGCTTTAAAGGAATGCAAGGCGATCAGCTTCCATCATCAAACGGCTTCAGAGCAACATTTTGGGTTTCTCGTAGGCTACAGAACACAGTGTGTGTGTGTGTGTGTGTGTGTGTGTGTGTGTGTGTGTGTGTGTGTGTGTGTGTGTACAGGCTGCTCCTCGCTCTGCCATCTGCCAAAGAACTGAAAGTGTGTTAATCACCAGAACATTTTGCAACCGCGTCAGCAGTAAAAACAGCACATGACTGGAAAAACAAACCCGAGCCCTTTGGTTTCCAAAAACGCCAAACTCAGAGCTTATCTGGGATCCTTTAGTTAAGACTTGACGTTTTACATGTGCACGTTTAAAAGAAGGGGATTGGAGGGCGCTCAGAAAGGCCTGCTTCCAACCCTGCTTGTGGTTGGCCGTCATGAAGGTGTCCGATAATTGGTTTACGTGTTAGGTTAATTTAGTCAGAATAACTTGAGTGTTTTTTGTAGAACTGGCAGACACTAATAGCTAACCTGTGTCTGTACCTGAGTTGTAGCCACGGAAACCCTCAGAGCTGCACAGCGTCGTTCGCGTGGACTTGTTTTGATAAAGTTAGAAGAAATCGTTGGAGGGCTGAGGAGAAAAGACTAAATGACTCATCTGCAGCTCTCGGTTCACGTCACGCTTTGAAAGGACAGTAAAATAGTTGAAGTCATGGAGGAATCATAGCACTTTATACGTTTTACACTCAGTTGATATCAGATTAAACGCTTTGGGGAAAAAACTAACAAACAGCATTTGGATCTTAACCAGAAAAAGACTTGTGTCCACAGACGTACACAGCTTGGTGGCGTTTGAGTGTGGGGCCTTTAAGGACCTTTAGCAGTCTTCTGGGGGCCTCGCTCGTTCTGTGTGTTTGATCGTCTCCCTTTATTTTTATTTGTCAAATAAAGTCTGAATCATAAGCTGAAGTAACTGAAATTGCCTCCACTCCACATTTGCTACCAATCAACCTTGAATCAAAAACCACAGAAGCTGATATTATGTGACGCTACAGCGTGAAGCAATTTCCTGTTTGCTCAGAGGGGAAAGTGAAGCATTGTGAGTTATGTGCCACGGCAGAGGTGACACAAATAACCGGGGGTGCTAATAACCAAACAGCATGACTTGTCCTGGAAGTGGCTCCAGACCCATTTTGATTCTCTTGAAGAATTACAGCTGCTGGCAAATGACTGTTTGCTGTGAGACCTGGCTGCTGTTCCAGGTGTGTGTGTGTGTGTGTGTGTGTGTGTGTGTGTGTGTGTGTGTGTGTGTGTGTGACCTGCTTTTATTGCATAACGGTGTTTTTTGAAATGGTGTAATCTTTGGGTGCATCATCATTGTGCCGAGGTGTCTGTGAAGTTCAGCGGTAAAGTGAATGTAGGGCATATAGAGTGTGTGTGCGGTCGGGGGGCTTTCTTTTTTCAAATTTTTTCAAAGTAATCGTGGCAGCCCTACTTCAGACAAGGTTCTGTTTGAAGGTCTTTTTCCCCCTTCAGGCATATAAAGACTGACATTTTATGTGTATATTTATCTTGTTTTCATTATTTTTATAAGTCTAGTTTTTATCTGTTATTTCAGTCAGCAAAGATGTTTTTTTGTTTTATGTCTGTATTTTCATTGTTGTTCTAGTTATTTGTGCAGCACCTTTTCCTCTTTCAAACATTAAAGTTTAGTCCATTTGATCTTTAATACAAATTTGCTTGTGAAAACTGGACCAGCATAAAAATGCACTGACTCTGACTCTGTTTTCATTCTCAGGAAAGTCCAAGCAGAGCTTGTTGTCCTCGTCGTCAGAGAACCAGCACAGCTACACGTGGTACCAAAATGTTTCTGAGAGCGACAAGAAGCCCCTGGCCCAGACCACCACCCTGAAGACTGGCTCTAAGGCAGAATCCACCTATGACTCGTGGGATGTTATAATGGGCCTCCGGCCACCTTCTCCCACACAGGAACCCCGCAACCCTGCCCCTACTCTGTCATGGGCTTCGGCGGGCGTCACGACGGCAGGCGGCTGTGACCCGGTGCAAACCCGGCACGAGAAGACCCCCTCTCCTCCACAGCTGCTCCTCAGCGACAGCGACGACCTACAGGGCAACCCTGACCTCACTGAGACGTCGGATTACTCCCAGATGTCGACCTCCTCGTCACTTGAAAGGAACTCGAACTGTCGGACATACAGGAGGCCCAACAAACAGGGCAAAGCCTCGGACTCCAGCAGCTTCGCAGCCACTGTTTTTGGCTCAGATCTTCCCAAATCCGCATCTGACAGCAATAACAAAACGACAGGTGGCAGAGGGAGCCGGGGCAGGACGAGGGACTACACAGTGTTGCACCCATCCTCCATATCTATGTGTAACGTCACCATCCAGGACCGAGTGGTGGAGGAGTTTGGGACTGATGCAGCACCCTCTTGTGGTAGCGGTAGCGCCGGTTCAGGCAGCACGACGCAGCTGGGAGAGGCCGGGTGGCAGCGGAAGAAGTCGGAACAACAGAATACAAGGTTGGTTAACGGGGCCGGCGGTCCTCGTGTGTCAGGGTGTTCCACAGTGTGGACAGTTTGATGTGTAACTGCCTACACCTGCTGATATCCCACAAGAACTACAGGAAGACTGAATTATCCCAGTTTTTCCCATATGTAGACTTATTTTCCATCTAACAGATCGACCTCATCCCTCAGACAAACAACTCGCTCTCTCTCTTTTTCTTTTTTAAGTAACAGAGTTGTGCGACATCTGGTGATGGACACAAAGCTTAATGATCATTCTCTTGAGTCCACATCCACAGCAGACCTGTAGAAAGTGATTCAGTAGGTCCATAAACAGAACCTGGATGCTGAACATGCCAGCACGAAGCACCCAGAGTACTTCATTTGAAATTGCAGCCACCAAAAGCATATTTTGAGTTTTAATATTTTATATCAAACTGCTTAATAAAATATTTGTAACAGACTTGGAGAGAAAATACAGATTTAAATCAGACTGTTGCAAAGTAGTTTATTATAACAAGCAAAAAGCCATTTAATATCAGGTTTGAGACGTTTGAGAGGAGAAAAACATAAAGCAAATACATAAAAATGCATGTAGGTAGTTGTTTATGCTGTGTGACTTCTCACAGGCACGGGGACATATTATTCAGTGAAAACCATCTATGATGCCTTTCATTTCACACGTTTTACATCTTTACCGTATCTCCGTCTCAGCGTGAGGCCGTGGGCCTCTTTGGTCTCATTTCAGTTGCTGAGACTTCATTTACTTCCACTCCACTGTAATATTTTGGCAGTTAGCGTAATGCCCTTTGTTTTGCCGAGAAGAACGAGCGCTCGGTGATTTTATTTATTTTTTTCGTTTGAATTAAATGACCTTGGTCACAGAAAAAAGTCCATCCATCTGAATCGCAGGGTTTTTTCTTTTAAAATGCTGCAAGAAATCAAATTGATATTGATTTTGCTTTCATTACCTGGGCTGAAAATGATACATTTTATGAGGGAAAGTGTTAATTAGAATATGGTGGTTTGCCATTTCATGTTCGTGCTAATCATGAAACACGTTAGACTGAAGCCTGAAATGAAAAATCCTCTCCACAAGTATACTTTTACACATTAACATTCAGTTTTAATTAAGTCGTCTCAGCAGAATATTAACGCCGTTCCTCTGGATGTCCTCTCCGCAGGTTCAGGCAGACCCAGACCAAGTCGAAGAAGGACAGTAAGCTGGACCTGTTTGGCTTTGAGGACTCGGAGGCCCAGCAGGAGGAGAACAGTAGCGACAGCGCGGATGGCCGGTCCAGTTACAAAATCAAATACTTCGGTTTCGACGACATGAGCGACAGCGACGGCGCTGAAGACGACGACGGCAGAGCTAAGGAGAGGAGGAGGGCCAAAAAGAAGGCCGCCATCACCACAGTGACCCCGGTGGTCACCATAGAGGAAATGCCAGCTGATGACCCGCCAGATCCGTTTGAAAGGCTGGAGGTCCAGGAGATGCTGGAGGTCCAGGAAAGGCCGGCAGTCAAGGAGAGCAAGAAGAACTCTGAGAAGCAGGAGAGCAGGATACGAACAGGTTAAAACACCAACACTGCCTGACTGATAACGCCGATGTAGTGATGAGGATATCTCGTGAAACCACCTTTTTACAAAATCAGCCAAAGAGCCGTGTGCAAAGTGTTGCAGTAACATGAGCAGGCTTGTTGTTTTAATCCTGTGCATATCATCCCATTAATTAAGGAAGGACTGAGCTGAGTATCAAATAACATTCTGATCCCAGCTCGCCGACCTGGATCAGGTGTCTTGATTATGGACCTCTCCTTCAGTTTGACCTCTCCTTCAAGGTCAACACATTGATCTGCAGGTCAAAGTGATGATAATGATTTATAGAGCTACTTAAAAAGTATTCTCCGAGTGCTTCTTGTCTTTTCATATTTAAAATTTCTGATTTAAGTATAATCTGTGGTAACGTAAGCCAACACGACTGAAAAGCGTCGGCTCGACTCGCTCACTCGATCTCTTCAGTGTAACACTTGTTGGGAAGGTCCTGTTGTGTTATTTCATGTCTGGCGCCTCCGTTTGCTTCACACTGTGTGTGAGGTGTGTGCTCAGAGAGCAGGGAGAGGGGAATGGACTGCAGCGACAGCAGTGAAGACTGAAATGAAACTCTGGCGAATAAATTGGTCGAATAACATTTATTTGTTTTGCAAAGTTGAAACGATGTTCAAGTTTAGTTGAACGTCGCCTTATATGTGAAGCGATGATAAAACGGGGTTGTTGCACGCCTGCCCTGAGCCTGTTGACACATGCCTCTCTGAGTCTGACTGGGAAAACCCTCTGACACCAGTTTGCCAGTCGCGCTGTTTCTGGAACAGCCTTTTAAAGAGAGAGTGAGATTCTTAGCGGTCCTCCAGTGAACACTGATTTTTATTTTGTCATTATTTTAAGGTCACATCATAGAGTCTGTAGCTACGACAGTGTGCTGTAATTCCATATGAAATGGAATAAGATGAGATACACTTCATTTATTCCAAAAGTAAGGAAGTTACTGTGTAACAGCAGCCAAAACATTAAGCACAGCTTGTTTAAAAAGGGAAATGGAAAGATTTTAATAGGTTTGAACAGTTTATTTTAGTGGGTTAGCGTCACAAAATACACCAACGCATTTTGCCCTGCTCCTCGTTCAGCTCGTAGGGTTTTTTCTTTTTCGTGTCTCTTGCACACTAAAGCAAACACCTTTTATTACATCAAACTCTGAGTCTCTGAATCTGGATTTTCCTTTTTATTACAGTATTTCCTTCTATGAGCGCAGGTGGTTTGAGGAGCATTCACATTACTCATCTTAAATGCAGAAGAATATAACAGCTCAATAGAATATATTTACAAAACGACAAGACGAAAAAAGCTGAATAAAGTAAAAATGGCACGATCGGGTGGAATAAAACTGGAGCTGTGTGTGCTTTTCTTGTTGTTTTGTGTATGGATAAACATTAGAGAAAGCCAACACGCCAGCATAGACTGAACACACGGACACACGCACAAACGGTCACACTCTAACAACAAACACAATCAGCTAATCCTGTTTCACTATCCAGCAGGCGCTCACTGTTAGGACTGCTGGAAATGAGCTAAAGCTCACAAACACACAGTTTCATTTGACCTTGTTTCTAATAACATGTTTTGTTTTTTTTTCCTCTCTCATGTGGAAAAACTCCTGGATTTAAACATGATGAAGAAGCGTGTGCTTTCAGATTCAGGCAGCTCATGAGCATATTGCTTCTTTCTATGTGTGCTGTTAAAAATAATTAGTTTGGCCAGGAGAAGGGCTTTAAAATGTTAAATAGATGTGACATAATCTCAAATTTAATTACTTAAAAAAAAAAAATGTTTCCCTGCAGATGTCCTGGACTTCTCAGAGGACGGCCTCAGGGTGGTGGCCAGCGGTCTGAGGAGGCCGCCTCAGGGCAAACCTGCAGAGAAGAACCCGGACACCCTCCGGAGGATCTTCAGTGCACAAAAGAAGGTCAGACGTGACACCGCTGCTGAGTCACATGAGGGTTCGCAGTGTTTATGTGACAGGCTGAGTGACTTAAGTGTGTTGAAATGTCACCTGGATGCACTGCAAACGTGTGGGCCAGGAAATCTCGTGCAGAGAGCCAGACTAAAACTTTATTTTGCCTTTATTTAACCAGGAAGCCCCTTGGCAGTAAAATCCTTTACAACAGAGACAGGTCCAAAGAAGCACACAGTTACAGAGCTGCAAAGATATGAAACATAAACACCAGAAAACATGGAGGATAATAGAAAGTCTGGCTCAGCAGTTACACAATAAAGGTCATACAAGTAATGGTCTAGTTAAACTTAAGAGTTAGGATTTGAGGAGCCACTGAGAAGAGCCAAAATCATAAGGTTCATACATTATGGATTAGTAAATAAAATCTACTGGTGCTGTTGTCTCCTTTAGGCTTAGTTAGAGGCCAAGTAGCAGATCATGACATACAGTGGTAATATTCGTGCTGGATAATGAGAAGGATAACACGAATTGTGATATGCAGAGATTAGAGTCAAAGTGTCACCATAATTATAATCAGGAGCATTTAACAAAGTGCTCACTAGAAGAAAGCGTGTCATCCAACCTGATAGCAAACATTTGTAGGATGAATGAGAGTGAAGAGCCCGTAAAACCAATCAGTGAACATCTTCATAAAACAAGAATTCAGACAGGATGAGCGGATGAAAATCAGCTGAAACCAAACACAAAGGAGTTTCATCAAGAAGCTCGTTAATCCATACGAACCTCTTCAGAGAAACATCCTCATCTCTAAATGTAAAACCAGGACTTGTTACAGAAAGAGATCTCAATGTACCTGTGGGGACGAGACTGTCCACCCACGTCCTGTATGACTCAGTACTGTGTGTGTGTGTGTGTGTGTGTGTGTGCGGGGGCGGGCAGAGCTGAGGTTTATCAGTGCATCGATGAGGGACAGACAGAGTTGTTTCTGAACATTTCTTGACTCCTAGTCTTTTATTTATCTGCCTGCTAATGGCCTCTACCTCCCCGTCTGCAAATCAGACTATTGATCTCATAAGAGCCGGGTCCCCGTTTCATAGCGAAGACGGATCGATGCTAGCGAGCCGCAGCGGTGGAAGTGCACATCTTAATATTACTGTAAATGAGTTGCCAGCGTCTCATACCTGAGGCGGTGTTTATCTCCTGTCCTCCCATCAGGTGAAAAACTTGAAGTGAGAGATTAATTGGACTTACTTGCATTAAACTGTAGGAGTGTTTTTAATCAGGCCTCTCTGCCGCTTCCGTACTTTTCCGAGTTTGTCCTAATGAGCTCTGCGACGCCTCTCTATTACAGCCGCGTGTTAATTGTGTTCTCTTTAGTTTGCAGGCGTTTTAACTTTGTTTGAAAAGGTGACGCGTGATTATCGTTTTAATTAGTAAGACTGATTTCTGCATCCAAATTAGTTTTGCGGCAGCGTGTCAGGATTTGTTGGAATGTGGTAATTTGTACCAGAGTTTCTGCCTCTGGAGTTAATAACGCAGGCTGTTTTTGCTCCGCCGATTGTCCTTTTAGTGCCCTATCTTTGGGAATCTGCTGATCCAGTATTGTTTTCCCCTCACTTTAACATGCTGCAAATGCATTGGAGTCATCTTATTATAAGGTCGTGTAAGGCAAAGGACCGCTGCAGCACTGTGAGCAGACTCAGCAGAGCCAATAAAGGAATTAAAGTTGTAGCTGAAATCCTGAAACTCGATTAAAAAGAAAGATGTGTTGATCGCAGCTGATCTTATCTGCCTAATTAGCCTCATATTTGCCTCATGCAACCTCATATGCTCTTCCAGCATGTCAGGTGGGTCCCACGCCAAAATGATCTATGTGAGGCATTATCTAAATTAACTTTCATTTCAGTGGCAGGGGTTTTCCACCTGGGAGTTGTTCTTCCATCCCATCTTTGCAGCTGGAGACTTGCTTTCAGCTCAGGATTCGTTGAATGTTCGATGTCTCTTATACTGTCAACAAACCCTCAAGTTAAGAAAAAAATCTGCAGTTCCTCTAATGTCCACTTGAGGCTCCCTCTAAAAGTTAAGGTTGAATTTTGCAGCAGGCAAAGAATAACTCCATGGTGTTCTTCTTATTGCTCACCTGTTTATTTTTTCCTATAGAGGCGTGACTGCTTTCAGTGATAGCTAGCTGTGTTTTAGCTTTTTGAGTTTTCATGGCCTTCTTTCTAATTATTAGGGTTGGACGATTGGACGAATATAACGACTACTTTTTACAAGGGGGATTTATTTATCTGATTGCCCATGAGTGAGTTTGCTAATAATGATGGCGCTAATAAAAGCAGTCAACAGAAAAAAAAATAATAGCGCTGTTTTAACAGCACCCTCTTTCATCTGCGAGCAAATGCCCCCACCTCAGCGTGCGCCCAAGTGCTTGTTGATGGAGCTGTAGAAGCTGGTGATAGCCTAGCATAGCACGTGCATGCTCATGCAAGTTAGTAGTGTTTGAGTACTTTGCTCACACCATACATCTGCACGAGCGGCACACCGCTTTGGTTACATCCTTTGGCTTTAAACCAAATAAAAGACGTAAACCTAAGAAATCCCAAATTGGTGACTTTATTATTATTATTATTTTTAGCGCTGTCAGCGTTAATGCGCCGTCATCACAACTAAAGCGATTAACAATTAACCCATCTGGAGTCAAAATCCCTGAAATGTCTCTTGTCAACCCATTTTGGCAGTTTGTCCTAATTTTGTTAATTCTGCGCTCAAGATGGGTCGAGAGCGTTAAAAATTGTAATCGTGATGACCGCGTTTAAGCTACGTTAGCGCTGACAGCGGG
>NW_024582509.1:266687-311070 GCF_018398535.1 Haplochromis burtoni
GATTAGTTCGTCTATGTTTGGATGACTTCTGTGTTGTAAACGCATAAATCAGTCTGCGCGTGATTACATTGCTCCGCCCATCAAAAAGTCTGCACATGCGCGAATATATCGTCCATCGGCGATTGTTGGACTGACGATTGCGGGTTTGCAAATTTGTACATACTGCCCAACCCTACTGATTATATCTAAACTTTACAGTCATACCTCATAGATCTCCGATACATACAGGTTGTATGAAAAAGGAACTTTGGAGGTGGGAAACATACTAACTTCACACCGAATCACAAGACACTTTAAAACTGAAATTCTTCAGAATCCACAGCACTTCCAGCAGCCTTCTTTTATATACAGGCTTTGCTTTAGAAAGGGGAAATGCTTTGCTCATTTTGCTCCTCGTGTCTTCTGCACAAACTTATTTATTGCACTGCAGTCTAGTTGCACACTTTGAAATGACCTGATTGGTTTGCTCTGATAGTCTGAAGCCTGTCCTGAGTATGAGATAGCTTTTGAATCTGTGCACCTGCAGAGAACTTTTGAAGTGCCAAAGTATGAAGTTAATTTCCTCCCTGTTACAGACAAGCAGTAATGGCATTAGAAGACACGGTGCCCATAGGAGCATAATAACGCACTTAATGTACTCTCTCATCCTCTCTGCTTCTCCAGTTTCATGCTCTGACTCCTAAAATAACTTTCCTCCCTCTCAGTTGAATTTCTGTCTCCATCGCTTTGTCTTGACCGCTTCATCATACTTTTTACCTCCCTGTATTACCCCCTCCTCCGGGCCGCAGTACAGCCCAGATCTCGCTCCATCTCCCATTAACGTGATCGAGAGCGAGAGAGGAGTGCAGCTCATTATAAAAATAATAACCCTCGGAAGTGAGCGGCCTACGGTGGAGTCGTCAGAACTCGGCTTTGATTACAGTAAACTGTACGTCTGTGCCATCAGATGAGCCTGGGCGTTGTTAGGTTATTGAGCTGAGGACTCTGGGAGATATTAGATGTTACCATAATGACAACACTTGGACAGGCTCATCCATATTTAGGAGATGGCGCTGGCTTTGTTTGGGGAATGTTTTTAAGGGACGAGCGGTTATTACATCCATAACAGTGACCCTCTCCACTGTCCTAATGTCGTTCATTCCACTGCTGTACCATAAAGACTCATTGTCATTGTATAAAATCTACAAAATTACCACACACACACACAGGATGGGTGCTGGGGGTGAAACAAGCACACAACAGCATAACTGGAGCGTGCCTGCTCTTTAACACAAAGTAACACGCGGCATCGCCGCCTTAACTTCCATGGTTCGGTCACACGGAGCTGGTATCCGCTTCACACAGGATTTGATTTTACTTTCCGCCTCCGTGAGTCTGCTGCTGTGCAGGTGGCAAAGCACCAACTGTGCGTGTGCTCTAAGCAGTGAGCTTCAGAGAAGGATGACAGGAATGAGTAATCAGCCGTACTGCCGATGGACACAGTCACGATGACGTCGCCACGGCAAAGTTTTTTTTGTGATTGCAGTCCTGATGTTTGGGGAGTCTTTACTGCAGACTGAGTGTTATTTACGGCCCAAACTCGCAGAGAGGAGCGGACAGACGGGAGAAATGAAACGATATTCATCAAGTTAACATCAACGTGTTACGTTGGCGCCAGTGCAGCGAAAGCTTACCAATCAGTGGTAACCGAGCATAATGAGAGGGAGAAGCTGACGGGGAGAGAAAAGTTTATCAGAGAAAATCTGTAGGCATGCGTGAAATGTCTCCAAACTGTTGGCCCTTTGCTCTTCGCTTTCTCAGTTCCATGTTCACTCTGGCGCTGGGCGCTGGTGGGAAAGCCAGAATCAGAGAGCTGTCCGAACCAAATATGCTCCCCACTCGACACTAGTTTCATATTCTGATCATGGTTTTCCTGCCATTCTGACCCCTCCGGTGAAGTCGGGATAACTAATTCACGAGGTTTGGCAGTGAAGTTGTAGTTTGCTCCTAATGCACACCCGCAATGCCAAAAACAGCGTGTTTTTGTTTTTTCTTATATTTTTAATCTGGCCCATAGCAGAGACACGGCACGTTCACCCCCCTCTCATCTGTCCCATACTTCTTAGCAGCAGGTGGGCGGGGCGGGTGGGCTGGGTGTCTGCCTGTGTCATTCAGATTACTGTCGCAGGCTTTAATTTGGTGTGTTGATGTTCCAGCACAGCAAAGCTCATCCCCAAACTCCCCTTTGTCTCTGCTTATTAGCCCCGCGGTGCAGAAATCCCCTCCCGCCCCACCTCCTCACCGCTCCTCTCCTCAGCCAACTCTCTCCGCTCGTCCTATTTTGTTTTTCATTATGAATGCCCCGGCAACCACCAACCACAGGTTTGGCAAAAATATACAAAGAGGACAGGAGATGAGCCAAGGATGAGGGTGGACGGTGGCGTGGGAGGGTGTGTGTGTTTGTTTTTTAAGTGTGTGTGCGTGTGTGTGTCCTGCTGTTTGATCAACGCTGGCAAACTCTGCTCAGTTTAATGCGCTTCCCCTCCTCCGTTTCTGCTTCACCCTGAGCATCAGTTTCGATCCACTATGTTCTCTTTTATTTATCTGCTCTCCTCGATTGTTTCAAGTCGATTTTATTTATTGATTTTATTCCAAAAGTTCTTTTAAAAAATCATAAAGATACAAAAGAACAGTTGGTCCACGGTGAACAGCCAAGGCTTCTGTCTGGTGACACAATAAAAATACAGAACTTGAAATATTGAATTTAATATTTTTAGAAATTTGGAGAAAGTCAGGAGTCAGAAAAGGTTTAAAAAATATAAATTAAGTCAGTTTTCTTCTTCTTCGTCAACGTGTGCAGAAATGCATGTCATACTGGTTATAACGGGTTCCAGATAAATGGAGCAGAGTTCACAACAGCTGCTTAGTTTTTGTTCTCATTTAAAATAAATATTGACCCTGTACCATATTGCCCTAAAAACCCTCTGCTGTGGGTTCTCACATTAAACACTTTTGTTCAGAACATGCCTGGATTCGAGCGTCTTGGTTTCTGTCTGTTATCCACCAAACTCTCCTGAATTTGAGATGCTTTGCTTTAGTAACAGTTGAATTATTCAGTGTAATCTTCTCACACTTTAGTTTTGTTTGGTTTGTTGGCTCCGGTTTTGAAGCCTTGACTTTAAGTGCGGTGTTAGATTTGTACAAGTGCATCCTTTTGCTGGTGCTGTGCAAACACACACACATTTATGTGCTCAGTAGCATCCCACGACACAGCAGGGCTCGTTGGTCGTCAGGTATTTCATTAATACTGCTGTAAAAAGCACCCACAGCACAGTGCACGCTGAAGCCTCAAGTGGCCATTTGAGGAACTGCATGTCTGTTTCCAGCTTCTGCGATGTTTATGTTTTTATATGCTTGTTTGTTTTTCAGTCTCCCACCAAAGCGGTGTACAACGCCAGGCACTGGACATTGGAGAGCGAAGAAGAGCCCCCTCCGCCTTTCTTCGCGCGATCACAGACGACTCCCGTAAGTCTCGCTTTCAGACCAAACATTCGATTTCAGCCTGCATCAAAAACAAAGCAGCTGCAGCTTACTCATGTCAACCTTTCTCCGTCTCCAGGCCTCAGCCTCGGCTGGAGGCTCCAGTAAGGAGCCCTCTAACTCTCAGAAGGACGATGGTGTGTTCAAGGCTCCGCCCCCTCCTCCAAAGGTCACAAAGTGTGTCACTGTCCCTACAGATCCATACCAGGACACCGTCACTGCACTCAAGTGTCACAAAGAACATAAAGAGGTGCACAGAAAATGTTCTCCTTGAGCTCACTCCACATCACGCTGAAGAAACACCAGAAACATCAACATGTCTCTCATTGTGCTTTGCAGCTGTACACAGTCGTCCAACACGTGAAGCATTTCAACGACGTGGTGGAGTTCGGGGAAAACCAGGAGTTCACCGATGACTTTGAATACCTAGCTACTGGTTTGAAGAGCGGACAGCCTCTCAACACGCGATGCCTTAGGTGAGTCTCCACGTTCCATGGGAAGTTAAAATTTTCCCATATTTACCAACAACAGCCAGTGATTACAGGTGATATTTACACCCCTCGTACACTCACTTTCTTGTTATAACAACAATACACATGAGATGAAACCAGCTGTGGAGGTTGCCTTGCAGTGTCTGACACGTATCGGAGTTCAGATTTGGGAAGTGGGATATAAAGTGTTTGAAATTTGGAATGAGCATCGGGGCGCTAATGAAGGAGGCAGAGCGTTACATTTTCAACATTTAAACCTCGTTTTCACACTTACAAACACTCATTTTGTGTGTTGATGTTCTGTGTTGTGTCTTTAGTGTGATCAGCCTGGCTACACGCTGCGCCATGCCCAGCTTCAGGATGCACCTCAGGGCCAGAGGGAAGGTGGCTCAGGTCTTCAAAACGCTCAACGATGCCCCACAGCACCCGGTGAGGGTCAGCAGCTGAGCACTGAGCCCCGACTCAGTGCTGTTCACTTTTGTTATTTGTTGTTTTACATCCAAGATTCAGAATTCGTTGTTTAACAGAATGAACAAATAATTTGGTGAGAACTGATTCTGGGTCAGGTTAGTGAGTAAACATGCTGAAATCCATTGTCTGTAATCTGGAAACAAATGTTTAAAAAAACCAAAGAAGGCGACCTCTGAGAGAGCTGAAGGAAGTTTGAGAACAACAGTAAATAATTTAAAGTTTCTTTTTCTGTCTCCTCTGCAGAACCTGGCTCTGTGTACAGCCTCTCTCATGTACATCCTGAGCAGAGACCGGCTCAACATGGATCTGGACCGGTCCTGCCTGGACCTGATGCTCCGCCTGCTCGAACTGGACCAGGACCAGGGGGGCGGGAATGGGGCGGACTCCACGGTCCATTTCAGTGCCAAGGAGATCGCCAAAATAAAGGAGAAGATCAGGAAGCTGTGCGACACGGTGCACAACAAGCACCTGGACCTGCAGAACATCACGGTACACAAACGCACGCGGCGGCGGCGTTAACATTACACGTGTTCAGAGGGGGTTTATTTTGAGGGCGGAAAAAGCTTTGAGCGATTATTTCGACTGCTCCAGTCGGGGTGACTCACAGACTCCCACATGTGTCAGGATGTTTCTCACAGATCTGTTAGAGCTGAGCCAGAAAAACACAAAATTCAACTTCTACAACCACAGGAAGCGGCCCACGGTGCACAGAATAACTCCAACGTGTTAAACGTGTGAAGTGATGCTTGAGAGTTTAGATTTAAGCTCCTGACTCCTCCTCCTTCTCCCTACAGACGGGTCATTTGGCCATGGAGACGTTGCTGTCTCTGACTTCGAAACGAGCAGGTGACTGGTTCAAAGAGGAGCTGCGGCTGCTGGGAGGACTGGACCACATAGTAGACAAAGGTCGACCATTACACAGAAGTCCAGCAGAAAGAGGAAAACTGTCAAGCGTTTCATTTCTCACCTCGTGTCCTTGTTTTGGTTTCTCTGCCCACAGTGAAGGAATGTGTGGATAACTTGAACCAAGAGGACGATAAGGAGAAGCTGGTGTCGTCTTTGTGGGGGGCTGAGCGGTGTTTACGCGTGCTGGAGAGTGTAAGTGCCAAATCAAAATAAGAAAAGACATGACAGGGTTTTGTTTTTAAAGTCCACTTGTGTTCTTTTTTATAAGCCTGCGAGGCTCAGAGCAAAATGTAATTGGAAATAAAAAAACAGATATACACACACATTATTACTTTGATGCCAAAAACAGAGAATATAAAGTATCAAAGTGAAAAGAAGCGTTCAGTTAAACTCGGCTGGTGCGAACAGGCGAGGAAGTTTGAGCCGACATGCTTCTTTCGCTGGGAGACATGTTTGTTGTTCTACACAAAGAAAGGAATTAAATTATGGGAGGGGGAAATGAACTGTGAGGAAACCTTATTAAAGTTTTACAATTATCTTTGGGCCTGCTGACGTCCACTTACTCAAATGTTTTGTACCAGTGACGACCGTGACAAGCAGACCACCGACTACAACCGCTCAGCTCTCTGAGTGTGGCAAAGTGGCATCGCTGCACAAATGCTGTTTACACCCCTGTGCCCCTCCCGATCACATAGTACGACTACGTTAAATCTGTAGTGTTTATTTATTTATTTATTTCTTTACAGCTGAGCCAGAAAGCACCAAAAAGTTTGGTCTGGCCAAAAACATCCAAACAACAGAAATGCCTCCTTTCCACGAGCACCTGCTCTGCTCGGCTCCACTCGCCTCTGGTAGTTTTCTGTTACGACTGAGTACCACTTAAATAGGGTGCTGTTGTTATAGCAACGCAGACCAAAAGCCCCGTACCGTCACGGCAATGGAGGACGCCGAGGTGATGCTAAATCAGTGCTGGACCATGGCACTGGTTTGTGTGCGGTCATTTCCCTCGTTGTTTGGGAGTTTGATTCGTGCGGAGTCGCCGCTCTCATGACTCATCTAGTGATGTCACTCCCTGGCCAATCAGCAGTTTGCTGTGTGTTTATTGCATTCTCAGCTTGCTTGGAGCCCCACCTGAGCAGGCACCAAAACCAGGCTTTACCACCTAATGAGCAACGCTAAAAACCAAGTCAAGCCAAGCTGAGTAGGTACTTGTGGAAAAGAGGCTTAAGATGATACTGATGAAGAGTTAGGTTCTTCCTAGCTAGCATAAAACTACTGGTTCTTTTGAACCATCAATGAGCTATTTGCTGACCTCTTTGATCGTACAGCTGGGGCAGTTTGATTAGACGTGGAGGTCTGGGTCCCACCCGCTCAGTCACATTGAAGCTTCTGTCAGCTTCTGCTCGTCGTCACGTTTCCCGACATGTTTGTTCAGAAAAGGTTTAACACCTGTTTTGATGTTTGAAAATCAAAACCATCACTCAATTTGACAGTTGGCTTGAACGTGATGATGGTGTTTCAAACGTATTCTGTTTGGAGAAGCATCCTCACACTGGAGCAGAGAGCCAGGGTAAAAATACGAAGTCAAGTTAAAGTAAAATCAGCGAGTTCATTGGTGCTCTCCTGCTGACTGTGTGTTTGCACTCATAGGTGACCGTCCACAACCCCGAGAACCAGAGCTACCTGATCGCCTACAAGGACTCGCTGCTCATCATCTCTTCTGCAAAGTGAGTGATTACACACGCTCCTCACCCCTGATGTGTTCGTGTGGAGCCGCTCAGCTCTGTGTGCTTAGATTCAGCAGTTTTATCAGGTGGCACGTCTGCTGAAAACTTCTACTTTGTACTCACTGTTTTGTTGCCTTTTCCTCTTTTATCATCTTTTTGTGCCGTTCCAGTCGGGTTTCTGAGCAGAGATGGATGAAAGCTCTCCACTGTTATTGTGAAAATCAGTAAATGTGGTGATGTAACAGCAGAATCTTTAAACCCGGTCACATTGAGCCCAGATTACCTCAGCTGCTGTACAGGGAGTGCAGAATTATTAGGCAAGTTGTATTTTTGAGGAATAATGTTATTATTGAACAACAACCATGTTCTCAATGAACCCAAAAAACTCATTAATATCAAAGCTGAATGTTTTTGAAGTAGTTTTTAGTTTGTTTTTAGTTTTAGCTATTTTAGGGGGATATCTGTGTGTGCAGGTGACTATTACTGTGCATAATTATTAGGCAACTTAACAAAAAACAAATATATACCCATTTCAATTATTTATTTTTACCAGTGAAACCAATATAACATCTCCACATTCACAAATATACATTTCTGACATTCAAAAACAAAACAAAAACAAATCAGCGACCAATATAGCCACCTTTCTTTGCAAGGACACTCAAAAGCCTGCCATCCATGGATTCTGTCAGTGTTTTGATCTGTTCACCATCAACATTGCGTGCAGCAGCAACCACAGCCTCCCAGACACTGTTCAGAGAGGTGTACTGTTTTCCCTCCTTGTAAATCTCACATTTGATGATGGACCACAGGTTCTCAATGGGGTTCAGATCAGGTGAACAAGGAGGCCATGTCATTAGTTTTTCTTCTTTTATACCCTTTCTTGCCAGCCACGCTGTGGAGTACTTGGACGCGTGTGATGGAGCATTGTCCTGCATGAAAATCATGTTTTTCTTGAAGGATGCAGACTTCTTCCTGTACCACTGCTTGAAGAAGGTGTCTTCCAGAAACTGGCAGTAGGACTGGGAGTTGAGCTTGACTCCATCCTCAACCCGAAAAGGCCCCACAAGCTCATCTTTGATGATACCAGCCCAAACCAGTACTCCACCTCCACCTTGCTGGCGTCTGAGTCGGACTGGAGCTCTCTGCCCTTTACCAATCCAGCCACGGGCCCATCCATCTGGCCCATCAAGACTCACTCTCATTTCATCAGTCCATAAAACCTTAGAAAAACCAGTCTTGAGATATTTCTTGGCCCAGTCTTGACGTTTCAGCTTGTGTGTCTTGTTCAGTGGTGGTCGTCTTTCAGCCTTTCTTACCTTGGCCATGTCTCTGAGTATTGCACACCTTGTGCTTTTGGGCACTCCAGTGATGTTGCAGCTCTGAAATATGGCCAAACTGGTGGCAAGTGGCATCTTGGCAGCTGCACGCTTGACTTTTCTCAGTTCATGGGCAGTTATTTTGCGCCTTGGTTTTTCCACACGCTTCTTGCGACCCTGTTGACTATTTTGAATGAAACGCTTGATTGTTCGATGATCACGCTTCAGAAGCTTTGCAATTTTGAGACTGCTGCATCCCTCTGCAAGATATCTCACTATTTTTGACTTTTCTGAGCCTGTCAAGTCCTTCTTTTGACCCATTTTGCCAAAGGAAAGGACGTTGCCTAATAATTATGCACACCTGATATAGGGTGTTGATGTCATTAGACCACACCCCTTCTCATTACAGAGATGCACATCACCTAATATGCTTAATTGGTAGTAGGCTTTCGAGCCTATACAGCTTGGAGTAAGACAACATGCATGAAGAGGATGATGTGGACAAAATACTCATTTGCCTAATAATTCTGCACTCCCTGTATATCCTGTGTGTGTCATCGGCATCATCTTTTTGTTGCTTCATTTCCTGGTTGTGACATCCTGTCAGTCATAGCGGTGACCTTTCGACCCTGACCCCTGCTGTCAGCAGAGTCTCCGCTTTGGTCTCTGTTCATTCTTTAATGTGTTTTAGTCGTCGAGGTGTTCTGATTCATACAGACAGACCAGATTTTGTGCGTTTATGGTTTATTTTATACATTGGTTGAATTTAATTATAATTCATACTAAATAAACAAAGAGAACTTATTAGTGAGCTTCCTCAAACTCTAAGTTTGAGGAAATTTTACAGCTGGCTGTGTCAGCGCTGCTGTCTACAGCAGTGAAATGCTCTGTTTTGTATTGAAGAATAAACAGTTAAAATCTTCCCTCTAATCATTTGTGGATTCATCACATTTCTGTCCTGTGACGTCTGATTTTCCACCAGCTTTCCAGGTTTTAAATGTACGACCGGCACAAAGTGCTTTTCTGGTCTTTATGACCACTTTATCCAGCAAGTCGCATTCACCCGTTCTCACATTCACACCTCTGGCCGTGTTGGACCATTTAATCTCACCTGAATCTTTGGCCTGTGGGAGGGGCTTAACGCAGTCACCTGGAGAACATGCGCGGCACAGCGAGGCCCAGCTGATCCGACTACGTAAACATGAACCGGTCAGGTGAGCACCTGACGTCAGCCCAGCCTCGGGTCCCTCCGTCGGTAAACTGAAGCTCCTCTCAGCTGCAGAATGATGCACCAATCTCTGTACTCACTGTTCATCAAGTCAAACTCCAGCATCTGTCGCGCTGCGCTGAGTTAATTTACCTTCTCGCTCCTCCTGCGTCCTTTGTGTGACCGGACCTTTGCCCTCTGCAGAAGGTCTGCAGTGAGGGTGGGGGTCGAGGATGATGAGGATGAAGGTCGAATGGCTCGACAAAGAGCTGCTGTTCCCTCGGGCGGGTGACACAGGCCTCAGTCTGAGCCTTCAGCTGTCCGCTGCGCTAACTCGATTAACCCCAGAAACTGCGGGGTGAGTGGGAGAGCGAGCACCGCCATCTAAGCTCTCTCTCTCACACACGCAGCTGAAACTGTGAAGTTACTCTCACACACTCCAACAGTGTTTACTCTTCATCACTCACTCCTGTTTTCCTCCTCTTCCTCCTGACTCCTCCTGGTTCCCGCACACGCTGCCCTCATTGTTTCAAACCAAACTCGACCCTGAGCTGCTTTGAGACTTTCAGCTGTCTGCAGGATTAATTTAATAAGCCCCGTAACAACCCCATCTCTCTCTCTCTCTCACACACACACACACACACACACACACACACACACACACACACCCGTCCTTTTGCTTATTGACGAGCCTCGTCTGCATCTGGACACAAACGCATCACTCTGTTAAATTAAGCAGAGCGAAATGTAAAAGTTGTGAATATGAAGCCTGTCACAGAGCGCCCAGCTGCGTGCTGCACCCTCTTCTCCTGACCCGGACTCATTGCTGATAGAATTATCATATAAAGGAAGTTAATGATGCTCCTTGTTTTATTTTTGCCTGCACTTGTTGTCTTGACTGTATTTCCCTGTAAGTGAACCAGAAGAGTGAAAGCCCAGCTTAAGGCCAGACTTAGCAAATCTGGAACTGTTGAACTCTGATGAAGCACCTCTGAGCTGCAGCGAGAAGATGAATGCGATGAGCTCGTTCAGTCCTGGTGTCGGTTCCACGCCCCATAAATGGGAGATTTAAGGCAGGAGGGACACTCGGCATAAACTCTGTGTCGGAGCAAACCTGCTAACAGGGCCGTCTGTAGCGTGTTTTAACAGATGGATGTAGCCACCATACAGTCACATCTTTGACCCTTTTTGTCTCAGTGTTAGTATTTTGGTCACAATCATGTTGGGTTTTCCACCCAGAGGCACTTAGCTGAGCTATCAAACAACACAAACAGTGTTGTTCATCACACAGATGACCTGGAGCTCAGGTTTCTCGGATGGTCTTTGAGCAAAATTAACTGCACAGCAGGTCTTATTATTTGACAGACAATTGCGTTAAAATGCTCTAAAAGGCTACAGTAGCACAAGCACGGTGCAGAGGTGCAGTTCACTGACGGCCCTCCGTGTCAGTACAATGAGTCGCGCACCTAATAATGCAAACTTTCAGCCTTAAAACAGTTTAAATGTCTTGATTTTCAGAAAGGGGTCGATTGAGAGGACTAAAGCGTATTTCTGTATCAGGCTGTGAACATGTTCATTCCTGCTGTACAGTTGGATATTTGAACACTGCAGTCTGTGGGGACTGACTCACTCATGGAGCCGGCCCCGAGTGGGCATTTGAGGAACTGCAGTTTTTAGCATTTGCAAGTTTCCATGTTAATTTTCCAAAGGTGGACCAAGTATTTCTGCCTCATTTTTACATTCATGTCTAAGTCATTTCTCCTCTTTTCCCTTCTCTGTACCCCACAATCAGTTTCCTGTGACACACCACCTGCCATTTTTTTTTTCTCCTTCCTCTCGTTGTGTCCTGATGTTCAGACTCTGGTTTCTGCTCTGTTTTCAGTCACCACTGTCATTAGATTTAATTTGGTTATTTACATCAGGCTGCTGCCCTGCCTTGCCCCTCTGCGGTTGCAGCCGTCCTCAAGAAAGAGTGAGTGTGTGTGAATGCTGCTCTGTTTTATGATGGAGTAGAAAAGGAAAGAGGCGAGTCATGTTCAGACATCTGGATGTGAGCGCAGTTTGCACTGATGACGATCGAGTGACTGTAAATGAAAAGGAGGACCAGGTGAACCCGCACGGACCGGCTCATTTTAGCTTGAATTTCTTGGTAACACAAAGGTTTATGGGACATTTGTTCAGAGTTATCAGTGTGCAGCCCTTTCAGTTATGTGTTTAGCACTTGGTCAGTAAGGTCAGTAATTATTTGGAAGAAATATTGAGTCTAGTTCTGTGAAGTTACCGGGCCTCTCTTTGTCTGTCAGGGCGCTGAGCAGGTGTGAGGAGATGATCCAGCGTTACAGCAGGGAGGTGAAGTCCGACAGAGCCGCGGTGGGGAAAGCGGTGGAGGACTGCATGAGGGCCATCATAGGAGTGCTGCTCAACCTGACACATGACAACGGTTAGTGCACCAAAACACTCCAAACACACTTTACTGCGGCTTATTGAAACACTTAAACATTATTAATCTGATGGATAAACGTGTGTGAAACTCGGTCTGCAGAGTGGGGCAGCACGAAGACGGGAGAGCAGGAGGATTTGATAGTGACGGCTCTGAACTGTGTTCTCAAAGTCCCTCAGTATCTTCCTCAGGAGCAGAGGTTCGACATCAGAGTACTGGTGCGTATTAAACATGAGTGACGTGACAGTTTCCATCACAGGTTTGGGTTAAAATTAGACTTAAAGTGGTATTAATGATGACAGCAGTGAAAACAGAGTTAAAATGACTGACCCATGAGTGCCACTGTGTGTTTGCTGCGTTCAGGGTCTGGGTTTGCTCATCAACCTGGTGGAGTACAGTGCCAGGAACAGGTACTGCCTTATGGAGATGGAGATGGAAGGGGGCCAGGGTCCCTGCGACTCCACCGTCCTGCTCAACCCTCAGCACCAGGACATCGCCAGCACGGGCCCGCTGAGCGCCATCGCTGCTCTTGTACAGGTACAAACTCAGGAGTGGATGGAAAAAGCCAAAGAAGAGTACGACTGAAGTGAAGTCGCCACTTTACAAACATAAATGTCCATATTTTAGGAACAAACTATCAAAATGTTCTGTTTTTGTAAATCCGGTTAATTTTTTTAAAGTTTTCGTTTGTATTAAAACTTTCTGCAGCTCAGAGAGGAGCGAGTGTGGATCTGCTGCACTCTCTGTCACTTCAGTTGGTTTATTTCACCAGAAAAGGGGAAATTTCCCTCCCAGAATAGGCTCTAAAATAATACTGGATGCTTTTAAATTCTTTCTCACATGCCGACCTTCATTCAGATTCATCTCGGTGCTCAGTGTGGACCCTTCTCAGTTTTGGAAGGAGAAAATAAACCTTTGTATGAGCGACGTCTCGTCGTGGGTAGTTTTGGTGTCATCTGTCAGGTGTAGAGTTTAGTTTTCTGCTTCCCTCTAAAACAGTTAAGATCAGACTGAATTGAATTTGTCTCCTGGTGTTCAGACGATTCACAGCATTAAAAGAAAAGGTTGATCATTCCCTCACTGCGTCTTTGATTAATGGAGCACAAACATGATTAATGTCTGCAGCAGCTGCTGCTGTCAGGAATATTTCAAGCTCACTTTTATGTTTTAGCGTGAAAATTAATGCTCGCGTGATCCTCTGAGTTGAGTTTGTCTCGTTTGCGTTTTGTTCTCTTCTGCCGTCTTACTCAGCGTTTCCCATGAGCTCCATTAAGTCGGTCCTAAATATCAGTCACTGCCTGTCAGGAAACCATCTGTGAACTGTTTTCATGGATGTAGTTTCTGCATTTGAAAAGTGCATAAACCTGCTCTTTTATTCTGTCCAGCAGGGGGCGACCCCTCTACTGTAAAAACAATCAGATGGTATCGAAATCTGAGAGGAAGTTATTGGGAAACTTTGGCTAGCTTCAAATCTTATTGAACACAAAATGATGATCGTGTATATACAGCCTATAAATCGCTTGGCGTTGGTTCTGATGTTCTCTGTCGCCCTCAGCTGTTCCTGCAGCGGGAGCGGGCCGCCGTCCTGGCCGAGGCCCAGACCGACGACCTCATAAAGGAGGCGCCGAAAGCTGCTTTGGACCAGAGCGGCCAGTGGCAGGAGACGGGCGGCGAGATCCAGTGGGTCGCCAACGACAACGACTCTGACAAACAGGACGAAGGCAAGAAGAAGAAGGAGGACGAGGAGGACGAGGAGCTGGACCTAAACAAAGGTACAACCAGAGTGTGGCTTTGATCACTCCTGACGATCGTTACCATCGAGCAGCAAAAAGTGAGACATGATCCTCGTTTCTGTCCCAGCTCTGCAGCATGCAGGGAAGCACATGGAGGACAGTATTGTGGCCTCCTACACGGCACTGCTGCTGGGCTGCCTATGCCAGGGGAGCCCGGTGAGTCTGACACACACACACACACACACAGTTGTGTATCTGTAAGTTGAGAAGACGTCACCCTGACTCATTTATTTCCTGGAGACTAACATCAAAACATGAATGAATTGCATGCTGGGTATGTGCTTTTTGTCCCCATAATGTGACTCTGACAGATTTGTGTGTCTGTAGGCAGTTTCTCAAAGTTTTCACCTGCATTTTAAACACAGTAGAAACACATTTACCCTCAAAAACACATAAATGCAGCCTCATGACACACTGAGGCGTACAGTTCACAGCAGCACTTGTTGTTCTGAGGCTTCAGAGCTCGTTTAGATTTGTCTGATTCATCTTCGTGTGTGTGTGATTGATTTCTTTTGACTGTCCTGCAGATGAATGTGACTACTGTGAGAGAGAACCTGCCTAAAGGAGATTTCTCCATCATGACAGAAATGCTGAAAAAGTTCCTCAACTTCATGAACCTCACTGTGAGTCACAGCTTCAATAAAAGAATCCCTGTAATGTGTTTAGTTCTGTTCTAGTGAGCACGGAGAGAAAAGTCCTGATGACTCTGATCCAAACGTACTCTGAATATGTTTGGGGATCATTTATGTATTTTTTTAAATTAAAGCTTAAAACTTCTTGTGGAGATGATCATCGTTTTACATAAAGAAATGTTGCTGAAGCAGATAAGAAACAAAAATGTTGAAATTTTGACCCCTGGCCTTTTTTATAAGCTAGTTTATCAAATCACCGTATATCCTGCTCATGTTGGACACATAAACCCGGAAGCGCGGGTTGTTTTACCCAAATACATGAAGGAGGGAAGATTTCAGAACCGAGCGAGTTTGTAGAAACGCGTCAGAGCTGCGAAAAAACACGGTATAAAGGAGGGACGTCGCTACGCTGACGCCAACTATTCTGAAGCCATCTTGTCACAAAAAACTGGATGTGACAAGGAGGGGTGGGTCTCATCCTGAAATCACTTGCTCATTGGCTAAAGACTTGTCAATCACAAGCTATTAGCCAATGAGCAAGCACCACTGGCTTTGTTGAAACGTGGCATGACCAAGATTTACAAAAGCAGGAAATTGTGTACTGAGGCTTAGACGGGGAGCCGTTTTCCCATAGGATGCTTTAGGACCACAAGTCGACTTGCAACCACAGTTATCGCCATCTGGTGGTCATCAGATAGAATGCAGGTTTTTAGGCACTTCGGAACTGGCTTTGTTTTTATGAATGAAGCTACATCTACGCTTGTTTTCACTGTGAAGGCAATAAAAACGGCATACATTTACTCTGACAGCATACTGGCTGTTATGCGTTACATTAATGGACACATTAGCTACAATTCCAGCATTTGCTTGTTCAACATAATGTGTTTATACTAGAGATGGACCGATCCGATATTACGTATCGGTATCGGTCCGATACTGACCTAAATTACTGGATCGGATATCGGAGAAAAATAAAAAATGTAATCCGATCCATTAAATATCACGAAAGCACCTCACAAAACTTGCAACACGCCGTAACTCACCTCAGAACGTTAGCACGTCGGAGCAGTATGCATCACGTGATAGAGCGGCTGTGGCATGCGGACCTGTCGGTGGTCTGGATAGCATTTGGAGCTTCGCTAGCAACCCGGCATTTAATCTCCGACAAAGTTATCCCCGAGAGAAGTAAAGCAAGTGTGTAAGTCCATCTCTGAATGTTTGTAAAGCATTCCTGCGTTAAGCTTAACGAGCGACTGCCTCTCGCTCTCCGGCTGCTACTTCAATCATGAAACTGCTTAATGATCAGCTGATCGGCTTTTCTGTCGCGAGTCCTTCTCTTGTTTGTTTTGGCCCACTTTGCACCAGAAAGAGGAAACCAGCGGCTGAACAACAGCAGCACGTTTAAGCTTGATAGCTGTTGTTAGAATGTTATTTAATATTACTTTCTACACCAGGATCTTTTTCTACGTAGCTGACGGCTGGTAACTGTGCAGGGGCGGATCTAGCAAAGTTTAGCCAGGGGGGCCGATAGGGCATGAACAGGGAAAAGGGGGCACAAAGACATACTTTTCTTTCTTATTCTCATTTAAAATGTCTAGCTTTTAATAAATAATTATCTGACACCCAAAGTTTTAATTTGATGTAAAATGAATAGAAGTCAATTACTGTATATAGTGACTATTAAGTCTAATATATATACCCTAGTAAGCTATAGTACTTTTCCTTTGGGAAGGTACCATCTGTGCAGTCTGCAATTTTGTTGAAGAAAGATGTTGAATCTATTTAATATTTCTTGAAAAATAATTGATTTCTGTGCATTTTTTTTCACACTGCATCAAATTAAGGTTGATTACGTCGATTAAGCATCATGAGGTGGAGCGTGAGGGGTGGTTCCCTATTTTTTATTTATTTATTTTTGTTGTTGCTGGGAGTTGGAACCCTATTAGTTAGGTTGCTTAATATTTACGCTAAGTACTCTTTAAAATACCAGAATAGGGAGGATGGTGTAGGTTTAAGTTTATTAGATTGATCAGTATTGCTGAACTATGAAAATTTTTTTTTTGCATACAGGTATAACAGAATAGCTTTAGTGTAGTTGTTGTTTTAAACTTGAGTATGAACTTATACAAAATGCAGCAAGATATTTAAAAAACAGTTTTGTTGATTAAAAAACACTATATCGGATTCATATCGGTATCGGCAGATATCCAAATTTATGATATCGGTATCGGACATAAAAAAGTGGTATCGTGCCATCTGTAGTTTATACATCATCATTACCTCCAAGCAGAACTATCACAGCTGTTGCTGACTGCGAAATGTAGTCGCTGTTTCACAAAGGTGGACGTGAGGCTGCTGTAAGTCCAGAGTAACGCAACACTGAAACTCGTTCCACAATATCAAACTGATATATTCTGATTAGTGTTCGACGTAATCCTTCATCTGCCCTGTGCTGCTCTCCGCCCGACGTCTGTCAGACGCAGACTAGTGAGAGAAAATGCTCATTATTCAACGACGATTATCAAACAAGTTTATTCAAGAGTAAAATCTGTGATTTAAATAAACAACCAGCAGTGAGTTTGTTGAAATGGTGAGAAAGAAACGATCTGCACGTCTAATTTTCCAGGTGTGTGTGTTCGTGTTCTCACCCCTGCTTCCTCTCTGCAGTGTGACGTCGGCACCACAGGACAGAAGTCCATCTCCCGGGTCATTGACTATCTGGAGCACTGCTAGAGAGAAGTCTGTCTCAAATACGTACTCACACAAAAAGACACATGCAACACAACCATCTCCTTCATCATCGTTACCACCATCACCACCACCTCAGAGTCGACCGCTGGAGTAAACTAACGGGACGTCGTCCTCTTCCTCCTTTTAAAGGAGCTTCACCTCGGCAGCGCTGGAAACAGCTCGTTTCCTCTGTGACTTTAAAGGATAAACCCTTTGAAGCTGCAGCAGAGATCACATGCTTTTGTTTTTCTGAAGAATCCAAGTCAGTATTTGGTTGTTATTTCTTCCTTTTTCCTCAGTTTAAAAAAAGTTGCTCAGAGCGATGTTTTTCTTCTTCTCTGATAAATTCCATTTCAAAGCGTCTCCTCACCTTCTCAGCCCCTCCCTCGTGAAAACCCCTTTCGTATTGAGCGATGGCAGATTGGAGTGAAGCTGCCCCCCCCCCCAGCCTGCCATCAAAGCCTCGCGGCCCTGAGCGCGGCCTTTTGGAGCTGATAACTGCCAAACAAACAAGCTGAGCTCTTTAAAAAGAAAAGATGGCTTTTACTTTGAAAACGTCGACCCCGGCTCCTCACAGGCCGCCTCATTTCTCTCACGCTGTGTTCTTCTTCTCCTCTTTGCTGCTGTAACCTCTTGGCTCTGTTTGAAGGAGGTGCTTTAGCGCTGAGAAACCACGCGTATTGATCATTTGTGGGCGGAGGGTGGAAAGCCTGACCCGCGGTGAAGTCGAGGTGGGACTGCTTGCTTCTGTATGACACCTCGTTTCGTGGCGGCGCCTTTGTGCCGACTTCACACCTGACTCTCAAAGCTTTTGGGGGTTTTAGAAACTTTGGACAACCTCTGCTTCCAAAAAGCAGAAAGTTTTTTTTCCCTTTCAAACGATCGATCTCGCTCAACATCAAAAGCTTCGTGTCTCAGCGGGTTCCCGAGCCCTCTGGGCCAGAACCTGTCCTCCTCCTGCTCCTTTCAATTACCGCCAGGCCTTTGAGCTCGCCGCTCATGGTGGAGACTTCAGTTACAGTAAAGACGGCCGAGGAAGCCCCCCCAGTCTGACAGGTGAAGGCCAGGCTCTTTGCTTTTGAACTGGGCCGCCAGCAGAGGGGTTTTCACAGAGGAGGTCGATTGTTTGTCCCTCCTGCTCAGGTGTTTTCAGGAGGAAACACTGTAGCTGGAGCTCAAGATCCTCAAACCCGCAGTTTAACTCCAAATCCTGTGTTTGGACTTTCCAAGAGTGCATCACTCTCTAACGTACATTTCAGCGATGCTGAGGTTGGATTGGGAATTTGTAAATGATAGAAATCGGCCCCGTGCTTTTCCGTTGGACCTTCTGTGGTTTTCATCTTTGAAGCCTTTTCAGATGGCGCACCTGTGAAGAAGTCAAAACTCCAGCAGCGCTTACAGTACAAACAGCAACTCATTACACGTCAGCCATTGCACTTGTAGCTTTAACCCGCCCCAGCCTTTCCTGTCCTCTGTGCACCGTCAGTGCAGCTGAAGTTCCAGAGATGTTCCCTGATGGGGGAAAGGGAAGTCTGGAGCCTTAAACGAGTCATTTCTGTTCCTCCTTCCTTCAAGTGCAGCGTTGTAACTAAAGGCTTTATTAATAGAATAAATAGATATGATTTAGTTTGAAAAGATTTCCCGCCTCATTGTTGTTAAAAAGCTAAAAAAAAAGTTATTTAAGTTTAGTGTCACATTTCGTCAGTTTGGAGACTCTCAAAAGAGCGAAACTCCAGGGGAACATGTGAGTCTTTCACACAATAGAAACACTGTTTTTTCCAATAATTTCATTGGAAGATGTCTCGGATAAGCCCCGCCCACTCCATTAAAACCATACAGCCTTGGTCTAACTCTCACTGGGCGACTCAAACTGAGGCGTCCCTTCAGTTGCTTTATTAACCCTTTAATGACCTCCAGCTAATAAGCTTGTTATAAAGGAAACCTGAATAAGAAAGATGGCCGTGAGCATCGTTTTAGTGTTGGCTCTTTGTCTGCAGCCACGCTCAGGTCCCCACAGTCGCTCATCAACGCTGAAACGCAAACCCGTGGCACTAAAGGTCACTGCTGTGAGATAAAGGACACAGACGCTGTCCATAGAGGCCAAAACAGGTTTTTAAATTCCAGCAGGCTGCGCGTGTTAATTACTGCTGTAAATCTGTCGCATTTTAATGCGAGTCTGTGGGGACCCACTCGCTTTTGGAGCCTCAAGTGGATGCTAGAGGACCTGCAGTGGTTGACGCTAGCTTGGTTTCCTTCGTTCCTGCTTTAAGCTAAAGATTCGCCTTTGAATTTCTTTTCTCGAAAACAGATTTTTTTAAAGGTCCAGATTAAGAGAGAGAGAGCATCGTCTGAGCAAGCTAACGTTGAAAGTTGTCACGTCTGTTCCTTTGTGCTCTGTGGCGTTTGTCATCAGCGCCGTGAGCTCCTGCTGCTGTTTGATTTAATCTTTAGAGCTGGAAAAAAAATGACATTGAATTGACCTTTAAAGATTGTGTCATTGTTCATGTGGTTTTGTATTTGTTTGTCTGTGGACATCAGCGCGCGCACGCACACACACACACACACACACACGTTAAAACTTCACACTCCTTTATGAAAAGTTTACAAGAGCTTTATTCACAGACGTCTGGAAGAATGAATGGAAGAGCTTTTTGTACATAGTTTCCTGTAAATAGATTGGACCTCCTCATGTAGGAGGGGAGCGATGGAGGGAGTTTGGGACGGAGGGGGCAGTTTGGGGAGGGTCGTGGGTGGGCCGGGGTTAAATTTAAATTTAGACCGTAGACTCTACTTTTCTGAATCTGATTCTATTTTTTCTTTTTTCTAAGCCTTTTTCTCCCAGCCGTGTTGTTGTTTTTGGACAGACAGAGAGCTTCTTCACGAGCCGCCTGCAGGAAAACTTGATCTTTGTACCAATTTGCAGACCGATGTCTTTGGTTACCTGTACATAATTTTAAAATAATAAAAATTGATACTTTGAGTAATTCTGGCACAGAGTTTTTCTTTCTGTCGTCCTCGGTGTCTGAGTCCTCGAACACGTGAAACACGTTTTGGTCCTTTAATGTCTGACGCTGAAAGAATCACAGATATTCACGTCCCCCCTGCACGTCCTCCTCGGGGCACCCCGGGCCTCCGCCGCTGCTCCTGGCCGTGTGGAAGTGCCTCTCGGGCCGAGGCGGATCCCCGGCCGCCGGCGCTTTGTCGGTGCCCGGGCTGCGTGCTCCGCCCGCGCCCTGCTGCAGCAGCTCGCTGAGGGTGGAGATGTAGATCTGCGCCATCTGCAGGGTCTCGGACTTGGACAGCTTCCGGTCGCTGTCCGTGTTGGGAATAACGCTGCGGAGCCGGTCAAAGGCCACGTTCAGTCCGAGCATCCTGCGCCGCTCGCGGGCATTGGCCGCTAGACGCCGGCGTCTCTGTGCGCGCTCTAGAGCGCTCGTGTCCGGCGGCAAGTAATGCAGCGCGCCCCCGGCGGGACCAAGCCGTAGCTCCACGATGGCGCGCGGGGGGTCCCGGTAGTCCCCGGAGCGGTCCGGTGCGAGGCTCCGCTGCAGCAGCGCGTGGAGATCCGCATGGAGAGCCGAGGCCGCGGGACCGGGACCGCACTCAGAGTCCACGGACACGAAGGGAGCGAAGAGGCTTTTACGCGGAGGCATCTCTGCTCCTCCTCCGCTCTCCCCTTTCTCCTTGTCCTACTGTCTACTTCTTCCTCTCCTTCTTCCTTTCTTCCTCTTCTCCTCCTCTTGTCTCCTTCTCCTCATTCACCAAACGGCCACAGCCGCTGAGCCTCACCGGGACCCTTCACGTTTCTCAGCATTGATGGGAGAATTTATGGAGTGGGGGGCCTTGCGTGCTTCGGGGGCGTGGACAGGGTCGTGTGCTGCTCAGTGAACTTTGCCAGATGCGCAGCTGGAAGTCGATTAACCGAGTTCATCAAAAGAGGATTAGAAGCGTCTCAGTGCGCCGCTGAGGGCTGAAGAGGAGGAGGACGGAGAGCGCCAGCAGCCACGGTGTGAAGTTTCACTCACACAAACGTCACGTACAGTTTTTCAATTATAAAAAGTTTGTAATAAGAGTTTGGAGCTGAAAGCAAACTTGTGTCGTGCAGCAGATCATTTAAGAAGCAGTGAAACATTTTAGCGCTCAGATTGAAAGAAAACGTGTTTGTATGTTAGTCTGAGTACAGCTGGTACACTTCGCACTGCTTCCATCACCACACAGATGTTAGTGAAAGAAGTATTTCTCTGTTCCAGAAATCTGCACGATTAGTTTCTTTCCCACACAGAAACACTCATCCCAACATGGAACAGTTGGAACAATCATTCATGCTGAGAAGCTGCACGACCAGTTTAATGCAAACACATTAAAAAAAAGTCAAATTTTCAGTTATTAATTAATTTGATGAAGATCAGTGAAAAGGGATCATTTGTAAAACAAACAGCAGATGAATAGATTCTCTCTTCTTCATTCAAACATTATTACTCTGCAGAGTAAAATTAAAATAAAAAAACAAACATGAAAATAAAACCGAAAAATAAAAATAATCTACATGTGGTTTGGGACCAGAACTGGCCTGCCAGAGGGCGCACTGTGGTCCACACAGGACGGAGCATCATTCATTCAGTATTCAAAGATGAAGGAAATTCTACATCATCAACTTTTTTTTCTTGTTGTTTATGGTTGTTGTTGTTGTTGTTTTAAATCATCCTCCTCTGAAGGTTTTGTGTTTCAGAAAATCACATTTTAAATGTGAACTTTGTAAAAGAGACGCAGGTTATTAACTCTGGTTCAGCTGACCATCGAGTGAAGGTTTGGGAACAAATAATTAATAAATTCCCAATCTGCGCATGTTTAAATGGAAAGTTTGAGGCCGCCCTGTCACACAGCAGCCATGTTTAATGATCTCTAATCGTGATTAATCAGATGCTTTCACTGGTTTTTGTCTTATTTTCTGTTATTTGATTGAAAGTTGACATCACATCTGTTTCTTTTTCACGTGTTGAGGCAGAAACTTTATTCAAATTCAAGATTTTACTTGTTTTCTTACTTCTGTGGTGATGAAACACCGGCGCGCTCAGTGAGGAAGAGTCCACAGTGTTTATATTTCTTACAGAAATATAATTTCCCTCATAATCGGTCATTTAGGATCTTGTTTTTCATGTGGCTTTTTTTAAGTTACCTGTAATATCCCCACAGAATTCAGGTAACTTTTTTTTTCTGCGAACACATTTGTCCTTCAGATCAGAATTAATCTAAGTTTTGTCTGTAATGAGCTGGGAGGAAACTTCAATCCTTCTTTTTGTGTCCAGGCTAAACAGATTCTCCCTCCATGCCGGTGTTGGGACATTTAAGCTTGCAGCAGAGAACCCTGGTTTGAAAACTGTGAAACAAATGATGTTTGGATCATCTTTAGAACCAAGTTCTAAGAAGTTAGGCCTCTTCTCTGTTTCAGCAAAGGACAAAAATGTCTCCCCGCCTCTCGACAGGTGGACAAGTCGCCTGGACAGGTGGAGTAGAGGACATGATGATTACTACATCTCTGACCTCGCATCGCCTCCAGGTCCCTGGAACAACATCTGTTTCCTTAAACTGCCCTTTCACTGGAGAAATCGTTTTGACTGCAGTTGAATAAATTCTTATTTTGTTCCACTTTGCAACTGAACGTGTAAATATAGATTCAAGTCTCCAGCCAGCGAAGGACTAAGGAAGAAGAAGGTTTTCATCCCAGCCTTGTAATCCTGTCCGACGTTGGGCTGAGCATTAATTATTCATGCAACAGTTACATGAATAAATGCCACACAGAGCACGTAGGTGAAGACATTTTCTTGGTTTAATAGTATTTTTTCCTAAATGGCTGGGGGATGATGTGAGCATCACACACTTGATTAAAAAGCTCAGCGTTTCACGGCTGCAGCGTCCTTGAGTTTCCCTCTGCAGGCTGCTGAGACATTTGTCTGATGTATTAAAGCTCGTCACTGGAACTTGCTTTTAAGGTTAATTAAAAGTGTTGTGCTCCCGGAGGTTAAAGCCTGACGATGACTGACAGCCGCTGGCAGCCTCGTATCCTCTGGACAGACTCTAATGGGATTTAGCAGCGTGTCCCGGCCGCCGTGTGCCAGCGCTCTGGCGGGCCGGGCCTTTGCAAACGCCACAGCGTGCCACCGAGATGCCACAAAAATGGCTGCGTGACACACGGGAGCATAATGGACTCCTTATGGCCGGGGGTGGGGGGGACCCTCGCTGTCTGGGGCCCCTGGCTCATTTCCCTTTTATCCTCCAATCTGGAGCACGTGGGGAGGTTTGGCTTCACGCCTTAGCTGACAGTTGCTGGCACGCTCCGCTTTATTAAAGCCAATGAAACGGCTCATTGCAGCCAGAGAGCGGACACAGGCCGCAGATCAAACCCTCCCACCGCTGTGACGCGCCCGTGCAGATGACACGTACACGCCACACCGACCTGCTGCACATCTGCAAGTTTGGCTTTTTCTGGTCTTGTTGCAAAAAGTTTAACTTCAAATTTTTTTAAAGTTAAACAGAAAAACACTTGGTGTGTGTTTCAGCTGATTTCACACAGATCCACAGATCTGAAAGCGCACAAGCTCACATGTTTAAAACATTCCTCTGATATTCTCAAGTTAAACTGATTCTTTTTGTTTAATTTGAATTACTGAGGGGTCTTTTTTTAGCATGCTATTGTTTTTTGGGGAAACTTTATCATTAAGGCCACGACAAACGCTACAGTCTACCTGCAGAGTAAGATGTGCAACTATTGTATTTTCCCAAGAAATTACACAGTACTCAAAATTACTTATGCACAACCTAACCTGACATGTTGTTCTGCTTTGTGTGCCTTTAAGTATTTATATGCCAATGCAGTTATTATTATTATTATTATTATTAGTATTATTTGGAAGGAGAGGAAAGCATACAGGTGATCTGCTCCTGTAGATGAAACAGGTAGCAAACATGTCACATGCCACCAGCTACAGGTGGGAACATCTTTCACCTTCAGCTTTATTTTTGTTTAAGTTATTTGTGTACACAGTGCAATACGAGGGTGTTTCCATTAGTTTTTGGACAAAAAAGGTTTCGAGGCGCGCTCAGTTCACGAGCTGCTCTCCTAAACTGATGTGCACGTAATTTAACAACAAAAAGCCCTGAAATGAAAAGAATGAATTGCTCTCTGATGCTGACAGAAAGCACATCTGCATTCCTCTGTTTGGGAAGCAAACATGGAACGAGCGGTTATTAGTTAGAGGTAAGAGGTTTGGCTTCACTCGTTAACACGCTGCGCCTTATTAAACCCAATGAGACGGCTCGTTGGAGCCAGCGGACCGACATGGGCTGCAGATCAAACCCTTTTCCCACAGAGTCGCTGAAGCAACACAGCTGAGCTTTCTCTCCACAGTGGACTTTAACACAAGAAGTCATTTCTGTCCAGATAAACTCAAATCTTTTACCCCACATTTATTCACCACCGTTCAAAGCTACCTGATCCTGGCTCGAGACGGTCACGTTATCACAATGACTCCATTTTCACTGCTGCTGACAAAAAACTATAAAATACCAAAGAGACATGAATTATCTCACAGCTGTAAATACTGGGAACAAAAAAAGATTTCTAAAATCATAAATGTCCGCCTGGGCGAAGCATGCGTTTCATCTTTGTCTGCTTCTTTTTGTTGAGTTTGGAATAAAAGCCTGCAGTGTGAACAGGAAGCCCAGCGTGTCAGTAACAGACAGGCTGAATGTCAGTCACCATGACCGCAGTGGTATCGCTCTGTAATTTTTAATGTTCATTTCAGTGTCTTGTGTCAGAGACCAGCTGTCTGATAAATGCTTACATTTTTTTGCTTCTCTTTGCAGGTTATTTTCACTCAGTCTGTCGACCTGAAAACCCATCTGCCAAAAACTGAAATCTTAACAAGCTTCCTCATTTTTCCAGGCACCATTACACTCTAAAAGTCACCCAAATTGGCTAAAAAGCAAACCAGTCTGAGTCAATTTAACACCAAACACACTAATGTGATAGTTCACTCCGGGCAGAGTGACCAGATCCCGAAACGTGAATGTGGAGCAAAGAGTGTGTTTTTGTAGGACGACGTGAGAGCTCTTACTAATGCAGAGAAAAGTCAGAAGTTTGCCCTAAAGTTAGACACTTTCATTAAAAAGACATTAAAATGTATTTAATTCTCAATTCAATTCAGTTTTATTTATACAGCACCAAATCACAACAACAGCCACCTCAAGGTGATTTATATTGTAAGGTAGACGCTACAATAATACATACAGAGAAAAACCCAACAATCATATGACCCCCTATGAGCAGCACTTTGGTGACAGTGGGAAGGAAAAACTCCCTTTTAACAGGAAGAAACCTCCAGCAGAACCAGGCTCAGGGAGGGGCGGGGCCATCTGCTGTGATTGGTTGGGGTGAGAGAAGGAAGACAGGATAAAGACATGCTGTGGAAGAGAGACAGAGATTAATAACAGATATGATTCAATGCAGAGAGGTCTGTTAACACGTGTTCAGTGAGAAAGCTGACTGGACATGTTTAATCCCAAGACTCAGTTTCAATGAGCATTAATGGAATTAAAGGTCTTGAAGGTCCCCCTCCTGCCTATCACAGTAACTGGTTTGATTTAGTGTGAACACTGTTCTCATAGATTGGCACATCACTTCTGAGTCACACCCTACAAAGCAGGATTTCAGTTGTGGTCAGACATTTCTGTCCAACCATCGGCAGGAAGGTCAGAGTCATTCTGGGCCTTTAATTAATTTTTTTTCACGTCATGCTGAAGGTTCTACAGTATCTTTGACTGTGATTGACTAACATTGGTAGTTTCTCTTTGCAGCATATAAATGGCAGCACTCGTTGGACTGATGAATACTCAGAACAGTTTAAAAGTCCAAGTAACTCAGTGGAGATCAGAACTGTCGAAGTGTGGAAGCTCTCTTGGAGCCATTTCTAAACAACTGCAGATCCCAAAATCAAACAATTCACATTTGTGAAACAAACAATTTTACGTAAGAACAATATGTATGTATTCTAGTGTGTCATCCAAGTAACTTGGCTCTTCTTCTAGAACTTGCCAAACTGTCTTTTGGTAAAGTTTTGTACAGTCAGATAAAACTACTGTACAAAGCATGGTGGTGGAAGCATAGTGTTCGGGGGCTGTTTTGGTACTGGTGACACTGGCAGAAGAAGAAGAAGGACCACCTCCTAATTCTTTAACTTCACCTCAAATCAATGGCTAGATGGAAAACAGCCAAGCAACTTTATTTATAAAGCACGTTAAAAACAGTGAGCATTCACATGGAGTAGTCATTTTTCTTTTTTTATACTTATACTTAAGTACTTATACTAAGGCCTTTAAGACTGTACCTAAACAGTGCCAATAAACCAACTAATTAAAATCAATTCTAAAAATCAAATATCCACCAAGAAAATGCCAGAAACTTGTTGATGGAAACCAAAACTGTCTGATCGAGGTGTAATTTAACCAAATGTTGGTATATTTGAGCCTCTATGTTACCTTTGAACCTGTGTTGTTCCTGTAGACCCTGTAGAAAAATTCAAACTTGTGCACCTATTTCTTGTTTTTTTTAAAGTCATTAAACTTCTGACCATAACTGTATGTCACTAACTGTCGTCTACACATTATTGTAACAGCTGTGGAGAGAACAGTGATCTTTTATTTCAGGAATTTTGACCAATTTGAAGTTTTGATTTTGAACCGAAGAAGCGTTCGGAGCTGGAAACATCTAAAGATGTCGGACTGAACGAGGAGACGGAACTAAGAAAGAAGGAAACAAGCCGAACCAGCCGACCATGTTCTGTGTGTGTCATCTGTCTCAGATAACAAACATGACTACAAAGTTTCGGCTGCACAAAAGATGGAAAAGAAAGAAAAGGGAGCCAATCAGAGAGCTGCAATTTGACATGCTGTCAGAGCCACACAGGAAGCGCTACAGGTGACGGTCGTCCACACACGACGGCCGCCGGCTCGGTGTGTGTCAGGACTCCGGAGTGACAAAAATGCTTTGATACTGTGATTACACAGGAACCACCAACACACACACAGAAAACAAGCGCAGATCAATAGCCAAACACCTATGGAAGAACAGCCTCACACTACGGTGAACACACACATACACAAAGCCCCCGACACACTCATTTGTCTCATTTCACACCACTGATCCTTCCTTCCTCCCTCATTGTGTCTTTCTTTAGATGCACACACACTTATTTGTTTCACTACACATCACAGGAGCCTCCTGCTCTCTCTCCCTGCAGGTCCAATCATTAATCATTGATCAGTCCAGCTCAGAGTGTGTGTGTGTGTGTGTGTGTGTGTGTGTGTGTGTGTGTGTGTGTGGGGCCGAGGAGTTTAATCAGGCGTGTATGCCCCACATAATGGAAAGATCGGCCTCCGTCTAAATCGGCTCCCACGTCAGCCTAGGTCTGTCTTACTGGTTGTTAGCGGATGTGGTGGGTCTGTTGTGTGTGTGTGTGTGTGTGTGCGCATGTTAGAGAGTAAAAAGTGAGTCTTTATTTTATTAATGGTTTGTTTCTCGACTGTGCTGTGATGCATTCACTGTCACTCCTGAAGCAAATATACATTTGTGCTTCTGTGTTTGCAAAACTCCTTGTTGGCTTATGCCACAGTCACATTATAAAGAACAGCAGTTGGAGACTGCAGCAAAATCCCTCGACTGTGTGCATTAAAGTTGCAATAGTTGTTTTGAAAACAGGGACTTTGTCTGTGATCACTTAAACTTGATTTAGACCAGTGGTGTCCAAACCCAGGCCTCGAGGGCCGGTGTCCTGCAGGGTTTAGATGTGTCCTTGATCCAACACAGTGATTAAATGGCTAAATGACCTCCTCAACATGTCTTGAAGTTCTCCAGAGGCCTGGTAATGAACTAATCATGTGATTCAGGTGTGTTGACCCAGGGTGATCTAAAACCTGCAGGACACCAGCCCTGGAGTTGGCCAAGCCTGATGATGTCGTAACTGGAAATGCCTTTTATCCGTACACCGCAACCTTCCACAGCATTCATGTCATTGTGGACCCGATGTGTACTTAAATTTATCAGGAGCTGCACGTCAGGTTAGTAGAAGGATGCGGTGTAGGGTTAAAATGGGGTTTCAGTTGTGGCATACGTTACATCAGTGGTTCCCAAACCTTTTTTGCTTAGGCCCCCCCTTTGTTTTACAAGAAAAATTCGTGCAGTGTCGTTTTAAAACTCCTTTTTTGCAGTTTACGTGTGGACGAGGAATACAGAGTTCGTCACGCAACGTTGAAGGTATGTGCACTTTTTTCACGTCACGCTGTGCGCCACGTTATTTTTACATGAGATGAATTGCAGAATAGCAGAAAAATTAACAGTATTTTGTCTCTCTTCAGTTTTACACGCTTACATACACACGCAGTTACGTCCCTCCATTTACGAAAGGCAGAGGCGTCACGTGTGATTATTTTACGTGTAGTTGTTTTTTTTCCTGTGTAATAATATTCAACATTGCTATCAATACATTTTTCAAAAAATGCCTCTCTGTGCAAAATGGGTTTAAAAACATAAACAGCTGTGGGATCCTGTTTGTCCGTGATTTGAACCGGGGGACAAATCGTGGCAGGATCAGCCTGATGTTATTTGTATCCCGCTGTAACTTTACTGTATAAAGAGCTAACATCTCCAAATGTCAGGAGTAGTTAGTCATTACAACAAGTGTTTGTGAACTAAAAATCAAGAATGTGGGATCTGTTTGTCCTGATTTGAAGAGCCCAGCGCTGCTGATACGAAAGGAAAACCAATTCCTGCAGGGAGACATACCTCGGCACTTGTGCAGGTGAAGCCAAAGTGGCAAGATATGCTTCACCATATTTTCTAGTCTTTGGCTTAGAATGAAGTTGGTTTGGAAACATATTCAGCTTCATCTCCTGCTTTGCGTTTGTGTGGGCGCCCGTGCTAGCAGTGTCCAAGCGTTGTTGTTTTTTTTCTTCCCCTTTTCATTGCGCCCCCCCTAGGGGGCGGGCCCCACACTTTGGGAATCTGAGTTACAACATGGCAAAAGCAGCTAGATGTAGCTGTTGTTTTCATTTGGTGCTTTATAAATAAAATTGAATTGAATACAACATATCTCTGATATAGAAGTATAATTCCTGTGTCATGGTCAGTTGCCATCTTCAAAGAGACTTTGGTGCATAAAGGCAGTAATAAAACAGCATGAAGACAGACAGACAGACAGACCTCCCAATTCAAGTGAATAATCCTAACTACGGTGACTGCTATAGGACAAACAAGTTTTAGTCAGTCAAGAAAGATCAAGGGTAGTAAATACAGACTGTACTTGCTGGTTTCTCCTACTGTTTGAATAATATCAGCACAACTAAATCAGGAAATAAGACATGGATCCGCTCCATTAATGGTCAGTTACACATTTTGCAGTATTTTACATTTTTCACCCCAGTGTCCCTGACAAGCCTTCATCTGTAGTAAGTGCACTTAAATAGCAAAGTGACTCTGGACTGGATCCAAAGTTTTTCCATAGCTCTGCAAGGCTGTCAGGCTACTGTTTACCTCAGCTGACAATGCCGGGTGACACGTGTCCTCCTTTATTTAAGATAAGATAAGATAAGATAACCTTTATTAGTCCCACACGTGGGAAATTTGTTTTGTCACAGCAGACATTTACTCTGGGGACTGCTGTAAAACTGGGAAAGGAGTCTAATATGAGCCGAAGAGTCACTGAAGCTCACTTCTGTCCAGTGACATTGATACTGCGGTGAGTTATCGAGCACAGCCTAAACTTTTCTCTTGGTAAGCTGCTGCTAGCCTCTGTTAGCTGCTGCTAGCCTCTGTTAGCTGCTGCTAGCCTCTGTTAGCTGCTGCTAGCTTGCATCAATTAATGACTTTGAAGTTTATCTAACATTGTTGTCTTTTAATACTTAGTGAATAAACTCTCATATCATGTCAGAACATAACCAAACTCTTTATCACAGGGAATCTGTGATCTTTAGGACACTTGAGTCTAACATTAGCTGGCATAATGTTAGCTTATAACCAGCTGTTGTTTAGTTGCAGGACATCGTGGATGTTTGAACACCAACGACTTCTGTTGTCTTTCACTTTTGGCATACTACACGTGTGTCTGGTTTTTGGCCAGATATGTAAAACATGGTTAGTTGGAATGTATATTCATCCTTCATTCTATTAAATAACCTCTTAAAATGACTAACTATATGTAGCATATCCACCACATATTTAAGTGCAGAATCATTTAAAGCTTTAAACACAAACAGCACCACTTCGTACAGGACTGTGGTGCACAGGGAACCAGTGCAAGGCTCTAACACTGCAGGGACGTGTTTTTGTCTTAGTTGGCAAACGTTTTGCAGATGAGTCACACTCATCAACCAACTGACTCAGATCGATTGGAAGTGTTGCCAATCTGTCCAAATTTGAAACCTGAAATGCAATTACGTGCAAAATAGAGTGTAATTGAACTCTGTCTGAGTCAGACTGCTATTGTTTGGAGACAGGTTGCCTCCCACCAGGTGACCTGGGTGATCAGGTGGAGATGTTGCATGCTCAGCCTCTGGTTGGTCACCAGAACTACCTGCAGTTCATCTCTGAAAGCAAATAAATTCAGTGCAACAGGCGATTTATCCCTGTCACAAGGAGGTTGTCATCCTATCATTGAGTCAGTTCTTTTATTCCTCAGCCACCGAACATGACGAGTGAGCTGGCTTTTTACAAACACATCTGCTGAGTCATACTGAATGTTTGAGTGTCCTCACAGAATGAAAGTAACATAACTTTGGTGCATAAGAGAAATGATGCCAACGCCCACTTTCACCAGAAGACGCCGTCCTGAGATGGAAACATGTTACGACTGCCTGCATGTGACATGTTAGCAGAAATCTGCAAACTGCAGCTATAACAAACAAAGTGTTTGTCGTTGCACCGACGCCACTCCCACCTCCTCCTTTGTACCTCACATCCCACCCTTCCACTCCTGCTGCTGCCATTTCCAATTTCCTTTTATCCGCTGTTTATTGACCTCGCTCCTCCTCCCTGCCACTCTGAACTCTGCGTCTCTCCCACTTTTCTCAGCTGTCTCCGCCTTTGACAGACGATCCGTGTTTTTCTCACTGTGATAACTTGACCCTCTGGCCTCTACCTGTTTCTCCCCGACTGACGCTGCTCCTGTAACCTCCACCAACCAGCGATTAATTATAGAAGCGCGAGGCAGGAGGGAGAGGAGATGACAGAAACGTCAGCCTGGATTATGAATACTGCCTGAGAGGAGAGAGAGGGGAGTCCATCAGAGGAAGCGGAGTCAAATTACAACTTTGAATGTTCACTTTTCTCTTCGTGTTTCTATTAATGTGTTTCTGCCTTAAAATAATTGTGTTTGTAAGTAAAATTAAATGGAGGATGTTATAGTTGGATGTTTGGATATGAATATGTAGATCTGGAAAGCGAGGGACTAGATTTTTGGGTTGTATAAATGCTTCTTTTGTTGTCCAAGATCATCAAGATGGCTCTTTCTTGCAAGCACAGTCAGCCTGCTTGGATAGTAGATATCCATTTTTACGAGGGTCTTCTAAGAGCACCATTAGCCATATTAGGTTCCCTTTATTGGCTCATACAAAATCTTAAATACCTCGTAGACGGAGGTGAATGGGAGGCAGAGCCTTCAGCTATGAGGCCCCTCTCCTGTGGTCATTGGATGGCTGGGCTTGGTCCTGTTTGAGGTCTCTTCCTGTTAAATGGGAGTTCTTTCTCCCTACAGTTTCCAAGTGCTGCCCATAGCACATAATGTGAGAATAATACATTCAAAACTTTCTTGAATAATACATTTCATAGACGGCAAATGACTCGATGATGATGCCTGATGTCAATATCTCACCTCCATGCTTCCCAGCCTCTCTGCGTTAATGATGTCCAATGAAACCAACATAACTTGGAAAAAAGGGAAGGAAATGAGGACATGTACAGAAAATTTCAAAATTAAAAAAAAAAATGGATAAAATGTCAAGAAAATTTTTGGGAAGTTTAAGAAAGGTGAGAGAGCATGGGAATCTAACAAGTGCGCTGCCAAAATGAGGACATTTATGGAAAGTAGTGATAATCAGATCGAGATCCTTTTGGAAGTGAAGAGTTGGGGAGAGTGGGATTATTTTATACAGTTACCTCAGAGGGGTCCTCACAAGTAAAAGAGTGCACGAGCGATCCGAAGGAGGGAGCTGTGGCTCTGAGAAACTGTCTGACAGGACTGAGAGGAGGAGGAGGAGGATGGGAGTCTTTAGGGCTTTGTGGGAGAGACACAGAAACATGTTGAGAGGATTTAGTAGTGAATAGTGAGCTCTGACCATTTTAGCACTTTCATTGTTGTTAATTTAGCATGAATGGAAGCATCAGGTGTCCAAAGGTCCCTGAATGCACCAAAAGGAGGGAAACGACTGTATCTGAAGGTGATATTCTTTAAAATGAAGTAGAATTATTGGAAGTACAATACTTCTAAAAACTAAAAAAAATAAACTAAATACTAAAGTGGATGGCAGGACTGGATAAATCTGCCTCTGATGTGTCGTATTATGTGTTTCTAATAAATTGGAAACCGCACCTCCCCTTCACTGTGCACTGTGGTTATAAATGATGCTGTACTGGGTATAATAGCTCCCTGTGTGCGGTCCAGGAGCATCCATCCTGTTTAATGTGACAGTGTGTGTCTCCGTCCCGCCGGGTCGATACCCTGAATGAAGACAGGGTGCTGCGTTCAGGCAGCGTGTGGAGTTATGGCCACAAAATGAGCTTTAGTTTAGTTTCCTGGTTCTTATTCTCCGTTGTGGATTTATCTTAGAATATGTTTCTTAAAAATCCCATTTAAAGATCTTTGATCTGAGGCGGTTTGGGTACTTCTGGGTCATCCGTGGAGGAGCTCAGTCCACTCATTGGGAAGTGAAACAAGTAGAATCAGGCAGATAAAAAATATTACATCAGTTATGAACAACTCAAGAAAACTTTGACCTGAATTTTTAAAAATGGCAGAGGTGGGAAGTAGCAAAGTAGAATTTTCAGGTATCTGTACTCTACTCGAGTATTTATTTTTCTGACTGCTTTATACTTTGACTCCTGACATTTTTTTTTTTAAACAAGTATCTGTAGTTTCTACTTCTCACATTTTAAAAACAGGCTTTTGGTTTAACGCATTTTAGTGGAGTTATTGTTTGACGTCACTGCGAGCCTCCAAACATCAAAGTGATTTGAGCCTAAACAGGAAAAACATGAAAGGAAGTGCTGTTCATTTATTAATCACCAGGAGATCAAAGCTGTGTGTCATAGTGGGTCGGGTTGTCTTTCTTTATCTTTGGGCACAACACTGGAACGACTGCAGGTGTCCCATAAGTTGTGCTACCTCAGCATCGAGCTAGTGCTAGAGAAAACAAGTGAGTGTTTTTTAAGTGTCAGGTAATTTGAAATGCAGCATTTCTATCAGCAAACACTCTTTCAATGATGAGGATGTAACATCCTGGACAGGGAGGAACGCTGGTTTGAGGGCGGAGTCAAAGAGGCCATTGACGTGAAAAGGGAAAGACCATCTCTGAATCGAGGAGGGGCCTAAGCGTACACCTGTCCCCATCTTACAATGCTGTGATTGCAGCCATTCACCAACTCTCTGTGAATGGGACTGATGGCCATCGATGAATGATCAGTGGCTGTGGATAAAGGAACTGCCCTCCCAGCCCATTGTTCCTTCACTGGGCTGGTTTCAGTCATTATGCAAATGTTCTGTTGATAAGATTGAAACCTGCAGTCAGCTGAGACTGAAGACGTCACCTGGATGAGTGACGAAACGTTTCTCCCACTGAAAACGCTTCGTCCAGATGAACAGACTCAGCCTTTTAGGATGCTTGTGTGCAGTTTGTCTCACAGTGTGTTTCTAGCTAAACTGCTGTATTTCAGGGGGAGAGAAAAGAAGGAGAGCAAACTTCACTCAGAGACGGAGAAAGATAAGAAAGACGGGACAGGAGAGGAAGAAGAGAGCTTAGATTTAAAGGGAAGGACTGCTCCAGGCGGAGCCTGCTCCTTCTCTGCGCCCTCATGGCCTCCATATTTTATTCCACAGCTTAGACACTCTCATTATTATATCCTCATGACACATGCACATAGGTCCTTGGGCTCAGCCCACTAGCTCCCTCCCTGGCGAGGCCTGGGCCCCCTGGGTCTTTCTGTTAACTTTCTATCTTAAAAAATATTAAGAAAGTTAAAAAGTACAAATTTAGTCAAAGGAAAGACAAAACTAATCTTAGACCTCTTTATGCACTTTATGTGCCTTGTAATCAGGGGAAAACAACGTCACTCCGAGAGGGGGAAGGACTGAAAACACAGAATTTATTTACAGTGATGTAAAGAAACAGTTTACAGTGTCCTTCAAAAAGGGAAGACATCCACTGTCTCTGTGTACAATATCCAAGCTGATGATTGGATAGATTCCACTACGTCTCTTTTTCCTTGTGGAAAACAGGTCAGGCTCCTGGACAGAAGAATGATGAGAGGCGCGCACACATGAACACAGGTGAGCATCTACTGCACCTAGTTTAACACCTAATCACAGGCTGAGGGAATGTTCTCAGTCAATCGGTCAGATGAAGAGCAGGTGAGTTGATTACTCCTGGTGTGACAGACCGGAAGGCGGGGACTAAGAGGATCCCGCCTCTGAAAGGTAGGGCGCTGTTACCATGGACACATACATAGAGAGGAGAGAGAGCGTGAAAAACAGGCAGGCGTACCAGGAGGACGGAAGGGCTGTGACAAACAAATATCTGACAGGTTATGGAAAATAAATAAATGATGACCTATCAGTTTTATTCTTTTAGATATAGAAACGTGATTTCCGCCTGCACACAGCAGGTTTCAAAGTGTTATTGTTGGCCAATAGAGGGCGCTGTTTGTACAGAGTTGATGGATTGAACACTTTTCACACCTTAAGTGTAAAAGTAGCGATGCTGATTGTCAGTGTGTGTTTGTGCTCTGACCGTCAGACTCATTTAAGGTGTGTGTGTGTGTGTGTGTGTGTGTGTGTGTGTGTGTGTGTGTGTGTGTGTAGGTCTGGCTGTGAGTCAGCTAGTCCCAGAGTGAGAAATTTCTAGTTTTAAGTGCTCACTAGATTCACTGTTCATGGTTAGAAATTTGTTTCTAGTTCAGTAGAATAGAATAGAATAGCCTTTATTGTCATTGTACAGAGTACAACGAAATTGGAGTGCCACTCCCTTGGTGCAAGTTTCAATAATAAATATAAATGTAAAATATAAAAAGTACAAAAAACAATCGTAAGTACTCAAACAATAGTATGTACAATATATACAGGATAGCAGCATTAATATAATGACAGTATGAATAGCAGCATAATATAATGACAGTGACGGTATGGAATAGGTTCAATTGTTTTTGTGCTTATTTACTACGGTGATAGCTCTGGGAAAGAAGCTATCCCTGAATCTGTTTGTCCTGGTTTTATGTGACCTGTACCGTCGGCCTGACGGTAATAGTTCAAACAGTTGGTTGCTGGGGTGAGAGTGGTCCTTGATGATATTGCCAGCTCTGCTGAGGTACCGAGAGTTTGCAGTGACCTCCAGGCTGGGCAGAGAGCAGCCAGTGATCTTCTGGGCTGTGTTGATGACCCTCTGCAGTACTTTCCTGTCCGCAGCTGAGCACCCTGCATACCATGTTGTTATGCTCTCCACACAGTTCCCGTGGATGTAGAGTGGGGCCGGGTCTGCTCTGCCCTTCCTGAAGTCCAAGATAAGTTCTTTAGTTTTCGTGGTGTTCAGTTGGAGGTTGTTAACTGAACACCACTCAGTCAGTCTGTTGACCTCATCTCTGTAGTCCGACTCATCCCCCCTTGAGATGAGTCCAACCACTGTGGTGTCATCCGCGAACTTTATGATGGTGTTTGAGAGATGGGTAGGGGAGCAGTCGGATGTGTAGAGCGTAAACAGGAGGGGACTCAAAACACATCCTTGTGGAGACCCGGTGCTGAGTGTGATGGTGCTGGACCGGTGGGGGCCGAGTCTGACAGACTGTGGTCTATTTGTCAGGAAGTCCTTGATCCAGAGGCAGATGGGGGTGGAGAGTCCCAGGTGAGACAGTTTCTGGACCAGGATCTCCGGGATGATATGATTGAATGCTGAGCTAAGTCCAGAAAGAGCATTCTCACATAGCTTCCTCGGTGCTCCAGGTGACTCAGCGCAGTGTGGAGCGCTATGGTGATAGCGTCCTCGGTGGATCGATTTGTCCTGTAGGCAAATTGGTGGGGGTCCAGAGTGGGAGGCAGACCGGCCCTGATGTGCTGACAGACCAGTCTCTCAAAGCACTTCATCACTACAGGCGTAAGTGCAACAGGCCTGTAGTCATTTGGGCTGACCACAGCTGTCTTCTTGGCGATGGGGATGATGGTGGAGGTTTTGAGGCAGGGCGGGACGGTGTTTGATGACAAGGAAAGGTTGAAGATTTTAGTGAAGACTCGGGTCAGTTCGTCAGCACATGCACTGAGAACCTAATCTATTCACACCTCGTATCAACATGTAACTTTTGTAGCCAAGAGATCATCCGGAGCACACCGGTCGGGTTATGAAGATAACCAGGTTAAATGTAGCGTCATGGAAAAAGCAGCAGCCTCACAACTCCATGTCCGTATGTCGTCAAAATGACTAAAGACACTCTCACTGCTGCTGACAGCTCTCCTGGTTTCGGTCCAAGCTCTCCAACTGAGCACAGTTTGCCACTATGAGAGGCTCCCAGGGAGTCCCTCAAGGTTCTGTGCTTGGACCCCTTCTTTACGGTCTCCGCGCTCCCCTTTAGCTCATCTGACGCGATGGTCTCTGCTTCCATTCCTCTGCTGACGACACACAACTTTGTCTCAGTACCGAATCCTCCACTGAACTTTCCCCACTGACACTTGTCAACTTGTCGACTCTCTGCTGGTCTGGGCTCTGCTGACTGTGTTAGCCTGAGCTGTGATGTTACAGAGAATCTCAGACCAGACACAGTCTCTGTGATTGTTGTGCCCCTGCAGCTACTAAACATATAGAATTTTGTCATTTCAAGCCAACCTTTCACTCTCATCATGCTGTCTGTTTAGCAGCTCTGCTAATTAATCACCCTAATACAACAGCTAACACTCTCATTAGACCTGTGGACGTATGCGCATGTAGCTTGAAATTGGCACCTAGAGGCTTGTGTGGTTCACTGCTCAGTCTGTGATGTGCGTTTCATAAAAAATGACACCGCACCTGTTTCTGGATCCAACTGTGACTACATCTCCTTTTCCTGACCCGTGTGGCTTGAAATGACTGAGCCAGGCACTAGCACGGTTTCATCAGTTCCTGCTGCAGTCACTTGAACGGTGCACCTGTGGGCAGTCACCACTAAAAGCTCCCTGCTCATTGGTGTTTTTAAAGCCGTACGGTACCTTGTGTGAAAAATCGATTCCCTCAATTTTGAAATTCCAGGCTAGTTAAAGGCAGCAGGGAGCTGAAAGTAGGGCCGGTGATGAGCTCTGTGTGTGTGAGTGTGTCCTGCTGCTATAGCTCCAGCTGGGAATGAGATGCTGATTTGATTGCCTGGCGTGTGTGTGTGTGTGTGTGAGAGAATGTTCAGTGGAAAAGCGAGTGAAGCAGGTAAATATTGAGCTGAAAAAATGAGGCGACAATTTGTCTGTTTGAGGGGAAAATCGTACAAATTGTCAGCACACTGACTGCAGCAGCATTTTCTCTGATGGAAACAGGAGAGCCGATGAAGTGAGATTACTGAAAGTGGCGGTAGAGACTTGATCCACTCACACAGGTGTTTTCAGTTAGATTATATCACTGACAGGCTGTGGTTGAATGGTTACCATAGAAGCAGGGGTGTTACAGGTAATATCAGTAAGTGCCCGGCGAGGCAGCTGGAATCTAAAACACTGGGCATCTTTTGGAAGGTGTGCCTGGCCTCGCTGCTTTAACATCGCTGTACCTGCACTCTGAGCTCAAGCATGGAGCACACAGGAAGGAGACAAGTTCAGTGGACTGGTTCCATCACCTGCTACGGTGGGTTGGATTTCTGGAAACGGGAGGTTTGCAGAATGTCTGTCAAATACAGCCTGTCCCAATTTTTCCCGTCACTGATATTAGGCTTATTAGCTTCCGAGTGTGAACAGAGACTGATGAACTAATGGGTCACTTTTGGAAAATTATCTTCGTGCTCTATAGCTGTGTTTTAAAGATGATCGACCTCTAGAACAAATATTTGACGTTTTTAGGGTGGCTGGGCTCAACCTTAGAGGGGGCGGAGCTTTTTTTTTTTTTTTTTTTTTGTGTCCCGTTTGGATCTTTAGCCATCAGAATTGTTGTCTTAAGGCCAAGAAAGATGCCAAGCGGATTTATTTTACCAAGTGGATCATCATGGCCTTGCCATATTGGTCCATTTGATTGACCTTTATTATAATTATGAATTTATTTTATTTTCAGTTGCTACAAACGGGACAGACATGACTGGGGGATAGGACAGGGAGAAAGAATGAAAGAAAGAGAGGGAGAGAAAGAAAACCAAAGGGGAGAAGAGACGGTGAGAAGGGGGGGAAGAAAAAAAACAAACAAACAAAAAAACAAAACACCTGGGTCACCTGTATGGAGAAAAAAAACAGAAGAGAAAGCAAACAACAAAGAGCAACATAATAAAAAAAACGGCACCATCACAATAAACTAGCTAGCAGTAGATATCAGTAGATACTAAATAATAAACGATATTGTGCAGCACGCAAGATAGACAGCGCACAATGTGCTTTGAGGCAGCAGCCAAGAAAGCTGTAGTCCGCGTCTGTGAATACCCGTGTGTACACCTGTGTGCATACCTGTGTGGATCAGCATGCTTGCATTCCAAAGGTTTCTCCATGTAATCGATCTGCTAGGGAGTGTGGGGGGCCACAGCCCCGTCCTCCAGGGTATGAAGCAGGTATGGAGGAGATCAAAACTCCAGACATCCAGAGGCCCCCAGAACACAAGAGACCAAGGAAGACCAACAGAGGGGCAGCCGCGCCACTGTCCCAGTAAGAGCTGAGGAGAGTCCCAGATGAGGGTCACTCAGCAGCCGCGGAGCAGAAGCCAGGGGGAGTTGCAGTGACGCGCCCGTGAGCTCGCCGGCAGCCAGCTGTGCCTGAGTGACCGAGCCCCAGGCCGAGAGGCCGGGGGCACCCCACCTCCGAAGTGGCCCGAGCGAGCCCCAGGCTCCAGGCCCCGATAAGCGGCCGCCAAGGAGTGAGCCGGTGTGTACCTCGGACGCCCACCCCCAGACACAAAGAACCACCAACGCACCGACACCTGAGGGAGTCCGCCACTGGCAGGGGAAGTGGTGGTGGGGGAGATAGGCCTCCAAACCTTGGAGGGCCTGAGATGTCCCCAGAGAGGTGGCGCTCTGATACCCAACCTGACATATAGACACAGACATACAGGCACACACAGACACAAACATCCATTCCCACCCTCATGCTCTCATATGCACTTACTCCACACTCAACCAACGTGGAGACAGACATAAAGAGACGCTGTACACACGATCACACTCCCCAAGCGTACTCTACGAACCGGGTCTAGGTACCCTTGCCCCTGGAGGGGGGAACTGCACCCAGACCCAGGTGGTGTTACCCTTTTCCCTGCGGTGGGGGAGAGGCAGACCGCCCCGACTCCGCAGCAGCAGGGAGGCCCCACACTCCAGACCGCAGTCGGACGGCCAACTCTCTCTGCATGGTGGGCGTACCGCTACTCGAAGCACTCATTGGTGGTTGGCGAAGGCGAGGCACGGAATGTTCCTTGAGGGAGGAAGGACAGCTGAGCGCCTGGGTATATTTGCTCATTGGCTGAGAGGGTCTCAGGAATAACCAGGAGGAACTAGAAAGCTTTGCTGAGCAGAAGGACCTGCGTCTGGACAAGCAGAGCGCGATGACTGGGGTTTCCCCTTTTAGATGTGGCAGCTACCCTTTTAAAAGAAGGAAAGTGAGCTTTTTAACATTTGGTTAACGTTGTAAAAAGCTTTACCAGCTGCCTCGTCCATCTCAGCGTTTCACACAAAGTGTCTTTTTGTTTTGCTGCCTTGATGTACCAACAATAACAGCCCGATTTTATAGACCTGCAAAGACTGCATTAGGAGGCTGGAGGGGCGGCAGTGGAATAAGTCCCGGGTTTATTAGTGAGGGGAGCGCCATTCTCATCCCCTGCAGATCTCAGCGCTTTGTACTCTGTTTTGCCTTTTGCCCACTTGCCAATTATTTTCACTCTCACTCACTTTTTATTTTTCTTGGACTTGTTTTCTTCTACGCCTTGCAAACCTCTGCAAGTTTGAGCTGAGTATTTTTAAAGAAAAGATGGCATGTAGTAAAGATCATCCGTGAAGTTTGTACGGATTAACATGTGCTAGTGTTGACTGAAAACTTTGTTCTCTGCAGATATTCTCACTTTTAGCTGCAAACCCGACATGGCAGCAGCCAAAGCTCAAATGATGAAGCTTAAAAAATCAGAAATGGTGACATAAGATGTAAAAATCACATCATGCATTTTGATGACTAACAATTTAAAAAAAAGAAAAGCCTTCACAGGTCATTGGATGTATAGTAAAAATAAAAACAATCGTTTGCAGAACAGTTGGAGTGTTTCAGTTTGAGGCCAGAGAAAGGAACCACAGCTCTGCAGTTAGTTGTCTAACTCTGCGTATCTGCAATGCAGAGACTCATCCTCACGTACAGACTGAGGACGACATGTGTGCTAAATTATACAACAAAAACTCATTAAAGTGTGTTGCAGCTGTGGACTGGCAGTGTGCAGTAGTGTGTGTGGGTTGGGTTGAATAGCCTTGGGGGTAATTCTGTCCATCTCTGTTTGATACCTGTGGGTGTTCGTGTATGTAACAGACTTTGCTTCTGTGTGTTGTCTCTCGGCAGCAGGTAAACAAGCAGTACAGGCTTAATGAGCAGTGATTGGCTCCCACCTGGTCACAAAAGGCCACGGCCTGCTCGGTGACCAGTCGAGTGTTGGCTCGTACAGACTGCACGCTGACAGCGTTGGAGCCTCAACCTTATTGTGAGTCAGTCTGACACAGGAGTGTGAAACTTTATTTAAAGAGCTGGAGTCAGAGAGGAAGAAGCAGGAGTGAAGCTGTACAAAGACACGTGGTGAACTGGTTTTACTGAAGAATTGATTTCCATCAAGAAAGAGAAACACAGGCTGCAGCTGCAGCAGCAGTATTTTTCCTCTCAGGTCAACCTGATTTACCTGAGAAGTGAAACCCCGGGCAAAAATCACTCCAACTCACTCACCGCTGCTTATTAAAGCTTATTGTATTTCAGCTCCACTTATTTCAGGTTTATTTGGTTTATTTGCAGGCTGTTCAATGTTGGCTGCACCGTGTCACTAAAAAAGACAGGATGTCCCTTCCCAGCCTGTCATTTAGGGAGTGTATTAAACTTAAACCTAATAACAAAGTCATTGTTGGTGACTATTACTAGCCAAGCAAGTGGAATCATGAAACCAGGTCCCAGCCTATTATCTCTTGGCAGCCAATATTTTCTGCATCAAAGCACCGACACCAAAGATGCGTCACGTGCCTTGCACGAGGGCAGCATCTGACAAAACAACATATAACGTTGCAACAGAAATCAGGACTCTGGAAATTGAACCTTTGCATGTTTACATGAAGTCTTCCAAAAAAGGAAACAGCTCTTAGCCTGATGGTGCTGCTGGTGGTGCTGCTGCTGGTGGTGCTGCTGCTGATGGTGGTGGTGCGTGTAAATGGCTTGGATGAGAAATGATTCTGCGACATATAACAAAGCGACACTCACCATCATTCTGCTATAATAATTAAAAGGGTTGAAACTTAAAAAAAAAAAACCCCAACAAAAAACATAAAAATCTGAAAAACTTCACAGTCAAAATTACATAAAGTAAAAACTGATACAGCCATGTGCCGGACTCGCACACAGGGGACTCACCAGACTGAGGAGACACAGAAATGGAGACCATTTCAGATGAAAAAGCACTGAGACTATTGGATGTGTGGTCCTTAGTCTTAATATCAGGTCATGTTCATGTTTAATCATCAAAAAAAAGAAACCCTGTCGTCCTCTTTTTTTTTAACTTTGTTTCTGCTGTTACTAAAACATCAGTTGGTGTTTTGATTGTTTTGGTTAAAGTCTCTGTTTGGTGACGTGTTGCTGAACTCTCGGTGGAGCCTTTGGTAGTGAGGTGACCTCTGTCTGATGGGTGTTGTGGCTCCGCGCTTTTCTCATCTATATTACTACATATGCTGAGATGTATTGTGATGTATCTTATTTTTGTTCATTTCCACCTCTTAAACAGTAACTCCTGCTCACTGGCATACCAGATCTCATCTCATATTCCTCAGCAGCATCCGGGTTTGAGATGTGTCATCGCTTCTTCTGTTTTCCTGCTGTGGGGGGAAAAAAGCGATTTAGTCGCTTCTCCCTTCTCCTTCGCGGCCTCGGCTACGGCGCGTTTGATTGACAGCTGTTGCTCTGCATCTGCTGCTCACGGGTCTGTCAGAGCGGCGATGAAGGAAACTGAGTCGGTGTTTCTTCAGCAGTCGAAGGCAAACTTTTTAGTGAATTCAATATGACATGTTTTGACGTCCTGTCAAAGCGTCCTCCAAAGCCTTCATTATTCATAGACTAAAGAATTCCTGCAGTGTATCCTGCTGCTCTACCTCTGTCATTTACACCGCGTAATGTAAAGATGTTCCAGCTGGAATCTGGGCGAGATGAAGACAGAAGCTGACAAATACTCGTAGTAATTAATAATAATAATAATAATGGATTGGATTTATATAGCGCTTTTCAAGGCACCCAAAGCGCTTTACAATGCCACTATTCAGTTCACTCTCACATTCACACACTGGTGGAGGCAGCTACAGTTGTAGCCACAGCTGCCCTGGGGACAGACTGACAGAAGCCGAGGCTGCCATATCGCGCCATCGGCCCCTCTGGCCAACACCAGTAGGCAAGTAGGGTAAAGTGTCTTGCCCAAGGACACAACGACCAGGACAGAGAGCCCAGGGATCGAACCGGCGACCTTCCGGTTACAGATGCGATTCCCAACCCCCTGAGCCACGGTCGCCCAAAATCTGACCTTCGATTGATCCGGTCATGGTTTTGTGTTTCTGTTTGGCAACTTCCTGTTTAATTTGGAAACCTGTTTGTATATATTTTAAACTTTTTAAAATGTCACTGAGGGAGAAGATTTAACAACAGATCTTTACAAGAAAAGAAAATCAAAGCATAATAGTCCGCTCTAATGGCCGTCTGATGCACACACATTCACTTTAAAGGGAAAACAAACACAAACCAAATATGCTTCTTATTCTGTTTCACACACTTCATCCATTTCTTCGTCTTGCCTTTTTATATTTTCTTTTTTTTTTTTTTTTTTTTTTTGTTGCAATTGTTTTCGTCCAATGTGTCAATTTCACTCTACTTCACAGAGGAAAAACAAGGTTAATAACTCCACTCTGGGAACCAAATCTGGTGAGTTAATTTGAAGCTCTGTCCTAAAGAAGACGTCGATACATTTCCTTTCATGTAAAGAATCGCCAGACAAATCTCATAAAAGCTTTGAAAACTCGTGAGACTTGACATTTAAAAAAAGGCCCCCATTCTACTCAGGATGTGTTTGGATTAATTCTTTCTGGCTCTCTGTGCAAAATGGGTTTAAAAATGTAAACAGCTGTTGGATCCTGTTTGTCTGTGATTTGAACAGCCCAGCGCTGCTCCCGACGAAGGAAAAACCAATCCTGCAGGGAGACCTACCTCGGCACTTGTGCAGGTGAAGCCAAAGGGCAGATTTGCTTCACCATATTTTCTAGTCTTTGGCTTAGAATGAAGTTGGTTTGGAAACATATTCAGCGATGCTTCATCTCCTGCTTTGCGTTTGTGTGGGCGCCCGTGCTAGCAGTGTCCAAGCGTTTTTTTTTTCCCCTTTTCATACCGCACACCCTGCAATGGCTCTGCGCCCCCCCTAGGGGGCAGGCCCCACACTTTGGGAAGGTCTGATCTAAGGATGTGATTACTCCGCGGGACAATCATATGTGACTCCAGGT
>NW_024582509.1:312009-366642 GCF_018398535.1 Haplochromis burtoni
TTGTGAGTCAGTCTGACACAGGAGTGTGAAACTTTATTTAAAGAGCTGGAGTCAGAGAGGAAGAAGCAGGAGTGAAGCTGTACAAAGACACGTGGTGAACTGGTTTTACTGAAGAATTGATTTCCATCAAGAAAGAGAAACACAGGCTGCAGCTGCAGCAGCAGTATTTTTCCTCTCAGGTCAACCTGATTTACCTGAGAAGTGAAACCCCGGGCAAAAATCACTCCAACTCACTCACCGCTGCTTATTAAAGCTTATTGTATTTCAGCTCCACTTATTTCAGGTTTATTTGGTTTATTTGCAGGCTGTTCAATGTTGGCTGCACCGTGTCACTAAAAAAGACAGGATGTCCCTTCCCAGCCTGTCATTTAGGGAGTGTATTAAACTTAAACCTAATAACAAAGTCATTGTTGGTGACTATTACTAGCCAAGCAAGTGGAATCATGAAACCAGGTCCCAGCCTATTATCTCTTGGCAGCCAATATTTTCTGCATCAAAGCACCGACACCAAAGATGCGTCACGTGCCTTGCACGAGGGCAGCATCTGACAAAACAACATATAACGTTGCAACAGAAATCAGGACTCTGGAAATTGAACCTTTGCATGTTTACATGAAGTCTTCCAAAAAAGGAAACAGCTCTTAGCCTGATGGTGCTGCTGGTGGTGCTGCTGCTGGTGGTGCTGCTGCTGATGGTGGTGGTGCGTGTAAATGGCTTGGATGAGAAATGATTCTGCGACATATAACAAAGCGACACTCACCATCATTCTGCTATAATAATTAAAAGGGCTGAAACTTAAAAAAAAAAAAACCCAACAAAAAACATAAAAATCTGAAAAACTTCACAGTCAAAATTACATAAAGTAAAAACTGATACAGCCATGTGCCGGACTCGCACACAGGGGACTCACCAGACTGAGGAGACACAGAAATGGAGACCATTTCAAATGAAAAAGCATTGAGACTATTGGATGTGTGGTCCTTAGTCTTAATATCAGGTCATGTTCTTGTTTAATCATCAAAAAAAGAAACCCTGTCGTCCTCTTTTTTTTAAACTTTGTTTCTGCTGTTACTAAAACATCAGTTGGTGTTTTGATTGTTTTGGTTAAAGTCTCTGTTTGGTGACGTGTTGCTGAACTCTCGGTGGAGCCTTTGGTAGCGAGGTGACCTCTGTCTGATGGGTGTTGTGGCTCCGCGCTTTTCTCATCTATATTACTACATATACTGAGATGTATTGTGATGTATCTTATTTTTGTTCATTTCCACCTCTTAAACAGTAACTCCTGCTCACTGGCATACCAGATCTCATCTCATATTCCTCAGCAGCATCCGGGTTTGAGATGTGTCATCGCTTCTTCTGTTTTCCTGCTGTGGGGGGAAAAAAGCGATTTAGTCGCTTCTCCCTTCTCCTTCGCGGCCTCGGCTACGGCGCGTTTGATTGACAGCTGTTGCTCTGCATCTGCTGCTCACGGGTCTGTCAGAGCGGCGATGAAGGAAACTGAGTCGGTGTTTCTTCAGCAGTCGAAGGCAAACTTTTTAGTGAATTCAATATGACATGTTTTGACGTCCTGTCAAAGCGTCCTCCAAAGCCTTCATTATTCATAGACTAAAGAATTCCTGCAGTGTATCCTGCTGCTCTACCTCTGTCATTTACACCGCGTAATGTAAAGATGTTCCAGCTGGAATCTGGGCGAGATGAAGACAGAAGTGACCAAAATCCAGTTCAGGAAACCAGAGAATAATAATAATAATAATGGATTGGATTTATATAGCGCTTTTCAAGGCACCCAAAGCGCTTTACAATGCCACTATTCATTCACTCTCACATTCACACACTGGTGGAGGCAGCTACAGTTGTAGCCACAGCTGCCCTGGGGCAGACTGACAGAAGCGAGGCTGCCATATCGCGCCATCGGCCCCTCTGGCCAACACCAGTAGGCAAGTAGGGTAAAGTGTCTTGCCCAAGGACACAACGACCAGGACAGAGAGCCCAGGGATCGAACCGGCGACCTTCCGGTTACAGATGCGATTCCCAACCCCCTGAGCCACGGTCGCCCAAAATCTGACCTTCGATTGATCCGGTCATGGTTTTGTGTTTCTGTTTGGCAACTTCCTGTTTAATTTGGAAACCTGTTTGTATATATTTTAAACTTTTTAAAATGTCACTGAGGGAGAAGATTTAACAACAGATCTTTACAAGAAAAGAAAATCAAAGCATAATAGTCCGCTCTAATGGCCGTCTGATGCACACACATTCACTTTAAAGGGAAAACAAACACAAACCAAATATGCTTCTTATTCTGTTTCACACACTTCATCCATTTCTTCGTCTTGCCTTTTTTTTTTTTTTTCTTTTTTTTTTTTTTTTTTGGTGCTGTCATCTGTTTCCAGCCAGTTAATCACTTACTCACAGAGGAAAAAGACAAAGGTAACTCAACAGCCATCTGGGAACAAATCTGGTGAGTTAATTTGAACTCTGTCCTAAAGAAGACGTCGATACATTTCCTTTCATGTAAAGAAACCAGACAAATCTCATTAAAGCTTTGAAACATCGTGAGACTTGACATTTAAAAAAAGGCCCCCATTCTACTCAGGATGTGTTTGGATTAATTCTTTCTGGCTCTCTGTGCAAAATGGGTTTAAAAATGTAAACAGCTGTTGGATCCTGTTTGTCTGTGATTTGAACAGCCCAGCGCTGCTCCCGACGAAGGAAAAACCAGTCCTGCAGGGAGACCTACCTCGGCACCTGTGCAGGTGAAGCCAAAGGGAAGATTTGCTTCACCATATTTTCTAGTCTTTGGCTTAGAATGAAGTTGGTTTGGAAACATATTCAGCGATGCTTCATCTCCTGCTTTGCGTTTGTGTGGGCGCCCCGTGCTAGCAGTGTCCAAGCATTTTTTTTTTCCCCTTTTCATACCGCCCCGGGCCCCCCCCTCTGCAATGGCTCTGCGCCCCCCCTAGGGGGCAGGCCCCACACTTTGGGAATCTCTGATCTAAAGGATGTGTTACTATGCTAGTGGCCAAATCTCACTCCAGGTCCCAGGAGTCTGTGTTAATAAATCTTACCGGTCCATATCAGGACGTTACAGCTGCGGTATAACTTGAATTTCTATTAATTGGTCAGGAAATGACTAGATTAACTTCTTAACTGTAACAGAGTTGGGAGTGACTTCCTCATCACGAATGACCTTCCACATAAACTCTGAGTTTTGTTGTAGCTTCTTTTGTAGCTTTTTCAAATGCATGGAGAGCTGTCAGTTTTCTAAATGCCTATCAATGAGGAAGGGTACAGCACCTCTTCCTCCTCCTCTTCTCAGATTAACATGAAGCACCACGGTGAGACTGAACATTATCCCCAGACTTGGGGAACACACTGGTGTAGCAGCAGAAGAAGATGAGCAAACTGGGAGTCTGTTAAATCTTTGAAAGATGAGAGAAAATCTTACTGTTTCTTTTGTGTAGCTGTGATGAAGCAGCGGGGACAGTGGGAATAAACTGGAAGGGAATGTGGGATTAAACAGCGACGATGCTCCTCTCAGCCTGAAAGGAGACGAGACAAATATCGCACCTTCTGCACACGCCGACGTGAATCAAAAAACGCGTTTAACAAAGCGACACTCACCATCTGGACCGACGGGAGAGTTCAAAAGTTGTCCGCAATCGCTTTATTAACGGTTAATTAGTCAATGAAACAATGGGAGCAGAAATCAAGTGACTAATGTGGAATGAAAATAAGTTTGGAGTGAAGTTAGGCTGTTCTGAAAGCGTAACGAACAGTTCTGAGGTGGGAAAGAATGACTGTCTTTGTTCTCGTCTGTGCTCTAAGGAGTGTGTGTGTGTGCGTGTGTGCGTGTGTGTGTGTGTGTGTGCGCGCGCGCGCTCATCCGTTGAACTCCCCTGTGGCAGTAAAGAGCACAGCATTGTGTTAGTGAGGCAGTGTTGTCTAATAACCAGGCTGACAGACTGAGAGTGCAGCTTAAACAAGCTGCTGTTCCACTTTTAATGCTCAGCAGAGGACACTACACACACACACACGAAAACACACACACACACACACAATGCTCAGCAGGGACACACACACACACACACACACACACACACACACACACACATCTAAAGGCGCCCATTTTCATTGAATGGAATCTGTTTCCAGACCAACTTCCAGTTGTTTAAAACCTTCACAACCTTCATAATGAGGGAGGCCACAGTCTGAAGTGCTCACACCGGCAGTGCGTTCACTGCGGTGTTAAATGTGCGAGGACATCATGAAAGTAAGCTGCCAATTAAAATGAAATATTTCAGAAAGGAAAGCAGTGTTTTAAGAGTTTCTAAAATAAAAGCAAATTCATGAACTTCTCCAGAGAGGGCGAAGAGCGCGTCTTCAAAAATGTCACCTTGGGGTCTGATAAATGGCTCCGATGCACCTGCAGATTCTTTCCACAGAGACTCCAGAGTTAAAGTAATGGTTCAAATGAGGCATGTGTGGTGTTTGGCATGACAGAAGGAGAGCTGCACACAAATGACAATTAAAAGAAATGGTGCATTCAATGTCAGTGAATTACTGTAAGCTGTAGTTTCAGTGTGTCAGTAAAATTCAGCTGAGGGGGCAGAGTGACTTTCCTGGGCGGGTCTGGACCCCCCGAGGCTCGTCCATAACAACAACGCTGCTTTCTAAAGAACGTCTTGTCTGAACTACACGATTGGCTGATGGAAGTAATTTTATCAAAGGAAATGAAACAAAAAATCTAATGACAGTAATATAAAACAGAAAATGTGTCACAAACGTATCTCAGTTATCTCTGTAGGAGAGAGAACTTTGCTGACGGCTGTTTGAGGATTAAGAGAATCAGGGTGAAGTGCTGGACAAAATTGGAGACTTGGGGAGATCATTGCCATTAAATGTCCTCACAAAACTGCTCAACAGTCACTGTCTCAACAACACGCCCATCAAGACTGAACAGTTGTTGAGCAGTTAGACAAAGTTAAAGCTTGTTTTCATTGTCCAGTCACTGTTTCAGAGAAGCATCAACGTTAATAACTAGCTCATCAAGGTAGCCACTAATTTAGGACATGAAGGATCAGATGGAGTTGACAGAGAACAAAAATGGAGATTTAGGGCGGACGTGGCTCGAGAGTTGGGAGTTCGCCTTGTAATCAGAAGGTTGCCGGTTCGAGCCCCGGCTTGGACAGTCTCGGTCGTTGTGTCCTTGGGCAAGACACTTCACCCGTTGCCTACTGGTGGTGGTCAGAGGGCCCGGTGGCGCCAGTGTCCGGCAGCCTCGCCTCTGTCAGTGCGCCCCAGGGTGGCTGTGGCTACAATGTAGCTGCCATCACCAGTGTGTGAATGTGTGGATGGATGTGTAAAGCGCTTTGGGGTCCTTAGGGACTAGAAAAGTGCTATACAAATACAGACCATTTAAATGTGCTAATTTATTGAATCTAGCGGTTCAAATAAGCCACTCTTTGGTCATTAGACTGCCCCCATGTGGGCAAATCTTATTAATGCTGCTCTATCTGTCATGTTTTCAGTTGCCTCCTCCCGAGTGTTCGTTTCTTTCCTTCTTGGAGCCAGAGAAATTTTTTTCTTCTTTTTTTTTTTCATGTTGAATAAAAATGTACAGATAAATAAAACAAAATATCTTTCTCCGGGTTTTGTGGAAAGATCAATACCTCAGTCGATACTGCGACCTTCCTCCATCCTCTGTACGTACCAGCCGTGATGAATGTTTCACAGCTGTAAACAGTTTAAATAAGTGAGTTTTTCAGTGTGGAAAAGCACAAACTATCACTGCAGCATTCCTGTTTTGGTCTTCTGAGTACTTCAAACCAATTCCATGTTAGCGTAAAAATCGAACGTTTGTATTGAATCTTTGTCTAATGAGTCTTTCAGGCTGTGGAGAAGAAGTGATGACTGATCCACTTTCAACAAGCTCGACACCTGTTTGCTTAAGTTTGAAGGAGGGGAAAAAATCAGCAAACGCAGGGCGTCTACTTAAAAGTTCAGGATCTTGGTGATTCTTTACATCATCTAATTTTAATAGTAGGTGTGATTCTGACTCCTCGTGCTGGCATGGTTTGCAGCCAAGTGCAAAGTGGCGGGAATGAGAATGAGCATCTTCTCACGTGGAGGCATCTCAGGGTCTTCTTCATAAGAGTGGCCACTGCAGAGCCTGCACCTCTCTGTTGTTTGAGGTTTAGAGTTGAGTGTGAGAGTGAAGCTGTCGTGATTAGAAGTAAAGGCAGTGAACCTTAGAGTGAGGACCTTGTTCATTCAGATTGAGCTCAGTGAAGCGAGGTGGTTTAGATATTTGACTAGGATGCCTCTGAGGTGAGACGTTTCATGCATGTTTCATACTGTAGAGATTTTGTCTCCGTGCTGGCTTGGGAGCATCTCAGTCTCCCCCCTGAAGAGATGGAGGAGGGAGGAGGCCATTTGCTGTGGAGAGTTTAATTAGAAATCTGGTATCTGCAGGGATATTAGCAATCTACCTGGTAGAAACATGACAAGCAAAATGATGTGGTGCAGCTCTGAACGTGGGTCGACATGCAGAGTGCTGCACAAGGGTTTTTAAAAAAGAGACTAAAGTGGTTTCAGACGCAGGGTAAAGCTACACCAGGTCAAGGCATGAAGAAAATGCTTAAAAATGGATGAAAGATGGAAGTGCATCCCCGCTGCAGGGCCAAGTGATGGGTCAAAATGTCATTAAAAATGAAGGCACATTTCATCGTGTCTACTGAATACCACATACGGCCCCTCGTGACGTTAGCAGGGCGTTTCTTTGAATTATATCCTGAGGCGTCTTCGTTGTTTGCAGCAGGCTGTGAATTATTTTTGTGATATTTCCAATTATTAATTAATTTTTCGTGAAGGTTGGAGGTGTTGAAATGTGGATCCCTGTTTTTGTGTATTGGATCATAGAAATAAACCTCGTATGAGATTGAGTGGAACGTGTGGAACTCAAATAGAAGGTCAGACTTTAAAAGTTCTGGTAATACGCCAAATAAAACCCAATTTTTACACTTTTCCAGTCTCTACTCCAGCAGCGTCTCCTTGAGCATTACCAGTCGAGCTGTTAATACTACTGATGATATGTTTACATCTCTGCTAAGCATGTTGAGATGCTTCTGTGCTGGGCAGCAATCCTTCATCTTGACTTGTGTTGGTGTAACCTGCACTCTGAGGAGACAAAGGAGGACATGCAGAGTAGATTGGATGTTTCTGTTGAATGTGCTCCCTTAGGTCATAGGTCATTACAGTAGAATCTGTCTGGATCGGGGGGGCGAATTCTTGGTGAACAAACCTGTGAATGTCAGGAAAAAAATGCAGAGCATGCATCAAGTCTCACTCCTGACCTGCTGTCTTCAGGCTTGGAGACGGTAACCTCTCCATCTCTGTTACTGCCTCTGCAACAGTTGTCAGTTGGAGACTGAGCTCAACACAGAGTGAGTAGTGTAAATGGACAGAAGCATATTTCCATGAAGAGATGCACTAGAAGGTGATCTTGAAAGGGAGAGAAGGCCAAATTCAAATCAGGTAAGCTTTTAGATTTTTCTATAAACCCGTTATCAAAACTATTCAGTAACGCCTCAACATGTGAACATATTTTCATGTACCTCTGCATTCATGTGGACGATGAGATAATTAGTACTAATTATAGGAGCGCTGTGCGCTAAGTAGCTGTAAAAATGCTTTCTGTACCGAAACTCTTCAAGCATCTTCTTGCACATCTGAGCCAGCGAGTCGAGATCTGTTAAACACAGACTGCAGATCTGACACAAGGTTGAAGAGTTTCCAATTTCCAGCACATAAATAAAAAATAAGGCGTGTAAATATACTGGTGAATAATTAATGCATATCAAGCTGTGGTTTTGGAGATGGTAGGAGGATGCCAGCAACACCGAATATTTATATTCTCAATTTTTTTTTTATCATGAATTACTTTGTGGTTTTATATAAAGTTTTTCTACGTTAGTGCCGCTGCTAAAATCATTTCTTGAAAGCGGCCCTTTAAGACTGAAGATGATGCAAAAGTTCTTCACCTGGAGTTGAGATGTTTTTGTCCTACGAGCTTTTTCTCAGGTTGCGAATGACTTTTGAACTTTTCTTTTAAGTCAGAGCACAAGAAGCCCTAAAAGCGCCCAGATAAGAGCTCTGAGAAAGAAACCGGAACTGTCATTCAAGTTTTTAGTATAAAGTGCTGTGAACTGTGCAGCCTCAAGGGGTCACTGTTTCCATTTGGGCTGCAATACACAATTGTGTGTGTGTGTGTGTGTGTGTGTGTGTGTGTGTGTGTGTGTGTGTGTGTGTTTTGTACTATTTCTAGTAAGATTTCATAGAGAGCATGTAAATTGTATATGTGTGTCGTCATGTAAGAGCCCATCTGCAGTGTGCGGAGATGTAGACTGAGTCCTCTGAGACTTTGGTTTTCTCTCAGAGTCCCTCAGCACGAAGCCTCAGGGGGGGAAGAAAAGCAGAGCAAGGGGAGTCATCAATAATTTATCGTGCAATGTTGAAATCTGTCCCCCCTGGAGTTTCTCTGTGGATAGAAAAGTAGGTCCCTGCCTGTCCACAGTTTCGAAGAGGGAGAACCCGGACAGACAGAGACGTGTCGACAGACGGATGAAGGAGATGGAGGAGAACGAGCAGAGTCGGGGGAATTCTTCAAGTTTTTGCACAACAGTCTGTGGCTGCAGCGCTGCAGAGGTAAAAGTTTCACAGCATTAGAAGAGGAGTGAGGTGGTGGAGCACACAGAGAGAGGTCCTGCAAAACAAAGTGAAAATAGACTGGCTCAGTGAACGGAGGAGGAAACTGCACGGAAATGTTCCAAAAGTATGTAGACACCAGAATATTCCAGCTTCTCTCTATCTGATGGTTCGATGAGTGTGAACTGTCATAGAGCTTTCACTCTTCTGGTGTCTTTCCATCCAACACCATGTCGCAGCAGTTTGTGAAACTTTAGAAATTCATATCATCTCTAAAATCTGGAATTAGAAGATAAAAATGGTGGTTTCTGGTGGTTGCACTTTAGCTTCAGTCACCTAGATCACTCAGTCCGGCGAGTGGGAGATGGGACAAGGCTCAAATCGCCCTGCAGAACCCTGGCCAGGTCTACTGCATCTCCACCCAGGGAACACAGGGGAGAGGAAAGCAAACACCTGCACAGAAAACGCTCATCAAAGGCCCGGGGCTGTAACAGGGTCCAGTCTGGCTCTGGAACGTGTGGACGTTATCAGGAAACATTAGTTTAGTAACTCACTAATAAAATACCAAAACTTAACTCCCCAAACTGGAGCTCTGACTTCTCGGATGGCACCGTAAGCCCTGCAATTTTCGGTAATTCCATTAAAATTACTCCAAGAGGCGCCAACAGCACAAACGCAGTGAAGAGGTCCAGCACAGCGACTCGCATACATGAGGGCGAAACCTCACAGGGTCCAAATCCAAACGGCACACTTCATCCAGATGAATGAGTTATAAAAACATTCACTGCCATAAACCTCTAACGAAAAAGAAACATATCCATAGAGGTCAAAACAATGAAACTGCAATAATTAAACTTTATGGAAGTTTGTAACGATGTTTCAAGGTTGTAACAGGAAAAAGTCCATTTGTGTTCACCTAAGTAAACAAATAGTTTCCTTCACTCACGCTTCGCCATGAGGCCGGTCTACTCCACCGCCGTGTTTCTGTTTTGGGGCATTTTTCAATTAAATACGAGATTTAAAGTGCGAATGACAGCATTTAGAGTGGGGATGGTGGGCTGTGGCACAAACTCAGCCTTTTTTTTCCTCACTGAGCCAGACAGCTTCTCATGGCTGAGTTTTGGGCTCAGATTAGGCACACGTCTGATCAGGAGATGGGAGGTATCCTGGGAGGAGGCCCTGGGGCAGATCCTGAACATGCTGCAGGGAACACGCTGCACTTCTTATTTGGCCTGGAAAAAGCCAGACCACCAGCAGGAGGAGCTGGTAAATCGGTCTGTGGCGAAGGCTTGATGTGAGCTGAGCAGTGGAAAACCAATCGATGGGTGATTAAACATGTGCTTTTGAGAAAGTGACTGCAGACGTAACAACATAAACGTAAGTTTTGAACAAATACCAATAAAAATGTCAATTTCTTTTATAGCCGCAGCCGTCCAGATAGGATTTGTTTAGCCTTTTTGAAAATATAATGGCCTGGATCAAAGGCCTGTTTGTGTTTTAATCACTTTATGATGTTGTTTCTTAAAATGATCTTTTTCTTTGTGAATCTGAAATAAAGTCGAGTAACAAGTTTTAGAAACGGTGCTGCCATGCTCGCAGCGCTCACCTAGAGAGGATCGTTTAAACAACTTGAGGTCGTCAGGTGGTTTTGAGGGCGTTATTAGAGAGCCAACATTTTAATGAGGCCTGTGCATGAAAAATACGCACATCATCACTTTGTTGATGACTAGAGTTCAGTTTAGAGATTATTTCAATGGATAAAGAGCTAATTTGCCTCCTTGGCCTGTGACCTGGAGGTTAATCTGAGGGATATCTCACTGTGCACTGAGCTGTAACCCTCGACGTGTTTCTGCTGCTCACAGTTGGAATGTAAAAGCCACGGTGGGAGGAGGACTCTTCAAACAGCTCATCTTTTTATTCATCTGGTGTTTCACATCTATGAGATGATGAAGAGCATCAAACGTTCTGCCCTTCACTCCTGCTGTGTGGTTTTCAGAAAAGGTCTCATATCTTGAGCACTGTTTCGTGTGAGATTGTTTAAAAAAACAAACAAACAAAAAACAGCCAGTACTTCATTGTTTTTCTCCTGTCAAGCATTATTTAACTGACCTCACTTTAAAATGAGGCTCCACAGCAACCAGGTCTGCCTCCACTCCTCTGTGTGCGTAGCTCTACCTCGTCTCCTCTGTTACATTTCAGGCCTAGCTGTGCGTCCTGTGAGGCTCTTTATTAGTTTCAGTTCTGTGTCTCCTGCCTGCTCTGCTGTCTCTGTTATCAGCTGCAGTTATTCTGTTTTACTTTCACACTGCTTTATTTTCCTTTATATGCTGTGGAGGAGGCTGTAAAACTTTGAGAGGAGTCAGTGAAGCAGTTATCTGATGCTAGTCAGCATTACTGAAACTGAAGAGTGTTACCAGGGAGTTTATTCATTACGCTTAGTGAATAAAGTCTCACACAATATGAGAATGAAAGTGTTTATCAGAGGGAAATTGTATTTAAGGACACTTGTGCATAATCGGCTGGAGTAATTGTAGCTTACAGCCAGCTGTTGTCAGAAGAAGCAGAAGAAGCTGTTGTCAAAAATTAGACTTGACCTTTAAACTCACTTTTCTTCTTTATCAGCATTTAATCCTCCTGTAACTCTTTTATTTTGACACGTTCCTACTCAGTATTAATACACCATGAATCTAAAGGTCAACAAATGCCGTGTACAGTATTTGAGACAATATCTGAGCTTTTAATGTCGAAGCCTAAAGGCATCGATCCAAAGAGGGAAGCTGGACGTCACAGACAGACGTTCTTTAAATCACATCGTGCATGCAGATGTTCTCTGTTGTGAAGATAAAGATGTGTGTAATTGCTGTAAACAGTTTGTACTGTCTTACAGTACTGGGGCGACACACACACACACACAGTCCTCCTGTGGGATTGGTGTAAAGATAAATTAATAATTGAAAGCCAAACTTGCTTCAGGCATGGCCTGCTGCCTTGAAATTAATTTTTTATAAGCGAGCAGATCTGTCTTCATCTCCCTCTCCCTTCCTCTCTCTCTGTGCCATCGTCTCTCCGTTCTTTCTTTCAATAAACATTTTTAATCTGCTTGCTTATCTATGCACAAGCCGAAAGTTCACAAACACTCTGACTGATCTGTGTTGTAAAACTGGCTGTACTCTCTCTTTGGAAGCTTGACGTGCTCGTGTGACGGGCTGACGCCGTCTCGTGTGAGTTTTCTCAGCGTGTGGTGTCGCTGTGATACCATCTGATGCTCCCGACCGTTTTAGTATTCTGATTTTGTCTCGTTCATTTTATACTATTGATGAGCTGGTGGTGTTCTGCTCGGCCAATCAGGCTGAGACGTTCACTGACTGCTGAACAACCCGGGCTGGCTCTTTTTCTCAGTCGTGCCTGACTTCACTGTGAGGGAGGGGGGAAAGAAAGAAAAACTAAAATCACATCCAGAACAGACTGTTCTCTATCTTCATCATTTTCAACCAGCAGCAGCTGGAAACCAACTGTACACGACCTGCTCAGCACCGAACAGACACACTGAGAGAGTACAGAGTGCAACTTTTAGTAGCTTTAAGAGACCGATGTTTTCCACACAAGGTGTCAGAAACTCAGACGGATGAAATATGAAGAAATGCAGGAGCGCATTATAAACAGATGTCTTTCTGTTTAAAAATATGACGTTTTATGACTGATTTTAAAAGCCTGACAGCTCTCTGGCCAATAACGCACTTTCCTATGTGGTTAATTGAATTTGCTGAATGTTCAGGAGTTTCTGCACATTACCTGCTACATATCTATCATGCACCCATTAAGCACATTGAGGCACCTTGCTAAACAACTCAAATAATCCACCTTTTTAGTCATATATGTTAAAAAAAACTGACATGTTAAAGTAAAAGATTCAAAACTGGTCTTCAGTAACCATAAGGGAAGTCACTACATCCATCCATACAGCGGAGGTCATGTTGCACGTTCTAACGCACTCAAATCTGGGCTGTTCACCCACATTCACACCTTAATATTTGTCTTTAACCTGCCTAGGACCAGGCGTCCACATATCTGGACATCACATTTTGGGTTTTCTAGACCACAATACTAAATTTTGCTTTTGTAAAAAGATAATTCTTTGTTTTTTTACATCCATCAGGTCCAAATTAGGCCAAATAGCAAAAGGAAATTAAAAAAGCATGCCATGAAAGAGTTCGGGTCTTAGGATGTTAAAGATACTGTCAGTCCCTTTTTCGAGGTTATGTAACAGCAGCTAACAAAGGCTAACGGGCTAACCGCAGCTCTTACTGACAGAAAAGTTAAAGATATCTTCAGTATCACTGTCCTCAGACAGATTTCAGTTCAGTGTGTGAGTGCAGCCCCGAAGTGGACGAACGTTAGTCAAACCAGCTTTAAGGCTGGTCTTTTGTTTCTGAACAAGTGCTGCCTACATTTCTACAAAATTTACAGTTAAAACTTTTCTTTGGATGTAATGTTGGTACTCAATGGAAACTTTCTTGTAAACCTACAGAAAATACTGAAAGAAACCTGAGAAATTACTATGAAGATGAGTCTCACCTGTCAGGACAAACTTTACATTTTCACTGTAGCTCCACTGCTAGTCAGGCTCTAAGACGACCTCATCCAGGGATGAGCAAAAGGACTTTTTAAAATGTAATATTACAACTGATCAAGATTTTTTTTAGTTTTTATGTAGTTCATACAGTGTTGGGACTAACGCGTTATTAAGTAACGCGTTACAGTAACTACGTTATTATTGTGGTAACGAGCACGGTAACTAGTTATTATGCCAAAATCAGGAACGCGTTACTCGTTACTGGGATTTAGATAGGGTCGTTACTCGTTACTTCGTGTGGTGGCTATCGCGGAGCTTCCACAGATTCAGTAACATTAGCAAGTGGTGGAGGCAGCAGGTGGATGAAGGAAAAGGAGAGAAAAAGACCCGAGGCGGCCGCCGGTCCAAGTGTGAACTGAACTTCAGGTAAGAAGTTATGACCTGCAGTCTCTCTGGGTCAGATATGAACCAAGTTTAGGTGGAGTTTATTTTCGTTATTCTGACTTTTTCCGTACTGCGTGCTAGCTAGCATGACGGAGTTTCTATACAGCTGGGTGGTGCTATGAAGTTACTGATGTTGAACTTTATTTTGTTCATAAGTTATTAGAGTTGCCAACCGTCCCGTCTGGTATTCAGAGAAAATATTACGCGTTTCTTATTGAGGTGAAAAGGAACAGTTTGTCCCGTAATTCAGCTACAATGAAAAAGGCACAAAGCTGGAGTTATTCTGTGTCTTTGCTGCACAGCTGCCTCTTCTTCTTCATTCTCCCCCCTCCCTCTCCCGTTTCTACTTCAATCATGAAACTGATCAATGATCAGCTGATCGGCTCTCTTGTTTGTTTATCGCTCACTTTGCGCCAGAAAGAGGAAACCAGCGGATGTCGCGCTAAACAACAGCAGCACGTTTAAGCTTGATCAGCTGTTGTTAGAATTTATTTAATATTAATTTCTAGTATCAGCTGATGTTTGCTGGAGCCACAGCTGTAAAGCTGCTGGTCATGATATGGTTTGGTTATTGGTGAGAGGGAAACATGAAGATGAAACCAGGAGATGTCCTTACTGAATCATCAGAGCTGAACAGGTGATGGAGAAACAGGTTTACCTTTTAGGTGACATGAATGAGTTGAAGGGAAGTTATGAACTGTTTCTGAGAGACAAATAACACCAGGATCCTTTTCTTAGTAGCTGACAGCTGGTAACTGTGCAGGGGCGGGTCTAGCAAAGTGTTGCCAGGGGGCAGGTAGGGCATTAACAGGGAGAGGGGGGCACAAAGAAATACTTTTCTTTCTTATTCTCATTTAAAATGTCTCAGCTTTTAAAAAATAATTATCTGAATCTTACAACAAACGATTGATAGATTGATGCATATATACCATCAGAACAGTGAACATCACTGTCACAACAGTGTTTGTTTTCATTCAAAGGCTTTATGATTTTTCCTATAATGGTGGGCCGGTCTCTAGTCAAAATGCCCGGGCACGATTTTCTTGTCCCAGTCCAGCCCTGTATGCAGCTCATCTGCAGTCTGGTGTTCCTACATCTTCCTATTCAGAAGGCAGAATTTCCGAGTTCTGAGTACAATCGAAAGCACCACGACTGCAGTTTTTGTGTTGGATGTAAAAGGCGCACATGACGCTGTGACGTAGGCTAGAATCATGGCAGCAGTCAATGACGGTCCAGGCGTGGGATTTCTCTCGTGGAAATATGCACATTATCTTTTCCTTTCTATTGGTAGGTGGCACAGTGCACTTGTGGCAAGTAAGCAAGCTAGAAGACTGGCAAAGTTATGGAAGCAACACATTAACAAGAGAATTCTGAGTAAAACCAAAGTTACTTTCCCTAGTAACTAGTTACTTTGAAAGTAACGAGTAACTTGAAGTAACTGAGTTACTTTTGAGAGAAGTAACTAGTAATGTAACTAAGTTACTATTTTAAAGTAACTTACCCAACACTGTTCACGCTGCTTACAAAGCTGATGGTAGTTTATCAGCATGTATGAATACAAGTGGAAACTACATGTAAAGGTTTTTCTGCAAATTCAGCTTTTGTGGAGTTTTATTGTTCTATGTTTAATTACAGAACTATACAAATGCAGAAAACAGTGTTAAATGAACATTAACTGTAATGACTCCGCACGACTTGTGGTTTGGGATATAGACTTAGGGTTATATGTGTGTATTTTAGTTAAGTTAGTGCTGAAAGTGGATTGATTAGACAACATATTGTGTGAGCTCGTCTGCAGCCTCTCACGCTGCATGATTGTGGAGCATTTTCACAAATGACTGTTAAGGACTATTGTATTTAGACAATGTATTTGCAGTGCTAAAACAAGGGTGGTGTGAGACTCCACATCCACCCACCAAAAAGCTCGCAGATCAATTTAATTTGAAAGCTACATTTTCCTCATACAACATGCAGACCCACAGCGGTGCGTCAGCCTGGAAACAACACGTTTCTAATGTCCAGAGGCTCATGCTAAATTTTCAGGTTGATGTGTGTGTGATGTCAAAAAGGAGGTCATATAATCTGCATCATCTGCAAAAGTTAATCTCTTCTAAACTGAGTTTAGTTACAAAACACTGATGTAATCATGCACACATAGCTCCCGACTAAACCTGCCAATAAACGGACAAGCAAACCAAACCAATCACGTAACCCTCAGTCCAGGAGGTTAAGTGCAGCTTTTGTGCTTTCAAGTGACACCGTGAAGCCAGCTGAGTTTGGACTCATGGTGAGACTTATAGATGAGGTCAGATTGGACGGACGGCTCAGTAATTATAAGGGACTGTGTGTCTGACCCCTTCTGTTATGTTGAAATATTTCAACTGATGGACAATTTTCCCTCTTAATGCAGTGAAGGTGCTAGATGAGGGCATGATTTTCAGGTCATTGCAGTATTATTAGTGTGTGTGTGTGTGTGGATGTGTGTGTGTGTGGTGTGTGTGTGTGTGTGCCAGTGTTGTCTTCTGGTGTGTGTGTGTGTGTGGTGTGTGCATCAGGCGTTTTGCACGTACCTTTGCGTGTGTTTGTGTTTAAGCCCTGCAGCTGGATTCACCTGTCAGTGTGACAGCACAGCTCACGTTAGCTCCTGGCCGCTCGCTCCGATCCTCCTCGACGCTGCTGCCAACTTGGAGCTCAGTCGACCCTCATCTATTCACTTCCCTCAAAGCTACTTTTACAAAGTCGTGGACTCGCATGTTAATTTAATGTCCCATTATGACAAATTCACTTTGTGGGATTTGACAGCCAGTGTCAGTGGTGAGAAAGAAGTGAGCAGGCAAGTTAAGTTGCACTAAACTATTATTATTATTATTATGATGATGTTAAAAAGAGATCACACAACTATCCTTTTGCAGAAGAGTGAGAATGAGATGAGTGTGTGCTTCTGTCTCTCATTGACCAGCTGCCTAAATAGTCTGAAGCTGCTGCACGCTTCCACCATGAAGCATGAAGCTGGTGAGCATAGTGGAAATGTGTCATGCTCAGGCTAAACAGGGTCTTATCTTTCTTAAACTATGACAAGATATCCACTTTTTCCTGAGGTATTTTTCCAGGTGTTTAATGATAACGATCGCTGTGGACGGACAAGCATGTCGTAAAGGCCAAGGCTCACTGATGCATTTGGATTTTCTTGTGTGTGTCGCTTACCTGGAGACCGCATGGCACCAGGGTTCACTACGGGAAGAAGGCAAGCTGGTGGAGGCAGCGTGGTGCTTTGGGTGATGTTCTTCTGAGTAATGGGGCCATGTAGCACCTACCTAAGCATTGTTGCATGCCATGAAGACTGTGGCCTCTTTCAGCAGGATAATGGGCCCTGCCACAAAACAAAAGCAGTTCAGCAATAGTCTAAGGAGCACCGCAACGAGTTTGGGGTATGATGACATTCCCAGAACTGTCCACAAAGGCTCCTTTTCTTTCCCTCGTCTTATAGGCTTATCGAGGTAGTGGCACTTGATCAGGTCAAGTCAAAAATGTTTGGAGGGGGTGGAGGGAGGTGTTATTCCCGTCAGCTTTTGTCTGAGCATCCAGCTGGAGCCAGGGGGGTCACATGAGATGAAGATGGTATTTGTTTTGGTTAGTGCGAGCAAACTGCTTCCAATTTTACAGTTGGTCTAATGTCCGTCACTGGTCAGCAATTCCCACTGTTCTTCTTCAAGGTCTTATCCATTTAACACAGTCTATCGTGGTTCCGAATTGGTAGATATCATCAGTGTCCTCCATCGAGAGTGTCGCCAGACACGCGACGCAACCGACCATCGAGTATCCGGCAGCAAATGTCTCCACAGGACAATCGGGCTCTCCCCGGCCCAGGAGTTTTGTCAGTTTCGTTAAGGGACCAGTTGATCAAATCCATAATTCTTCTTTAGGTTTTTAGAGAACAAGTCTGGAAGACTCTTAGGGTTAGAGAATAAGCGAGACTATACAAGAGATAAGATATGAGAAACCAAGCAGGAAAGATAAGGGAGAGGGAGAAAGTGCGACCGCCTCCGTCAATACCAATCATCACAGAACAAATGAGTAACACTGACAAATGAGAAAGAAACACTAAATGTATATATCATAAAACTACACAATTTATTGTATTTTTACTTTTGCACATGGGAATCTGGTTCATTCATTCCATCACTGACATCTTTGTCACACAGCCACTGCTCTTCCTCGGCCGTGGGTGCCGGTTATGGCTTTAATATTAACCTAAAAATCTGTAGCTTAAGTCAGCGGTCCCCAAGCCCCGGGCCTCGGACCGGTACCGGTCCGTGAGTCGTTTGGTACCGGGCCGCGAGAGTTGAGGCTCAGGTGTGAAATGTCTGGTTTTCAGGGTTTTTATCGGTTTTCAGCGTCATTTTGTTATCGTTTTTATCGTTTACTCGGTTTTCCTGGGTCTTTTCACGTGTGTTATGAATAAATCTTCTTTTTTTCGGTACCGGTACTAGTTTTATTTTGTCGTATTTATCCGCGACACCTTAAAGGCCGGTCCGTGAAAATATTGTCGGGCATAAACCGGTCCGTGGCGCAAAAAAGGTTGGAGACCGCTGGCTTAAGTCACTGCCACCTCTCAAACTGAAAAGGACTTGCTGCCCTGCACACTCAGGGCCTTCTTACATGCTGTGTCGGTCTCTTCTCCCTCCTAAGCAAACGCAACATCATCTTCTCTGTTGCTGTGAGAATCAACACTCCCAGTGCTCCACCGCTTTCTTGTGTTCTGTTTCTTGATCAGCTGATAGCAGTTCCCGTTTGGGGAATACTGAACTTGTCCTAACCTCCAAATGACTGTGCTTGGATGTGTAAAACAGAGAACTGTTTGCTGATGCTAAACGCCGTGATTTCAGTTTCCTGTGCTGCTAACAAGTTTCAGTTCAATTCAGTTCGTTCCACAAAATTAGGCTATAAAGTCCAAACTGTTTACGGGAGTGATCTGTCAAACATTTTCACGCTAACTCCTGTGATTTATCATTGTCCACACATAGAAACTCCAAGTGATATTCATTGCAAGCTGCAAGAGAAATACAAACACAGGACACATGGGTTAAAATGCATGTTTTCATCCAGGTGAACAGAATCAACTTTTTGGAACAGTAACACCGACCGACATGAATAATCAGCACAAGCCTCACAGTCTGGTAACACACTTCACTTGTTTATTAATTATTATGAAGATGATTGTGAGTGACATGTACAACAAACAGAAACCTGAAGTGATGCAACACACCGAGGTGTCATGTTTGCTGCAGGATTAGTGAACCACAGAGGAAGTAAACATACAGAGCTGAGTCTAGGAGCAAAATCAATAATTCATTTTTAGGATTTGTTCTGCTCTGCAAAGCTGACTATCATAGTGGGCTGCAGCACTAACCTGTGTCTGTGTTCCATCTGTTTACATGGCTCCAACAGCACAAGATGATGCTTTAAGTTCCCACTGGGGCCAGACGTATAGATTTTTTCTTTTATTGCTCTCTGGAGTTTCTATCCTTGAATCACTAAACAGCAAAGTAAAATAAATGGATTTCAGTATTTTTTTTCAAATGTTGGATAAGCATTACATGTCTTTGCTCATCATTTAGTATCTACAATCCAAAAGCTAAAAGGTGCTGTGCGAAACTGTCCTGCAATAAAATGTATTGGGTTACACTGAGAGGAGGTGGGGGTAGATGGATGGCTCATCAGTAAATGTGACTTTTAGAGGAATGCTTTGTAATGTTGGCTAAAAACAAATTAAGGTTTTCTTTTCATTCGGTCTGTTATTCCTCTCAAATTTTTACTTTTTCTACTTGTGGAGCAAAATATAAAGATGTGCTTCCACCTACAAAAAGGAACAGATATTGCTAAACACAAATAAAACAGAATTCAATTCAATTCAGTTTTATTTATACAGCGACCAATCACAACAGCAGTCACCTCAGGCGCTTTATGTCGTAAGGTAGACGCTACAATAATACATACAGAGAAAAACCCAACAATCATATGACCCCCTATGAGCAAGCACTTTGGCGACAGTGGGAAGGAAAAACTCCCTTTTAACAGGAAGAAACCTCCAGCAGAACCAGGCTCAGGGAGGGGCGGGGCCATCTGCTGTGATTGGTTGGGGTGAGAGAAGGAAGACAGGATAAAGGATAAACTATTTTAGTGTAAGTGCTCTGAAGAGCAGTAATAAAGCTCCACAGTGTTGTTAATGTACCTTGTTATGGACTTCATATCGAAACATCTATCTCTTTAACAAGCACTTAAGCGTTGTCATAACTTTGTCTTTGCTCTAATGACTTCTTCAGTCATCATATTAAGATCCTCTGTATTCTTCTGGGTCCTCTGGAGGTCCTTTCCATCCCCACCTGTGCCTGAGGCTTGCTGTGCAGCTTCCCCAGCTAACTTTGCCTAATGAATAGTGAACACTGTTGTCAAGCACGATCAGGGGGAGCAGCAGGAAGCGGGTGAAGACCAGGGTTGGAGAGAGGTGAGGGAGTTTGGATCGGATGGTTACGATGATGAGGAAAGTAGTTTGTGTCAGAGTCGGATCACATTTGCTGCTGAGTTGAAAAAGTGTATTCGTTGAATCAGTTGAACCTGCAAAGTAATGAAAGTTGATTATTGTTGATCTGTGATATACAGTAAGATCTAAAATGTTTAACGTCTGTTCCACCTTCACTGTGACGTGTCATCAGACCAGCTTTGCCGCATTTGTCTGAATTTATGTGGAAAATACTTCCACACTGCTTCTGTCACATCACCAATAATTGCTGGTGACCCAGTGCTACTGAAAGGCTTGCTTGTCCATATGTCCTCCATGTTTTACAGATGATGTATCTTAAGATCACGAGCTGTTATGACTCTGCTTCATTTACTTATTTAATTTTGGGATCATTCTGGTTCAGGTTGATCTTAGTTTCATCTTTAAAATACGGTTGTTCGGTTTGTTTGGTCAAATCTGGCCCTTCTAGTCTTCTGATTTTAAGAACGATACATTTTTCTGACCTTTGCTGTGAACGTTCTGTATTTTTCCATGTCTCTTCTCTTTAAAGTAGATTTAGATGACGATTTACCGTCTAAGAGCATCTTCTTTGCTTGGCCTGAAATGTGTGAAGGGCCTATGGAGAGGATCTAGCAATCCTCCACCACCACAGATCTTTGTTGGGGAAGTCCAGGTGGGTGACATAAGTAATGATGTGAGGTACTAATTGAAATATTTAAATAGCCAATCAAAAAAATGAAAAGAAAGTAAAGTGCAAAGGTGCTTTGGCTTGGCTTGTCCTTACTCTTTTTAAGAAGTCACGAAGTTGGAAATTGTTATTTGGTTTTCAGCAGAGTCGCATCCATTGATGTGCACATGTGTGTCTGAGGCACATTTTCACTTCATGTTCATCTGTGCAAAATAACACATAACTGGAGCAAAATGAACTGTGGTTCAGCCAGTAGTTTCCCAATCTTTATTCCAGCTGCATTTCCTTTTCTTTGTGGCAGTTTCCATCATATTCAGCCAAAAATCACCAAAATTGCAGTGGCTTCAATTTTCCCCATTTGGTGTAGGATAGGCAGCCCAGGGTGGTAATGGCCTTCCATGGTTTCTTTACTTGTCCAGCAGACTATAGAACGATGCTTCACTCTCTCACTCTCGCCTGCTTTTATGTTTCTCTTCAGTTTTGTACTTACCCGCCTGAATCCCACCTGATCCAAACCCCTGCTGTTGTACTTCCCTGCAGATCTTCCTCGCTGGTCATCATTTTGATTGGTTTTCACTAAAAAATCCTAAACTTTTGGAAGTCTTTCGAGTCTTTGGCACACTCAAAATGTCGGGCAGAAAATATGGGATGATGGATCAGGGATGGAGATGCTGTGCAATCCACACTCGGTGGACACTTGGTCACCGTAGGTCAGTCACAGCTTCAAAAGGCCAGAGCTTGAATGAACTCCAGACATTTTACTGCATAGTTCATAAACAAATGATAAATAGTTTAATAATTATTAAATTATTAAATTCTGCAGCAGTCAATGCTGTTTTTTGTTAATCTCCTTAAATTAAAGTTAAAAGTCAGAAATTTATTTGCATCGTGTTTCTTCGGCTTTGGTTAAGTTGTGGTGGTGTACAGGGTGCAGGATGCATGATGCACAATACCTGAACATATTTTGGCCCTGCTGCTCTGATACTGGAGACTTTTTTCCATTTGCAATATCTACTATTTTATCGTATGAAAACTAAAAATGAAATCTGAAATGATTCTTGACTTTTTGCTGGTAAAAGTTCATCTGGGCAGCTACGAGGAAAAAACAATCAGTGGTGATAAGAGTTTATCGGCTTCAATCTGTGGCAGCTGGTGATTATTTACCTGCGTGGCTCTGCAGGTGCTGAGGAGATATCAGGGTTGTTATCTAGCTTAGTGCATTACACTTTGACACCAGCTTCAAAAGACTTTTATATCACTGTTTCCCAGTTTTGAGCCGATAAAATCTCAAAGCACAAAAATAAATTTGAAGAAAAGAAAATCTGAGAGCAACTCAGAGGCTTTTATAGCTCTGAATATTTAATTACTGTACTGAGCTTCATCATCAAAAATAAAATACCTGATCCGAGTTGTGTAAAAACACACAGCTTTGAAAAATGATCAAACATGCCCTGAGTTTGATGGCGAGACGATAAAAACATGCAGCTTTTGATGACGATGACGTGGCCACAGAGCTTTGTTACATATTCATGATGCTTGTAAATGTGCTTGGTGATGAATTACTGAGGCTCGCCTTTAGTTATTCTTACAATGTACCGAACAAACAGATAAGAATGTCTGTGTGGACGAAGAATAAACCTGAACCTGACGGAGCAAACGGGTAAACAACTCACTGGACGATTCTTTGATCTCAGCACAATCAAAGCTGCTGAGAATAAAAGTCGTTGCTTATGTCTTCAATACTGTTATGCACTCATTCTCTAGTTTTGTGTATTGTGACTTCTTTGGACCAACTGGGACTAGTATTGTCATACAGTTTGTAACGGAGTGAACAGCAGAGATATCTTTCATCATATTTTAAACCTAACCTGTAATTTCTTTGGGTAACTTACTGCCACAAAGTTGTACATCATGAAAAATTGTGTTTAAAAATCTTCTGTCCACATCATCTGTCTCCATTAGAGGGGGTTGGATTCATCCAAATATTAATAATAATAATAATACTAATGCTAGTGTTGATATCATAAAAGTAATGGAGTGGTAGGTTTGCTTCGGTCCTCTAAGTTCAGTGTGTAAATAATTTGTTTAAAAAAATAAACCTCAGACATGCACCATGAAGAAGGCCTGACTCGTGTTTTATTTATAGCCCATACAAAGAACAGAAGCTCAAAGTGCTTCAGAGACGGATACGTTTACATGGCAGGTCTCCAAAGGTCTCCCCACACCTTTTATTACTTGTCCAGTTTAAGATCACACCAACTAGACATTAAAAATGTCACTTTTTAAAATGTGTTTGTCATGGAACTGAGTCGGTAACCCAGTGTTTTGTCTTTAAGTTATATTCTTTGATTATTGTTATTCGTGGTTTTGGCTTTCTTTATTCTCAGTGATCTTAGTTCTTCCTCCTTCAGTGTTTCTCTCGGCCTGTGTTAGTCTCTGTTCCCGTGTCCCACGTTTCATGTCTCTATGTTCCCGATGTCCCCCCAGTCACTGTGCTAAGCTTGAGTCGGGGTTTCTTCTGTGTGTTTCCTGTTTTATTTTGATAGTTCCTTGTCCTGTGTTCAGTGTATCCAGTTTTGCTTCCTCCTGGTCTCATTATGTCCCCCCTGTTTCCCATTCCCTCATTACTCCCTTGTGTATTTAAACCCTGTGTTTTCCTCCTTGTGTTGTTCACCCTCATTGCCGTGTCGTTCCTCTGTGTTATTAGTAATTTCTTAGTTTGAGTTCTGTGTTTCTAGTTGTTAGCTTGTTTGCTTTAGGTTTTTTGTATGGATATTTTGATACCTCCCTTGGTTCATTCCTTTGTTTTTATTCCTGCATTTGGGTCCTACATCCTGCCTGCCACACAGCTAATCATGACTAAATATTAAAAATATTGAAATCCATGTTCAAATGTAAAATAAGAATGGTTAAAGTATTTAGAAAGGAATCCTCTTTTAGTCTCTTGGAAAACACATTTCTCAGCTTGTTGTCCAGCCCATAATTCCTCACGATTCCTCACAGGATCAAACATAAACAATGAAATGTATGAAAACACTTGGTCTCCACTTGTAATACTAGTCCCGTACAAACAGGGTTAGTTCTTTGTGGATGGATGATTCAGACACCATGAGTTTGTTTTGAAGCACATGTTCATTTATATGGTTACAAAGTTGCGCTCTTCTTGGTGCAGAGACTGTGTGCAAGGTTATCTAACCTCACTGAGCCTGGCATCAGTCATCTGTAGGACTTTTATTTCAGCCTTCCGATTGTGATCAAACTATAAAGTAAATGCGACGCACATAAAAAGGTTAAAAGTAGTTTAAAACTGCAGCGAGAAGGTGGGAGGTGATCCAGAGCAGTTGCTACTAATTTCACTTGTGGTCCTGCAGAGGGAAAAATAAAGCAGAAGGTTTAAAGGCTGCAGATGCAGCGTGACAGTCAGGATGATGGACGGCTGGATGCTTTCACAGAAACTCCCTTTAATGTGTTTGTCTGAAGATGGAGCAGGGCCTCCTCTCTACTATGAGGAATACATAGAAATTAAGTTTGACATAAGGACAGTTAGGTTAAAACACAGAGGTTGGATCTTTTGCTACCAGGGAAACCAGACTCACCTTCTCTGTGTGATTTGCCACTTGTCCACTCAGTCACCCTTGATACAGAAAAAATAACATGTGAAGCAGAGAGAGGATGATGGAGGTGTAACAGACGAGGATATGAGGAAGGAAGAGAAGGAAGGAGGATATAGGAGAAATCGAGGAAAGGCAGAGAGGTGGTGAAGATAACAGTATCGCAATACGAGCGTCCCTGTGGGGACTTTTCAAATGTGAGGCACGTCTCAAATCTTGGTGTGCAGAGGTGTTTGAGAATAGCAGACTTATCCAGTGTCATGTTCTGTAGTTCCTCTAACATGGAATCCCACATTAAAATGTCCAGCTTTAATATGCATGTTTACATCCTCCTACAGAACGTGTGCAATTCTTTGGTCACTTAATTTGCAGGACAAATGGGCTAAACGGAGTGTTACTTATACAGCACTGGAATAGCAACGTGCTATCTATCATTTGTAGCACATTTATAGCACAATAATATAGTTTTATTGTCTTATGCACAGTAAAGAAACGGGTACGACACATGTGAAACTAACTACATGAGACGCAAGACTCACCAAAATAAGTCAGGAAGCAACAACTGAATGGAGAGCCGGGATCAACCTGACCAAAACACAGAGACAAAGACTCAGACAGACCAACACGCTCTCACTCCCTAAGCCTAATATTTTACGCTAGGGGACAAATCGTCAACATTTTACGCTTTCAGGTACCCAACACGTTCCTAAATGACGACATCGGAAAAAGGAGAACACATGAGAACCGTTTGGACTGAATCTACACATATTCGTTCATTTTCTTAAAATCGCTATTTTACGTCATTTAACTGCTGGTTAAAGTTAGGAATAAGGTTAGGTTTACTACCGCGGGACCGTCATTCCACTGGAATTCAGCCATAACCCGGCGCGGACCATAAGAACGCGTAAGGTCACCTTTCGCGTCTCTCAGGAACGCCGCAGGACGTGACAAAATGTCGGTATGCTACGCCGCTGGAGTGAGAACGGGCTGGACAGACACACACATGGAAGGGAGGCAGGAGTAATCTGGGATTACATGAACCCAACAGAAACAAAGAACTGTTGCCACAAGAAAGTAGGAAAACCAGAAACAAAGGGTTCTAAGGAAACCCTCAGAGTCCATCACAGAGAACTGAATCTAACCAAACAACACAGAACCAAAAATCCAAAGCTAGTGAAAACTCAAACACATTCATATCCATGAAGCTTATGTGTAAGTTCAATAAGGAAGACCTGGATTCACTCCCCTGTCTGCTTTCCCAGGTGTCTGGCTGCCGTCCTGTTCTTTTACATCACTTCCACTTTCCCACACTGTAAACCTCAAACCTGCCGTTGTCCAATCATCTTTCTGCCCACCTTCTTTAAGCCAATCAGTCTCCGCTCTGCATACTTTCAATCTCACTGCTCATCTCTCATCTCTCATTCTCCTTGCAGCCCAACTCCTCTCCATATCAGCCTCGTGCAGTCACTCCATCCAAGCCTCCATCTTATCTTCAGCACCACCAGCGTCTAGACTCCGGGAGGGGTTCTGCCCCAATTTCCATCACTGCTGGGATTTCATTCTGCTGTGATGAGCCATCAGAGTCAGAATCGCCAAATAGCATGACTGAACTTTTCTATGTCAATAAAAAATGTTCAGTTCCTTCTAATAATCTGTCTGCATTGAAATATATTGTATATTTCGTGACTTTAGTTACAGCCTCCATCCGACTGTCTTGGTGTGCATTGCTTCAGCTGCCTTTGCAGCCCAGATTGCAGATTGATTCTTTGATTTGCAGCCATCCTGCTTGGACATCTGCCACATCAGCGGTCCAGAAAGCAGTGTGGGTGATGCTTTGTAAAGAGCACCTCGTTCTTGAGTTCATTCTCGTGACTTTCTGTGGTTGCTTCCTAGTTTGTTATCTTTTCTTCTTCCTGTTACTCGTTGAGTGTTTCTCCGAGCACTGGGACTGCTCAGTTGGTTTGGAAGGCTGACTGGTTTGTGTTTACTGCAAACCTCATTAAGTTTGGTATGAACATAAACTACAGTAGGTCTGTATATTTGACGAGAGTTAGAATCGACACTCTCTGTCTGTCTGACACCGGCTCATTTCCTGGGTTTCTCTTTCTTTTCCACACGCTGCCACTCATCCATGTATACATCACACTGCCGACCAGCTGGAGAACACATCCTCTTTATTTATGTTTGTAAATAAACCAGACTCTGACAAATGCACCTGTTTGATTTATGAATGAATCAGAATCAAAGGGTTTTATTGCCAAATGTTGAGCAGGTTTACAACATTAGGAAATTGCTGCGGTGCTTCAGTGCAAACATACTGTCATAAATTACGCTAAAATAGACATGAAAATAAAAATAAGAATTAAAAGAAGAATCTAAACATCTGTAATGGCTAAAACCTTTGCACAACGCTGGACAGTATATAACATGCTTACAACAAATGAAGAGCATCATTAAATATTAATGTGTTTGCTCATAAAGAGTCATATGATTTGAGTTTTGCAGAGATGGAGAGTAAAGGGAAGAATTAGCCTGGTTGTTCAGTGTTTCTTTTCTCTGATGCTGCTGTTGGTGCGAAGCTTTCACCGGCTTCTGCTTTCCTGACAGATTATCTGGACCCTAAAGCTCCTCAGAAACGCGCTCTTTATGCTTTCATATGGTAATGACTCTACAGAACTTTGTCAATATTTCACTTTATGTAACCTTAAGATTGTTTTGGTTCAGTCAAATGAAAGCAAGCGTGTGGTGTTCGGCTTGTGAGTGATCTGAGAGGTGCTTACGATCAGTCAAATCTGACAAAGGAGCAACTGAAAGAAACTTCAATCAATTTAACCCTTTAAGACCGACCATAGAACCAAGTCCGCCAGAGCTTATATTATATGTTTACATGCTGTGGAGCCATTTTTGGGAGCATTTCAAGTTGCTATACATCAATACAACCATTACAGCCCAGATTTTAATAATATGTCTGTATTAAGTGCATAGTAATTACATAAATTGCAAAAAAGTGCAATAAAGTACAAAAAAATTGAAAATCGTTTTTGTTTTTTTACATATATTTCTAGTTAGAGAAATTTAAGAGGCTTATCCCTCAAAACTGTAAATACAAAAAAGTTGCACAAAATAGTTTCCCACCACAGGAAATTTATTTTGAGTGTCTTCATAGTTTTGTTTTTGAAATACACCAATTTTTATATACTGCAGGAAAAACGAAAATAAATATTATAGTGCAAATTTGCAAAAAAGCAGCATGTGCATCAAAATAAACTATTTCCAGCAGTGCAATATGAGTCCTCAGCATCCCAGAAACTATTCATAAAGTCAAACATAACTTTTAAAAACACCAGCATAGGCTCATGAGGCCCTGATGGTAAAAAAAAAAACTACATTTCCGCAAAAATGACGTCACTTCCAGTTTCAGGCAGGTCATGGCGGACATGCGATAGTTCGCGCTGATGGACGTATGAAGTGTTACAAACAGCTGATCGGATCGGCAAAGCGAATTTCTGGAATATTATGTTTTTGTTGCTGCAAGTGATTTTTATGCAGTTTTTGCAAAGCTTTATGTGGAAGGAAACCGTGACCGAGGACAAGCTGATGGCATCAGATGTAAGTACAACTCCTCCGGTTTCATATGCAAAAAAATTTTTTGCGCTAGCTTACGTGGTTGCAGAGCTACCTGGATCGGTTTTAAAGGGTTAAAAGGCATCACAGTAAACTATTTATAGGCAGTGCAGTAACAGTGCATATAACACTATCAAGATTTAGACAAGAAATACAATTGATAAAAATCATAATGATAATGAATAAATAATGTAATAGTAGATATATACATTAAGTCTTTTAGGCATATTTCAGGCCTGCTGACAAAACTGAATGACTGGATGAGAATAAGTTGGTGTCAGTGCTTTGTGCCTGTGCAGCTGCTCCTGGAAAAACCTGGAAACTCTTCTAAAGGTCGTCACACCTGTCGGGGCGCTGAGTCTGTGACCCAGCATTTTGAGTTTGTTTTGCATTTTTGATTGTTTGTGATGTATCGGAGAAATGTTAAGCTCTAGCGGTTGTTATTATTAGTATGTCTTAGTTAGGTTTTAATCTAAATAGCGTTATCACTCATGCTTCCTTGTTTAGGCGTCATTTCCTGTTTCATGTGTAAGTCTGTCTTGTCCTCTATGTATGTCTCTTAGTTGCGTCCGTGCCTCGTCCTCCTCATCTGTTCCCATGTTCCTCACCTTGTGTTCCTCCCCAGTCTGTCATGTGTTTCATGTCTGCGTTTTCCACGTCCTGTTGTCCAGCTTGAGTTGTCACAGTCTTTGTCTCGTTACATTTCCTGTTTCATTTTTGACAGTCTCATGTTTCCATGTTCGGTGTGTTTAGTTCAGCTTCCCTTGTGATGTCATGTTCATTTGTTCCAGCTGTGTTCCCCATGTGCTTCCACTTCCCTCATTACTCTTCTGTGTATTTAGGTCCTTTGTCTCCCTTTGTTCAGTGTTTAGGTTCATGTCATAGTTTTCATGTCTAGTTCTAACTGTCCCCAGTTTAGTTTATCATTTAGTCTTTGCCTCTTCTTGCCTTTGTTTGTTTGTTGATATCAGCCTAAATAAATGGCTCTCTTTTTGTTCTCTTATATTTCAGTTTTGCCTCACATGTGTTTTGCCTTTGGGTCCACACCACAACACACCAGCTGCTCAGCGGTGGCAAAACCACATCTTTACTGCTATACACTAAGGCAGTGTTTCCCAACCACTGAAGATTATCTGGTTCCACCTGATTAGCACTTTAAGCGATCGCGTGAGTAATGGGCAGAACAATTACCTGCACTAATTAAATGGATTTCCAACTGCCAGTAAAACAGAAGAAGACAAAGATGAGATTACATAATAGTCATGAGACAACACAAGGCATAATAACAACAGATAAATATTTGAAAAGAAAAAGCAGTCAGTCTGACCGAGATGAAGGCCCTAGCATGAGTGGTGGTCAGAGGAAAGCAAAAAAGGTACAGTGGGGACCAGTGTTGGTCAAGTTACTTGAAAAAAGTAATCAGTAACTAATTACTGATTACTTCCCCAAAAAAGTAATCCCGTTACTTTACTGATTACTTATTTTCAAAAGTAATTAATTACTTAGTTACTTAGTTACTTTTTAAAAACAAAATTTACAACCTGAAGAGGTGATAAAGCGATAGATCTTTCAGCCCAATTCTACTTTTTCTGCATAATCCATCATACAAAATGTAATCAGATGGAAAAGTCTCTTTTTAAAACTTGTTTTATTAGTTTTAATCTTTTAACTTTATGCATCAAGCAAACATTAAATTATCTGCAACATTCTCTGACTGGAAGAAATTAGTTTAACATTTAAACCTATTTTCTGCACATTCCAGCACATAAAATAAAATATTTTGTGTGTTTACACTCACTCTTTCAAATAGATGCAAGTAAAACACAGCAGAAAATAAATAAAGTCAAAGACTCAGCGGTCCTGTTGCTCTATTTTCACCTGTAAAGCAGGAGTGGGGTAGGCGGAGGGTTACCCTGGTGCAGGTGTGCCGCGGTCAGTGGAAGAATCCGCGAGTTTCTCTGTGAGTTTCCCATTACGTCGTAGCTACTCGGTGCTTGTTGGAAGTTTAGGGGTTTTTTCGCTGTAAAAAGAAGTTTTCTTCCCACGCACAGCGGACACTAATGTTTTTGTCACTTTTTATGGAATCAAACTCAAAGTAAGGTCAGTACTTTCACGCTTTAAACGCTGCACGCTCAAACTCTCTCTGCACTCGATATGTGATCCATTGTTGATCTGCACACAGCTGTTGTCACTAACGGCGCACTCGCTTACGTCACTGTCATGAGACATTCTCGCAAAAAATCACGGTTTTAGTAACGCAGTAACGCAGCGTTCCTACGGGAAAGTAACGGTAATCTAATTACCGTTTTTGCAATAGTAATCCCTTACATTACTCGTTACTTGAAAAAAGTAATCAGATTACAGTAACGCGCCATCTCTGGTGGGGACAAACCAAACCAAGTCCGCTATGCCCGGTGCCCAGGGAAAAATGATCAAAATGCTTTTTGTGACATTTTTGTTTGGTGGTGTGCTGTGTGACTTTTCTAATGTGAAATATTTGCCTTGGTCCAAATGTTTGGGAAACATTGTACTAAGGTGTAACAACTTATCAAATGTCACCATTTATGGGGAAGTAATTAAAAAGAAAAACACACAATAAACAGTGTGTCCTACTGAGAGGATGTAACAATGCAGTGGCAGATGAAACCACAAAATGCCCACAATGAGACTACAAATTAGATCCAGTGAAGAAAGTAAAGTTGAAGTGAAATAGTGGCTGTAAGGCGGGCTCAGTCTGTAATGCACTAACCTACAAGTTTGATAAGAGTCTGCAGACAGTGGAAGGAGAGCAAAACAAGCCATAAAGTTTCAAGCCTAAATTATCAGGTGTAATTTCCACTCACAGAACAGTCACAAAAAAGTGATCGCGCTGCCCAGCAAGAGGAAAAGCTCCACAGTGAGTCAGCGCTTTGTCCTCTGGAAGTTCAGAGATTTGTTTAATTTCCCTGAAACTCAGGATATGTGTCTGAGGGAAGACGGCTCTGAGTTACAGCCGCTTGTTGCACCTCATCAGTGCACTTGTTTGTACTTTATTTTGTAACTGTGGTAAAAATAAAATAAAGTGCAGTTTTAGGTGGAAAACCATCAGAAAGCATATCTGTCTGTCGGTGAGACGCAGGTGTACAGCCTGCAGTATATTTGTGTATCCACTGCAGCGTTCACACGTGCAGGAAGCAAACCTGTCAAACTTTCTGTGACGACGCTTTGTCTCTATTTGACTTGTTAGTGACAGCGGGATTGAGTCGTAGTAATCACAGCTATTATTCCTTTCTCAGTGTTCTTGGAGGTTCTTAAATGCCTCATTTAGTAAATTGCACTTTTAAAAAAAACGCTGCACAACACAAACAAATCGGTGTCCTCACGCGCTGCTATTCATCCTGCAAATGAACAATTCAGCAAATGAATAGCAGCAGTTCTTTTCATCAGGCCTCTGGTTCAATCAGTTCCCACATTGTGAAAATATCTTTAAAAGCTGAGAAGGTTTTACTCCAAATACTTTTTTTAAAACGTCAAAACGGGCACGTGTACCTCTAAAAGAAGGACAATCAGGGATGATACACTTCCAGATGAACGTGATGAAAACGTCAGCATGCTGTCAGTCACACAGATGTCTCTGACCTTTTAAAAGATGGATGTCATAAGAAACAGCAGAAGATATTTGAAGATAGAGTTATGTTTAATGTGTCAGATTTTGGCTGTAACGTCCAAACAGTCTGTGAACAACTGAAGGGAACGCAGTGCTGAATCCATATCCAGGCTACCCACGCCTCCTGTGGATTTCATGTGGATTTGACTCCGAGTAAACATATTCAGAGCTGATTGAACTCTGACCATCTCCATCTCCGAGTTAATCGGCACAGAGTTTAGAGTCAGAAGCACGAGGTATAAGCTGCTGTAACATAGAGCAGGTTTATTGAACTCTGATTTCTCATTTGTGTTTCTCTGTGGATCAAACTTGGTTCAAATCATGAACCGATCGTTCCAGCGCACAAGGACAGCACCTCCACACTGTCATCAGTCAAACAGGTGAGTGGGCGCAGGTGAAGCTGTGGAAATATGAAATTCGTTGTCATCTTGGGAAGCACAGCAGAAATCATCTTGTCCATGTTCAGCACATCAACATGTGTTCACAAGTTTCTACAACAGATGAATGAATTTGGATTGAACTTCATTTTGATGCAACAAACTTTATTTGACGGGTTTTTTTTCACGTATTTCTTCACTTTATTTTAATCTTCATGCAGCAGTTTGAGTTTTTATTGCTGCGTGTGGTTCTTTGTATCTTGTAATCAGTTTGGGTTTTGTGTTATTTCTTTCTTATCATTTCTTTTCACTGTTTATTTTCTTATTTTTATAATTGTAGGATTTATTTATACTCTTTTTTTCGGTCAGCTGATTGGCCCTTTCGCTCTTTTCCACTTGTCTCTCTGGGTAATCAGGGTTTGAGTCGCCCAGTTACCACAGTAGCAGTTGTTTTTTCTGGTGGAAACCAGTGAAGTCAGATAATATCAGCCTCTGGTTTAGAAGCTGAAATCAGGCTTTGAATCAGCTGAATGCATCATGAGGAATATTCGCTCTTTCCCTTTTCTGTGCAGCCTTCATGCGGCTGCTCTTCCTTCGAGGTTTGTTTGCATCGTACTTCATGCCGGAGCACAGACAGTCTTTTTAAAGCAGTGTCGTTACAGCCGGCTGTGTATGCAGACCTCTGTGACTAATGCTGTGTGTCCAGGAGGAGGGCAGCTCTTACAGTGCAGTGCTCTGTACATGCCACTACTGTCTGTGTTTGTGAGGAGCTACTGAGGCAGAAAATGGGTAGAACACAGACAGAAGGAGACTAAACAGGTAATTGAATTGAATAAAGAATGAGGTAGAGAGAAAGAGGCGAGGCGGAAGAAGAAGAAATAGGAGCTAGAGGAGCAAGAGAGGTGGATTTGGACAGAAAATCACTATTACCCTCTCATCTGAGCATCATGTAGGTTTCTGTGTTTTATTATCAAAGAATGGAGCCTGTTGTATTCATTTTTTTACTCACTGGTTATTAATTTAGTCCCATTTGTGTGGAAGGTCAGCGGCTTCGAGCACGGAGAGAAATTCTAAACTGGTGAATTAACCAAAGAACAAGTGATTGTGATTTAAAAAGGAGAACACTTCATATTAGGCTACAAATAACCGAATTAACCAGTAACGAGATGCTTATTAACATAGATATTAGCCTTGCGGCACTTCATAAATCATCATAAACCACTTATTGCTGCGTAGCTCATAAATCTACAGCCAACTCCTGAATGAGTTCAGAGATATTTATTATGAGTGTTACTGCTCTTACGCTGCTATCTGTGCCTCTTTTATTAGATATACTGGAACGTTTTCAAAGAGCCTGTGCATCACTGTAAAGACTGCACACTTACTGTGCAGCCAGACGCTGTTCAGACCCACATAAATATTAGTGACGATCCTAAAATGAACCATCCCCGCCTCCCTGGATTACAGCGGTCTAATCTACCACTGGTGGGGCACCAAGGGATTCTCAAGGCCTCCTCCCAGCTGCACATGAAACATCTCACCAATGAAGAATCTGGGAGATACCTGAACCACCTCAACCAGCTCCTTTTGTTGGTGAATGATGGAGCTCTCCAGCCTGTCTCTGAGGGTTTGAGTTTCCTCCAAATGCTGTGTGGTCCACACAGCATTTGGAGGAAACTCATTCCTGCTGCCTGCATCAGCGATGTCATTGATTCGGTCACAAACACTACCCAGAGCTTATGGCGATAGGTGAGAGGAGGAAAGCAGATCGACCGGTGACTGAACCGTTTCATCTTCACGCTCTGGCTTCTTTTCAGCTGCAAAGCATCCAGAACAAGAACAGCAGTAAATCCATCAATCACAGCTCGCTCCTTCCATCGCTCATAAATAAGATCCAAAGATACCTGAACTCCTCTAATTGGAGCAGCAGATCATTCCCAGTGTTTTAGCCACAAAAGTATTTGGTTAAATATTTATACTGTAGGTTCACTGAGTGGATGTACAGAGCAGAAGAGTGTGATGTGGCACAGCCTCGTGGTTTGGATAAGATTTTGTTTCCACAGTGGAAATGAAGGAGGAGAGTCATATGTATCACCTGCCACACATGTTAGCCGGTTAAATTCAATTAGTGTTAAATACGTTGGGAAAATCACAAACACTTGTACAGAGAAAGCTGCTTTTCTCTGCTCGCCTCTAATCTCTTTGATATCTTCATTTCATGTCGTGAATGTGCATGAAACAAGTGTGAGCAAAGAGAGAAACAAAAAAAGGAGGAAGGTGGAGGTGTAGAGTCAGCGGGGGAAGAAGAATGAGGTAATAAGTAGTCGCGGTGTTATCAATACGCGTCCAGCTGACTGCCCGGCGCACCGAGCTGTGGTAATTTCTCAGACGATTCATGCTTTTAGGCCGTGTGAAGAGACTCTGCTTCAGAGTGGGTGTTAATCTCCGAGGCAATGCAGCCAGCGAGTTCTCCTTATCTCTCTCTGAATGTTTCACCTCAAAATTACCACACAGCATCTCTGTAGAAGCAGGAAGCTGTGTATGCATGCTCCGAGGTCACAGCACAGAGAGGGAAATATATTTAACACCACCTTACATGTTGCATAAAAAGAAGTAAAGGATGTGACGGTTGGAGTTCGGTTGTAGCTTGCTGGTGCATGACTGTATTGCTGACTTGATTAAACCCTTTGGGTCTTTTGTTAAATGTGAAAAACTTAAGAAATTGAGCTTGAATTATGGAGGTGGAATAACTAAGCAAAGACAAATTATGTATGCAAATAGATGTGTTGTGCACCAGACATTTTTATGAGCACATAAGGTCCATAAGGGTTTGAATCTTCCAGGCAACTCAAAGCTAAACTGAATCACTCTCAAAGCAGGCTGTCTGTTTGCTCCAGAACAGACTCATGCAGCCAAATATTAATGACTACAGACTGCAATGGTTCAGACCGACGTGTATGGTGTTTCATGTAAATAAAGCTTTGGTGGTTTGAGGCAAAAACCTCACTGATAGCATTACTCAGAGCAGGTCACGGACGGGACCTCTGTTTGTCTGATGGATTTGTATTGGCAGGTACAGTACAGGTAATATACCTGAGCAAACCCAACATGCATGTGTGGGAGTCACTGCAGAACTAAATGACATTTAAAGGCCTTGTTCTGTTTGAATCTACGCCGTGAGCTCGTTGTAATCCTACACCTGATGATCCAGAACCTAAACTATCAAAGAAACTACACGTTGTGTCCATGCAGCCCATAACTATTGTGATTGGCCTCTTCACTGCTCTCGATTGTGTTGATTGACTGACTGAGAACACTAATCATCGCCACAGTATGTGGAGTGTCTGCAAGTCCCTGCAGATAAAAGCAGATTGGAGGATTAGAAACGCACAAAGACACTTGTTGTGTTTATTCTGTTTACTTCCTGGCCACAGGTAATTATCATGTAATGAACCACACCGAAGCCTGACTGTAGATCCCAGCGTCAGAGCTACAGAAGCCTAAAATCAGAGCCTTAAACCTGTTTAGCTTCATCTGTGAGTAACTGTGTGAGCAATAACTTGGCAGATGGTGACCGGGCAGCCTTCTATATTCTCCACCCATGTTTCAGGTGTTTGGTTCAGTAACCTTGATAATGAATATTATCGAGCTGCTGTCCGCTCCTCATCGACTGAAGTCTGCAGCTGAGGATTCAGTGCTGACTCTTTCCTGAGGCTTTGAGCTCGACTGAACTTTGAAAAACACTCCGGAAGTCGTGTCGTGAAATTTTTAGATGATTTTTTTAGCTTGTTGAGACAAATGGATTTTGTCTGTGTGGGGAAAATGATTTAACACTAATTTAAAGCAATTTTAAAATCTTACCAGGATGAACTCGGTCAAAGAGTCCGACTTCACCTGGCTCATTCTTGGCATGTTGCAGGCTTTCTGTTTGCTTCCGACACTTCCAGCTCCTTTCCATTTCCTCTGCCAACAATAAAAGTTATTTTCCATGAAAGTGTCACAGACGTATTGGCGCACACATCTGAGCCCTGCAGCCGTATGAGGAGACCATACCTGACTCTGAACAGCTGCTTCTTTCCAAAATCCATTATTTCACCAGTCTTTTAAGATTAGTTCTTCATTTTTACATCATAGTTATTGCTTTTTAAAATATTTACGTACAGCTCTGTAGACTGGACATTTTGCAGACCTGCATACAAACGCATCACCAGTGTGGAACAGCTGTGTTGTTGCATGTCCTTTTACTTTGCTCGAGCCACCAACACGAAGCAGAAACTTTTTCTCATGTGTTTTTTGTGATTCTTGCCCTTTTTGCTGATCTCTGCCGTCCATCCCCTCCCCTCCCTGTTTAAGCCAACTTTTGAGAAAGTTACAGCTCCAGCAACACTCGCAGTATAAAGGACAACTTTATTGCTTTGACCCACAGGTTTCAGGTTTCTGCCTTCACTGAGGTCATCAAAGCCAGCTTTTCAAACTGCATCAACCTCCAGCTTTTTGGAGGACTGCACACAAGTGTGTCTTCCTGCGGTTCTCTCTCCACGGCCAAAGAACAAACAGACACCATAAATCCGCCCTGAGTAACATGTTATTCAGACAACAACTGCAAAAGATTCGTGTTCTTAAATAAAACCATTAATGTTCTTCTTGACGGGGAAATCAAATATGTCACCACACACCATAAACTCAAAGGAATTTAAAATATATCGACATTTTTCTCTTTATCTCAGCTATGATCAAATAACTGAACAGCTGATCTTTGTTTTGCTTATTTCAGCTCCATATTTTACACTTAAACTTCGCTAGAGTAGCTTTGCATGATTCACAGGTCAAAACTGTCCTCATGAGTCTTACAATTAGTTTTTGTGCGTTTTATGCGAAACCAAGACACGGGCTGAAGATTTCTTGATGATGATGATGTCATGACCTTCACTGGGCACGATAGGTCCGTCAGTCAGTCAGGACCGATTACATCAGCAGGCCGCTCAGCTGCGTGCAGGCACTAGTTTCTCTCGCTGTAACATCCTTCTGACAGCGATGTCAGCACACACACAGCGGTACATCTGCAAATGCCATCAGCTCATCTTGGAGACGCTTGCAGTGCTTTTCCTCACTCCCCCGTGGCCGCATGCTGCCGCTCGCCTTAATTCACAGCGAACCCACCTGTAACTTAACATCTTCATTTTGATTGGAGCCTTCTGTCTGCAGTAATGTGCAGCAGCCACAGCTCAGTGCAAACGCTTCCCCGTGTGGTTCTTTTGTGCTGAAATGAGTTACAGACCCCCATCTGTCAGCAGAGTCCTCTTCTTTCCCCAGAAACTACTTAAAGGTGCAGATGACAAGCTCGCTCTACCTCTCTGTAGCAGTGTGGCAAACGTCCTGCTTTCAAACGGATATATTAGTAAAATGCACTCATGTAGTGATACAAGCAGCGTCAGAAATTCACACAGGTCAACGTGAATATTATAAAAATGGTATGTCATCAGGACCAGCCGCCTTTCCTCTTCCTCCTCTGCACTTCCTGATGCACAGCTTCCGTCCATCCTCTTTTTCTTCTTCACTCCTTCCACCCTTTCTGTTAGCACACTCTTCACTTGTCACTTGTCCTTTCCAACTTGTCCAGCCAATCAATACAAGTTCTGTGCTAGTGTCCAGCTTCACACACAACTCACTAAAAACATTTGCTTTCCTTGTCAGCAGGCAGGACAGCTCATCAGGTCAGTCATATCTTGTCCTTGTATGTGGCAGATGATGTGGAGGCCCTGTGACAGAGCGGTGATGGGTGCAGCTGGACCGACCTCTCGTGTACAAGTGTTCCCATTTTCTCAGCTTGAAGTCTGTTCGCTTTGGTCAACCCAGCCTGCTGTTCTTTGCCACACCAGGACAGTTTTCATTCATCGTCTAAAACATTCACCAGATTTGTCTCTGAAAATTAAAGTCAAGCTGAAAGATCACAGTTCTGACATGGAGGAGATCTGGTGCCCATCACAGAGGCGCAGCCACGAGGTGACAAACATCTGTATATTTTTTTTACCATCTTTTCTGACTAATGCAGTTTAGTCCAGCCTGAAGCAGCACGCTTTGCTCTGATACCAGGAGGTGCTGCTGCCTCTTCCCTTATCCAAAGACCGCAACATTAATGATTAAATGAATTAGTCTCTGCAGTCACGACTATGTTAGAGGACTGCAAATTGGCACAGAGTGTGTCGGTATAATTACCTTTACCATCTTCTCTCTTCTTCTTCAACAAGGTTTCATACTGAACAGGAAAAAAGAACAAGGATGCTTTTTTTTTTCCACTGAATAATTTGTATTTTATCTTCTTTCCTCAAAGCAAATTAAAAATATGAGACAAGAAACTTTAATAAACGACTGTCTGGCACAAAGGAAAAGGACAACTTATTTTTAATATTAATGAGTTTTATTAGTGTTTGAGTAGATTTGTGATAAAGATGAAAATGCTCTAATATATTCTGTGGCTCAGACTGATTATGTGGAAAATCTGAGCCAGGAGACTGCGTAAAGCAGAAAAACATCTCAAACCGCCGTTTTTGTGATATTAGACAGCAATATGCATAAAGGCGCATTAAAGTTTCAGCAGCTTGTTTCCCACATGAGGAAAAAAACTCATAATATACAGAGATTATTCAGTGTTGCCTATAATGACAAATATATTTGTTGCTGGTGGTTTTCTCTTGAGGTTGGGGGTGAAATAAGAAAACTTTGAACCTGCACCAGGATAAAGCCACAGCTAACGTTCTCCTCCAAATGTACCGTAGCAGCACATCCTGGTGGATGTAGGAATCTGCATGCTTCCAAATCAAGACTGTTTTGTGTGAAAGTCTTGAGCTCTTCCTCATTTAAAAAAAATATTTTGATAAGAAAATCTAAACTGAAATATTCAAACACAGAGGTTGTTCACTTCTTATGAGCTTAAAAGTGAATATTTAGTGTGACCACCTTTATTCTTCAGCACAGCCTGAACCCTCTGAGGCAGCTTTCTTGTGAGTTTTAAGGAATAGTTCTCCAGACTTCTTGAAGGTCCTTCAAAGCTCTTCTTTGCAGGTTTGTGCTTTTGTTCTGTTCTCAGTCGAGATGATCCCACACTGCTTCACAAATGCTGAGGCCCAGGCTCTGGAGATGCCTATCCATGACTAATAATTTTGGAGAAGACTAGATGGATCAGCTGAAGGTCTAGAGTTGTCTTGCAGGTCCTGTTTCAGTTCTTTGCTGTTCAGCTGCTGGAGATCTGCCACTGAGGGAAGTTTGCACCGATTCTTTTCTTTGCTGCATGTTTCAGGTGTGAAGTAAATTCTCTGCTGGGGTAAAGGATTTATATGTGCGGCTTCTGTAAGTCGTACCTTAAATGTATCCATTTAAAGACTCAGTTACTTTTTGTAACTGCTGCAGAGGCTTTTGAGCTTCTGATTTCCTTTAATTTACATTATCAACTAATTTTATATTTGTTCTTTAACTGATGACAAACAGATTGAAGAAAAATCCTTGTTCTTGGTTGTGTCCATGAAATTCAGCTCAGAAAAGCTTTTCATTTTTTTATAAATCCTCTTTTCCCCTGAAGAAGGATGTCAGAGTCCAGCTGCTGTTTCAATTTGCTTTTGATTTACTGTGCATAGCTAACAAAGACATGCAGCTGAAGCACTCTGAAGGAGAGATGCAGGGAGGTACAGACAATAGACGAATGGGCTGTGCAGCTCACAAAAGCAGCGAGGAACAGACCGAACACACCGAACACTCCTTACCCGAGCTGAGTGGGTGCAGTCTTCAGCTCTGGGCGTCTCATCTTATTATCTGCCCTCGGAGCAAATGTGGCTCAAGTGTCGGAGCGGCCTGTCGGCGGATCAATTCCCGGCCGCTCCAGTCTGCCTGTCAAAGTAACCTCAGGCTGCTGAACACTCAGTGTGTAAATATTAGAAAAGCACGTAGGTATAGGTAAGTGCTGTGCGAATATGTGTGCAGCAAGGCAAATGTTTCCCACAGCTGGAGGTTTTCAGCGTGATGCACAGTGTTCCCGGGCAGCGCTGAATCACAGCTCTCTGTTCAGCTTTAGGACACTTCAATTTATTTGTGGGGGAAAACATTGACAGAGCTGCAGGAGGAGCTATTTGGTTGTTTTTGTTTTATTCACTTTGTTTCTCTTTCCTGATCAAAGAGGCAAAGTTAGTCAGACATCCTACTTACATGCATCTCTGCATTTAGAACTTTTTCATTATTTTAGTGACTCTTCTGCATTTTCAGGAAAGCGTAAGATGCCAAAGAGGAAACGTTCAGTCTCGTGGGACGCTGATCCAGCTCGTGATCCTCTGCATGTCATGTTTTCTCTGGTTTTGTATTTTTGATAATCGTTATTAAGCCTTCTGTTGGTGCTTATGATGATCCTGTTTGCTGTGGCTTTTGTTCTGTCCTCGCTTTAGTTCATATGTTGTTTCTGTCTCTGTGTAGAGTTCATATGTCTTATTTTCTTATTATTCTCTTGTGCTTTGTATTTTTATAGTTCTGCTTCAGCTCTTCTCTCACCTTTCTCCTGATCCGTCGTTATCCTGTGCGTACACAATGTCTCGGTTCCCTTTGTTGGTTCTCCCTCACAGTGTTCCTCCTTGTTCTGTGTTCTCCAAGAAGATTTGTGGGTGTTTTTAATCCCAGCAGTAAAGCTGTTTTTGAGTCTGCTTCTCGTCTGCTGAGCACACAGCGACCCTGACACTGCAGGAGCTTTGATATGTGATATCATTTTTAAGTGTTGCTTTTCATCTTGTGTGATCTTTAATTAGACACAACTTTTCTTTGTGTTGTTGTTGTTTAAGCTTCTATTGTTTACCTTCTTAATCATCATTATGTTTATTATTTAAGTGCAAAAGGTGGTTATAAAATAAATAACTTAAGATGATATTATGTAATCTGGTTTAAATCTTGTTTTTATTTTTCATATTCTGTACAGATTTTCTGCTGAGGAAGAAAAAAATCTGTAAAGGAATAACCTGTTTTATGTGCACTATATGCAGAGATGGGCAGTAATGCGTTACTGTAATCTGATTACTTTTTTCAAGTAACGAGTAAAGTAAGGGATTACTATTGCAAAAACGGTAATTAGATTACCGTTACTTTCCCGTAGGAACGCTGCGTTACTGCGTTACTAAAACCGTGATTTTTTTGCGAGAATGTCTCATGACAGTGACGTAAGCGAGTGCGACGTTCGTGACAACAGCTGTGTGCAGATCAACAATGGATCATATATCGAGTGCAGAGAGAGTATGAGCGTGCAGCGTTTAAAGCGTGGAAGTACTGACCTTACTTTGAGTTTGATTCCATAAAAAGTGACAAAAACATGAGTGTCCGCTGTGCGTGGGAAGAAAACTTCTTTTTACAGCGAAAAAACCCCTAAACTTCCAACAAGCACCGAGTAGCTACGACGTAATGGGAAACTCACAGAGAAACTCGCGGATTCTTCCACTGACCGCGGCACACCTGCACCAGGGTAACCCTCCGCCTGCCCCACTCCTGCTTTACAGGTGAAAATAGAGCAACAGGACCGCTGAGTCTTTGACTTTATTTATTTTCTGCTGTGTTTTACTTGCATCTATTTGAAAGACTGAGTGTAAACACAAAAAATATTTTATTTTATGTGCTGGAATGTGCAGAAAATAGGTTTAAATGTTAAACTAATTTCTTCCAGTCAGAGAATGTTGCAGATAATTAAATGTTTGCTTGATGCATAAAGTTAAAAGATTAAAACTAATAAAACAAGTTTTAAAAAGAGACTTTTCCATTTGATTACATTTTGTATGATGGATTAAGTGTTGGGGAGTAACGGAATACATGTACCGCCGTTACGTATTTAAAATACAAAATATGAGTAACTGTATTCCGTTACAGTTACCGTTTAAAAGGTGGTATTCAGAATACAGTTACTTTGTTGAAATAAATGGATTACACTGCGGTACTTTCCTGTTTCATGTTGTCGCGGGTCAGGACTGTTTGGGTTTTGTTTGACAGCTACGTTCTGTTGTTCCAGGCGGCAGCGTTACGGTTGCCATGGTTACAGGGCGACGCTCTCTCTCTCTCTGCGACTGTGTGTTTCCTGGGTGAGAGAGCGCCTTTTCGTTGTTGTTGTTGTGCTAAGCTAACAGGCAGAATGCTACAAGCATAGCTCTAAAGAATGTAGCATCATGGGCAGTGTAGTCCGTGTGCAGGAGAATGGACTGCCATACACGTTATGTGTCTGTGAGCGCGAGGAGGGAGAAAAAGGGGAGTGGAAAGGTAAATGGTAAATGGCCTGTATTTATATAGCGCTTTACTAGTCCCTAAGGACCCCAAAGCGCTTTACATATCCAGTCATCCACCCATTCACACACACATTCACACACTGGTGATGGCAAGCTACATTGTAGCCACAGCCACCCTGGGGCGCACTGACAGAGGCGAGGCTGCCGGACACTGGCGCCACCGGGCCCTCTGACCACCACCAGTAGGCAACGGGTGAAGTGTCTTGCCCAAGGACACAAGTACGAGTTGTCATCGAGGAAAAACGGGAGCTGGAAGCATGTAAATATAATAATAACCACTGCAGCCAAGAAGAGGCCTGACGAGCCCAGTTGTAAGTAAGCTTTAAGACTCGACTGTACACCGTGTTCGTGTTTTCCTCCGAAAACAATAAGTTCCGTTGGAGCAGCTTTCAACGCCTCTCTCTGTCTCTCGCAAGAAAAGTTGACCCACACAACAAAGTAAAGCTATTTTTCGGCTACGAGCCGACAGGGACCCCGCCGTATTAGTCAGAGGTCCCTTTACTACAGTTCGGAGTCGCGGACCTTCAGTAACAGTAATAAATCACACAGCAATAGTACATTCACGTTGTTGTAAAAAGCATGATAATATATTAAGTAATCCAAAGTATTCAGAATACGTTACTGTCATTGAGTAACGTAACGGAATACGTTACAGAATACATTTTGGGGCATGTAATCTGTAATCTGTAATGGAATACATTTTAAAAGTAACCTTCCCAACACTGTGGATTATGTAGAAAAAGTAGAATTGGGCTGAAAGATCTATCGCTTTATCACCTCTTCAGGTTGTAAATCGTGTTTTTAAAAAGTAACTAAGTAATTATTTACTTTTGAAAATAAGTAATCAGTAAAGTAACCAGATTACTTCTTTGGGGAAGTAATCTGTAATTAGTTACTGATTACTTTTTTCAAGTAACTTGACCAACACTGACTGTATGAATATAGCACGGGGAAATATATGACTTTATTACTGAGGTTTATTACATGTCTGTCAGCTGTGTTTTCACAGTTATTTTTTGCCATAAATGACTGTTTCCCTGTTTTACATTCTGATCAGTATGAAGAAACATCCCCACAGACCTCAGCTGCATGAAAAGTCGAACAAAAAGCTGACAGTGTGTAGCCAATCAGCAGCTGAGCCCTGTCTATTACAGTTTGCTCTCCAGCACTGCCCTGCATTCCCAAAATCACTTGTTTCCTCGTTACAGTCCAACAGTTTCAGAGCCCAGAACAAGTTACAGCTGCAGCTCAAGGTTCTCCTGGAGCTCAGCATCCTGTCTCAGACAGTCTGCACTGCTTTTACATAATTATTCTCCTGTCTTCTCATTATGACCTCTGCTGAGTCACCACACATGTTTACAGGCATCAATAAATCTCCCGTCTTCTGTGTTTGTTTGGTTTCAGAGTTAAAATGTAACAAGCTGTCGATTATATCCAACATCAGGCTGTGTTTTGCTTTGCTTGGAGAAGTAAAGACATAAACCACCTCAGGGATTCATTAAGTCATCTTCATTCATAAACTGTCCGACTGTAACAGCTTAAACGTTTTTGAGAAAGATTACTGCGCATGTTCGAAGCTTTCTGCACTTCCACTTGTGCTCTGGGTGACTTTTCGGAATAATCTAAGATAATAACACATCTGCAAACACAGCGGAGTCTGCTGGCAGTTCATGAAATATTTATAGTTGTCATGTCCCTCTGCCACGGTCCCGCCCTGCTTGTGTGTGTGTGTGTGTGTGTGTGTGTGTGTGTGTGTGTGTGTGTGTGTGTGTGTGTGTGTGTGTGTGTGTGTGTGTGTGTGATAGACTTACCATCACCGTGACCTCCTTTTGGAGGCTCCTGATTGATCTCAGCGGCTCCCTTCCAGACACTCCTGCTCATCATGAAAGGACGTCTCTTTGGCCACTTATCACCAGAATGTTGCAGCTCCCAGTCTTGGGAACCTGACCTCTGAACTTACCTCGGCTACCCACCACATACGTACATGAAATCATATTTTCAGGTAACTACACACTTCCATTTCCACGTTCACAGCAACGTGTCGTATTGTTTGCTTTTTTTATGCATTATTAATTTCCGGAACGATATTAGTTATCTGTAATTTAATGCATCTTGTGTTGTCATCAGTTTTATCTTTAAGGTTGTCGATGTGACTTGTGACACAGCTGTTTGGAACTAGAGCCAGGAGAAAGCCACGTGTGGTTCTGAGGTCACGTTGTGTTTTGATGTTTTCATGAGCTCATTTTTAATCATCTCTCAGTCATGCGCTCGATTTTTGTGGGGCTTTAAGATTTAGATGATACATAAAGTGTTAAAGCTTTGACTTCAGCTTGAAATGACTACTGATTCTTTCAAGTGGCCTTTTGTGGAAGATCGTGGTTTTGGTTAACGTACGATAGTTGCCACTTCCTTTATGGCTATTTTCTTGGTTGTTTTGATAAATTCAATATTTACATACATTATAAGCCATTACTTTCAAAGTTCTGCTGACTGTCAAGGAAAAATATGGCAGTTCTTGTGCATCATAGCCAAACATCAGACAAGAAGGTCCAGCAACATTTCCTTAAGATTACTTCGCAAAAAAGTTTAAACTTTATGAATTTATTTTAAAAAGTTTACTGGTTTTAGAAAAAAGCAACAAAAGATTCTGAACCTTGTTTAGCAGTTTCTAAGTCACTGCTGATGGTGTCAGAGGGAATATTTTGTGTATAAATCCTTGCAGGCTGCACCGGTCAGCACACCATACAAAGGACGAGCCAAGCATCCAGTTCCATTTGCTTGCCGGGTTGTGTAGAGCAAACGAAGCAAGCAGTCCTAGCACAGCGCCTCATCTTGTTCATCATCATCATCAGTTCGCTCTCGAGGGAAAAGAGCTTCTTTAAAGTGCAAAACATTTCTGACTGAAGCGTAAGCTCGCTGGCCTCTGATTCTTGGTTTTCCAAAAATAGATGAGCGCGTCACTAAAATGAAAGCAATATTGTTTATTTTAGATTTTATTTTTAATACATGAAAAAGCTTCTCAGTAACAGTGACAGGAGTATTTATAGTTACGCCCAAGCCTTACTGCAGTCAGCCTCAGACAGCCATCTCACTGCTGATGGATGCCATCTGATCTGTCTCCTGCTCCCCGCGGCTCAGCCTAATCTGCACAACATTATTGCTTTGTTTGGAAAGTTAATTACAGCTCCTCCGCTGGTGGTTGAAGAACAATGGTGCAGTCGGTCGGCAGCCAAATGATCCTCTGAGTCTCTTTAGAAACTAACATGCATCTTTATCTTACTACACTTCATTCGGTGCATCCATTTCAAGGCATTGCTGCCTCCTTGTCTGCTTCATATCACTTAAATTGAGCCTTTAGTATTGATATTAAATCCATGAGCCCAATGAAGCCCTGAACATCTGACCAGTGCGATGAAGGAAATGTATGGAAATTGGTGAACTGGGGAGAGGGATTAAATCCATATTTCACTTTTACAGTCTCACTGTTAAGAGTTTACTGAGGTTATGCAATCTCATACAACAGTTAACTCCTTGTACCTTTTGTTCTGATCCATAAGACGCATCTCTGATTACGAAATACAGCGAAACAATGATCAGCTCAGACATCTCAGATTACATGCCGCCCCTCGCTGAGCGTGGTTGTGTCGGAGGTTTCTTGCTGTTAAAAGGGAGTTTTTCCTTCACACTGTCGCCAAAGTGCTGCTCATAGGGGGTCATATGATTGTTGGGGTCTTTCTCTGTTGTATTATTGTAGGGTCGACCTTACAATATGAAGCCCCTTGTAATGATTGCTGTTGTGATATAAAACAGAATTGGACAAACTGTGTAAAACGTGTAACAGACACGCCGGTCCACGATGTCCATGTCATTTTTTGCCTTTCAAAGCACAAAATGGACACGCATGAAGAAGTTGCATTACCAGCAGAGGTGAAGATAATATAGTTAAACCCACAAAGTTGGCAGTGAGCAAAATATGTATGAAGTTCATTCCAGGGTCCTTAGTCACTGTAAACTATTAAGCTAGGTGGCGAATGTGTATTTACGTGTAAATGTGTTAATAAGTCTTTTAAACACTTTTACGTGATTCTTTTCATGTTGGCTTGAAATGAAATGTCTCCGTCTCGGTTACTGCAGATTCTGCTTACATGTCTATTTCACATCTTGTCTGGATAGTGGGTTGTTCTAAGGGTCATCAAAGTGTTTGCCAAACCATCAAGAGGTGTCAGATTAAAGCCAAATCAAACTCCACGGCACTCTTATTCTCTTGGCATGCTCATGTTTAAGCTAAAAGAAACTCCACTTTTCAGCGTGTAAGCCTCATCAGGGAGTTAAACTACGACGCTTTAATATTCCAGGTGGAAGCGTGCTTCTAGTATTTCCAGGTTGAGATTTTTTTAAACACAAACATGTAGGGGAATAACAGCGTCTTCATTTTATTTGACATGAGTGTTGTAGAGCGATCGTGGCTCAAGAGTTGGGAGTTCGCCTTGTAATCGGAAGGTTGCCGGTTCGAGCCCCGGCTTGGACAGTCTCGGTCGTTGTGTCCTTGGGCAAGACACTTCACCCGTTGCCTACTGGTGGTGGTCAGAGGGCCCGGTGGCGCCAATGTCCGGCAGCCTCGCCTCTGTCAGTGCGCCCCAGGGTGGCTGTGGCTACAATGTAGCTTGCCATCACCAGTGTGTGAATGGGTGGATGACTGGATATGTAAAGCGCTTTGGGGTCCTTAGGGACTAGTAAAGCGCTATATAAATACAGGCCATAGAGTTCTTTGATGATGTAGCCGATCACCTCAAACAGAAACAGTCTGAATACAGACTTAGATGTGGTCACCTCGAACATAGTTTCACACATAGTGAACCCACAGGTGTTTAGAGCACACCACATTCCCTCTTTGACTCATGAAGAAGTCGGATAAAAAATAGCTCCCAAAGTTTTGACCGTTGTCTCCTTGTGAGGACGCTAATGCTCATAAATCTGGAGAATCTGAAGCTTTTACTCATGCGTGCGCACCAGTTGGCTGCTGTAACTGATGTTCAGACATTTGTTTTAAGCGATAAGGACTCACACAACCCTCTATTTGCTCCTTTCCTCCACACACACATCGTCGGTTATTGTCAATATGTGATTTGCACAGGGAAGCAATGAAAGTGTGTAATGATGCTACCTGACAGCCCATTAAACTGGAGAGAGATGAGGATGCAATTAGATTGTCATCCACACTGGAGTTACTGCCGACAAAACAGATGGAAGGAGCGAAAAGGAGGGGAGGTTTATTTTTGGAGGGAGATGAGTCTTTTCAGGGTGAACGAGCGATGTCTGCACAGACATTTGACATCGCATCAAATGATTGAGAGATGACGATTATCGAGTGTGATCGACTGTGTCACCGCGCGTCTGTTTGCTCGTCCCGACTCGATCCGACTGTCGGGTTCAAAGGACGAACTGCAGATGAAGTTTACATCTGGGAGAAATAAAGTCCCTCCTCCTCTTCGGTCACTTCATTCTCCAAAAGAAGAAAAATATCGGAAAATCGAGGCTCTCGTGACAAAAGTGAGACTTCACTTTGAATGGAGCTCCAGATTTACTACAGGCACTTACTGTTCAGTCTTAGTGGCAGATTCGCTCAGTGCGTAAATGAGTGCTTAAAAGCAGCGACATAAATCAGATTTTTAAAGTGTGGGTGGCAGAGAGAAAATGGAGCAACAGTCTTTATGCGGGAAGAAAAATACTACGAGCTGAGTTTTAAGAATGATGGAAGTCAGCAGTGTGTGGTGACTTGTGCCATCTTAGTGAGTGATTTAGTCGTGTAACACATGCACGAGCCAAACTAACCAGACTAAAACACAGCTCTCATTGATTTCCTGTTGCCCGTCTTTCCTGTGTTGGCAGGCTTTCTCCTGCATCTTCACCTTTCCGGCGCTATTATTTCTCTTAATATTAATGCATATACCTAATGAATACATGTGTTAATATACTTATTTCAAGTACTGCTGGCCATGCTTGCCCCTGACACGTCTGTGATGCACACAAAGTAGAACAAGAGCAAGTGGGAGTAAAATCTTGCATATGCATAAAGACATGTTAGAAAACCTGCATTTGAACACATAAACTGCGTCATTTGATCGTTTTATTGAATGATTTCAGACTCAAGACCGTCCATCTTGTTCTGGTGCTTACACCATTGACAGATTGCCAGTCTTCCAGGGCTAACACAAGCAATACTCAAAGTTATTTTATTATAAAAAGAATAAAAGCGTTCTGGATCAACTGAAGGCTTTTCAGGGATCTTTTAAAGAAACCTGATGATAATGAATTACAGAAGCCTGAAGTAATGAATCCACAAACTGACCTGTTTAGTCTGCAGTACAGTATCTGGTATTTTCAGGTTTCTGAATACTACAAAGCTGATATACTTCAACTTGTTTTACAGGAAGCTTCACAAAAGCATAATTCACAGACACGTGATGTGTGGATCCAAAACTGGATGAAGACATTACATGTAAGCTTTTTCTTACCTTTCAAAGTAATCTTTCATCGTTCTTGCCGTTCCTGCTTTTCTTGCACGTTCTCTCTCATTGTGGGAAATGGAGCATCTGAACCTTTAGCTAGCTGTGGCAGCAAACAGTTTACGTGTTCGCTGACATTTGTTGAGCTGTTAGAAAGGTTGTATTTGAAATTACCGGACACTCACTGAACCGCTACGCCGATTACGCTCGCTCCTCTTCAACAGCTAGCTAAATGCTAAAGCTCGGTTTATGGACATCTGCACAAAACACATTGTTCCGGATTGTTCTGGACTACTTCGATCTCTGACTACAGTACAATACATGATGCATAGATTATGATTTGTGCCTCTTTTCCCTCTTTGTGTGGATTAAACACGTGATTGATACGCCAGCAGAATTGTTCCCTCAAATTAGATCTAAATCGGCTGAATGTTTGAAGGTGCTCAGTTTCGGGAAATAATAACTCCCCTCAGATGTCTTGTAGCTGAAGTCGAGTCTGTTCTGAAGATGTAAATGGTAGAAAGTACATTTGTGTTAAACAGTGGCGAGTAACAACAAAAACGTGTCAGAAAGAAATACTCACGTAAAGTGCAGAGCCCTAAAAAGTCTACATTAGTACAATAATGAATAATTTATGTTTCTTCTGAATTATAATGATGAACAACGCCTACTCTAAAAAACAGAGAAACCGAAACCAAGCCAGTAATCTCCACTTCAACAGCATCAAACTATCCAGTTTAGAAGGTTTACACAGAGGAGTTTAATAGTACTTTCTTAAAAATCAAAAATATGTCCTTTAAAGTGTGTGTATTACGAAATGTATGTATTTTAAAAAGTACTACATAGTCCTCTGAAACCTCCCCAGTTAATTACTGAAATTATGATAACAAATTTCATATTACAGTTTTAATTTTTGAAAATGCACATGAGCTACTAATTTAACTTATAATTATTATTTCCCGGAGCAGAAATGTAACATGAATAAAACACGATTTCAAATCCATTTCTGTGGATTTACATGTTGGAGTCAAAAGGTTTTTACAGAGAGAGGTTTGTTTTATCCGCTTCATGAATCAGGAAATACTTTTACAAAAAATTCAATTCTCACAGTGCTTTTTAATGAATGAGGTGTTTTATAAATATATGAATGGAAAGACTGAGGAGCAGATTTTGTGCTCAAAATATGATTTTTTTTTTTTCTACCTGACCTTGAGAAATAATTAAAATATAATTCCTTTTATTTTTGTATTGGAAACAAATGTTGACAGGTTACATCATTTAACTGAAACGTCACACTGAGGAAATGTTTTTTTCTTTTATTAGCTGATTTCAATAAATGTCCAACAGAACAAGTAACGACCATAATTTGCATTTCAGGCGCTTTATTTCACCTTCAGAATAAAAGCCCCGCAGTAACAGCTTGCTGCCAGTAGGAGGTGTGATGTTCCACCAATGGAGAGACTCCTTTTAACAAGCCTGTGTCATGTCAGGTCAGGTGTGTGTGTGTGTGTGTGTGTGTGTGTGTGTGTGTGTGTGTGTGTGTGTGTGTGAAATCAGGCACAATAAAAGTCAATTACTTATGAAGATTTCAATCATTAGGAATATTAAACATCTAATATCATCATCTAATAATGTCGCGTGGAACCCGTGTAGCTCCAAATTGCCCGAGTTTTCATTAGCTGAGAAAGACCTGCTCACTCCTGGAAATACATTTTTCAGTTAACATAATGACTTTTAAAATAATTGATTCTAATTAAGAGGAAGGAGAATTTTCTCAACCCGTAGAGGAACCATTATACTCTGAATTAATTTTAATAATTTAGTGATGCATGCTTTACAAGTGGTAAAATAAAGACGTCTAATACAACATTAGATATGTGGCATATCCTAATATCACTATTTGCATGACTGCAGTTTAATTCCTGCTCACAGATGCTACACGGCACTTTTCTACTTATTTGTTTTAAAGATTATTGATTGAGTGATGATGCCTCATGTTAATGATCAGGATTATAATGGAGGGATTATGTCATTTAGATGAGCACTGATGACTGTAACGATTATTACCGGTGAGGGTGCTGACTTTATAAATGTATATTGATGAAGATGACAGTGTGAACCCCTCTTACATTCAAAACTGAAAACATTAGCGAGGTACACGTGGATTGGCTGAATTTGTAATTGGCTGGAGAGTGTACATGTTTGTCCACAGATTCACAGTCAACTGCATAAAAGTGACGGAGCTGCAATCAGTCGGAGCTCATTTTAGATCCTCGTCAGCTCAGAAACATATTTGGGTGCAGAAGTAATAACAAGCTTCACAGTTTTCTCAGTGCAGCTGCTCTAAACACACTCATTCATGCACATTTTAACAAATTAGCTAAGGCTAATAGTGAAGCCTCATTAACCAAAACATCATCTGCGCTCACATAAACTCACTCGATGTTGTGGTGTATCTGCACAAGCACTCAGTTTGATGTGAAACCTCATCAGCACCTGTTCAGTAAGAGAACGGGAGGAGTACAAATCAGACTAACTGCAATAAGAGTAATGCTTCAGTTTAAGTCACTCTTGTTCCTGCAGATTCTACTGAGTCTATTAAAGAATCTATTAAACGAATCTCACTGCGGTCTGCTTTTCTCTGCTGGTGAATATTCTTTTATTCATTTGACTCGTCAGATACCCCTGCAGATACTTTTGTCCCTTCTGACACTCCGTACAAAGAAAGTGTGCGGGGAATCCAGAGGAGCTGTCCGGACCCGCGTGGTGCTGAAACCGTCAGCTGGAAGGTTCCTCTCGGGTTCCTCAGCAGAGCTAGACTTAACCGAACAATTAAAAGACATTTCTGAGTCATTCGCAAGAAATATCCTTTAATTGTAAGGTCACGTGTAGCAGTCTTGCACGCAGGGTGGCAGCCATCCACAGTCCGTCACAGCCCTGGTTCACCTGGAATGACATCGGGGGAGAGGTCATGACGTCAGTGTCACAGTCAGTGGTTTCAAGTCACCAGAAAACTCGCAGAGTGACGCGTGCAGTGGAGGCATCCTCCCCACGGTGCGAGAGAGCCGCAGCTTCAGGGCTGCTGGGAGACACTCACCTGCCTTAATCACTCCTCTCCCTCGCAGCGTGTCTGTGCCACGGTGCGTCCACGCATAAACAAAAAATAAAATAAAACCAAACCCCACGAGTCTCCGCGTTTGGATCTTCCCCGCTCCGTTTCTGTAGAGCCTCCACTCGGCGCTGGGGGAAGATTTTACGCACGCTGCGACGCCCAAAACCTGTGTGTGTGACACCCGGAGCTCTGAGTACGTCACGGGTTACAGGTGTTGCGGTTGCGGTTGCGAGGGAACCGCTTGAAAGAGGAACTTGTTTGGTTTTTAGGGTGGTGTAAACCTCCGACAGTGCCCAGCGCGTCACCCACGACCTATCCAAGCCGCCCGGAGGAAGCGCAGATCCGCGCTGCTGCTCCACTCCAACACATTCATTCATACAAACCCACGCAGACCCACGAGAAGCACGAGACGTTTGCGACAGAGGAGCCGCGTGCTCTTCGTCTTTCTGTCACCAGAGAGCAAAAAGAAAAACGCGACACATCGCGCGGGTCTTGGATTTACGCACGGACACCGCGGTCAGAGTCACGCTACGTGACCGAAGACACGCGGGCAGCACGGCCACCGCAGCGGCCGCGGAGTGTCCGTGAACTCCGGACGGAGGGATGAGCGCGCCGGGCTGTCTCGAGTTCATCACCGGCTCCACTCGATAAAGACAAATAAAAGCGACCCACGAGTCACGAGCCCACTTGCCACCAAGCCAGAGTCCAGGGCGCCACCACCTCCGCACGTCTCCTTCGCGCTGCGCTCTCATCCATCCCTCCATATCCATCTCCAGCCCTCGCCTCTCTTTTCTCCGGTCGGGCTTACAGCGCCGTAGATAGAGGCTCCGCAGTCACGTGGGTCGGAGGAGAGGAGAGAAGGACCGAGAGAGAGCGAGAGAGAGGGAGGGAGAGAGAGAGAGAGAGAGCGTCCCTCCTCCTCCGCAGTTTGCAGTGTGTTATGTCTCATACTCGGAGGTAGAGAGTCAGAGCTGCTCGTCCGGCGGATCTCAACCTCTGAATCCAACCCCCGTGTCTTCTCTCATCCTTCCCCTCTCCCCTTCTCGCTCACCCGGGTTGCTTTCTCTCCGGAGCCGCGGGAGCTTCTACGTCTTCTTTCTCTCGACTTCGGCCAACAGTTTGCTCTTTTTGGATTTGGGTTTTTCTTCTTGGACGTTTTGATGAGTACTCGCTGCTGATTTCACTCAGCACTGCTCCTCGCTGCTGCCGCTGCCGCCGCTGCTGCTTCTGCCGCCGCTGCCGCTTTTACGCACCGACGCTTATTTTGGATTTGCTCGGCAGCACCGCTGGAGAAAAACAGAGAAAGACAATAAGAAGCATAAAGCGAGGTGGATCCGTGGATGCGCCCCTTTGGCTCACGCTGGAGATGGAAACGCTGATATTGTTATTTCATTCCCTGTGGATATTGCAATGCAACACTGTGAGCGCCGACTCCATCATTCACATCGGTAAGAACCGGCCGGGGCGCCTCTCCTGCTGCAGGCAGAGCCGTGCCCACGGCTCCACGCACGAAGGGAAATTTGCTGTTTTAAGTTGAGTCGCTGAAGAATTTCAGTGCTGAGTTTTCGGTGCCGATTTTCAGCCAGTCAGCCTCTTCTTCTCCGGCGAAAAGGGACTCGACCTCACAGCTGATTATCGTTCCGATCCGTGCCAGGGTAACGTGTAGGGAGGGGGGGGGGCTGTTGCATCCAGCCTCAGACCCACGCAGCGCAGACCTGCTAGAAGTGCCCGCAAAGTGTTGCGCCGCGCCATCCCACCACCCCTGCATCTCATCCACAACCCCTCCATCCTTCCCAGAGAAGGATGCGTAAAAAAACCCCCCAAATCTGAGGCTGGCAGGAGAATCTGACCCGACGTGGGTGTTTGGAGGGTTTAGTTTCACCCATCCGCCTCCCTCTCCCCTTCTTCCTCCTTCACCCCTCTCCCCACTCCCTCGCCTCCCCTCATCTATAAGCCTGAACTTTGAATTGGACGTGAGTGAAATGTTAATAAAGCGCTAGGGGAAGAGATGACAAAGGGGACAAACACCGACTGTTCGGGCTGTGAGCGCCGCTCTCTGCTCGTGCGTCCTTCTTGATATGATAATCCGGAGATTTTAGTCAAGACACTTTTTTTTCTTTCTGTTTTTAGTCGAAAGAATTGAGGGAGGATGCAGTGAAGTCAGTGAGAGGGGGAAGGCTGACACGCAAACTCACAGCAATCACGCACTTCTCACTTAAACTCCCCAGTTTGCACCAATTCCACTCAGAGGCTCCGCTCGGCCTTGAGGTGGTTGGATGCAGCACGCCTGCAAACCAGTTTAGAAAAGGAGACATTTCAAATATTAAATAAATAAATAAGAGTAATCAGGTCTCTCCTGCAGCTTCAGCCATCGAACAGGGCCGGCAGCAGCACTGCGGTGGCCTCATGGTTGGAGCCAGGAGAGGGAAGAGAGAGAGAAGCGGATGTGGTTGGAGGTTGTAGAAAGAGCAGGGGTTGGTGGTGGTCTTTCTGCGTGTGTGTGGTGGTGGTGTGTGTGTGTGTGTGTGTGTGTG